>NW_019154180.1:2330460-2562493 GCF_002288905.1 Enhydra lutris kenyoni | reverse complement strand
ATATTCACTGAGGACCTGCATTGCCTCAGACACTGGGGACACAGTGGGGAACTGGACAGTCCTGGTCCTAGCTCTACCCATTGACCTTAGACCAAAGGCCACATGGGCTCTACATCCCTGTACCATATTCACTGAGGACCTGCATTGCCTCAGACACTGGGGACACAGTGGGGAACTGGACAGTCCTGGTCCTAGCTCTACCCATTGACCTTAGACCAAAGGCCACATGGGCTCTACATCCCTGTACCAAATTACCTTTCAGGGTCTAGACTGGGGCTCTTGCAGGCCTCCTCACCAACCAAGTCTCTCTTGGCCTCTCTAAGGCTGGGGACCTCTTTGTCTTTGGAGCCTGGGGAAAAACTATGGAGGAAAGAAACATAAGTCAACCACCCAGTAGCCACCCACACTCAGATGAAGGCAGTTAGCTCATCCCTAAATGCCAACTGTCTCCAAGGAACTTAAAATTTGATATTGTAGGACTGGCCAATTCTCAAATTCTCATTACTAATAGTGGCTGTTGACTGGAGGTCAGACTCCATTCTCATGATTCTGCATGCATTAATCCTCCAGGTAAACCCCAGGACATGCACACTGTATTTGTCCATGTCTACTTTCTAGATGAGTGAATGAGGGCACAGAGAGCCCAAGCAATGTGCCCCAAGTTCCCCAGGTAACAAGGGGAAGAGCTAGGATTTGAACCCAAATGGTTCAAATTAGTCCAGAACTCTGGTTGCAGGTTCTGGACTGTAATTCTCTATGATGTTAAGACTGCTCCTAACCTCCTAATTCAACCTCCCTCTGTTCTTTCTGACCTAGTGGGACACCTCTGGCTTCCTTCCTCCATCTGTCTGTCATAACTCTGTGACACCATCTCCTACCTCCCTTGCCATACCTTCCCAGTAGCCTTCACCTTTTCTCCTCTTCTGCCCTGTAATTTTGGTGTTCTCAGCATTCCTTTCCATGCCCATGCTCCACCACCGTGCCCACCTCCTCTGTTCCCATGGCATCAACTGCTACCTTCAAACTAGTGACTTCCACTTGTTCCGACCTCTCTGTGCTCCTGACCCATACCTCCAATGCCATCAGGCTGCCCTCAGGGGGGATGACCAGGTAGTTGCCACCTCCACACAGGGGTCTGTGCTTCTTTCCTTGACTCCCTTGACACTGTGCCCCATGTAAACACTGACATTGAATCCCACTGTTTCACTTTAATCTGTCTGCACATAACATGGAGATTTCTTGAGCCCTAACCTCTCTCCAAAACCTCAACTACAAACCCTCAAATACCGCATGGCAATTTGCATTTGGATGCCCACAAGTAAAATCACATATTCATTTAAAAATACCAAGTATTTATATCACCCCAAAAGGCATAGAGTGGGAGTCAAGCAGCCTCGGTGGGAGTCCTGAATCCGCCTGTTCTTGGCCATGTTACCTTGAGCAAGCTACTTGACCATTCAGAGTCTCAATTTCCACATCTATTAAATGGACAGAGTGACTGCGTTTACATCCTGCATGGGGATACCTGCTAGGCTGTTGGGGCAGGGTAGGGCTTGGTGAATTCTAGCTTTCCCTCTTTCTTCTTCCCCCAATTTGATTCTCCCATTGGCAAGTGGGAGATCAATGGGTTGTTGTAGCTTTGCCGCTCCCAGACAAAGTACCAGAAGCCTTGTGGGTTCTGAAGACAGGAGACACACCAGGGATGTTCACTGGAGGCAGCCTGACTTCCTCCTACATCTCTTGGGGTCACTTTGCCCTTGTTTCTCAGAGATTGGCACCTTAGGGAAATCAATGAAGCAGCTTTCGATATTGCCTTATTAAAGAAATCATTCCAGTAATAAACACTCCTGCATTTCTGATCTGGTCCAAAGGGAATGTATGGAACACTTAACTGCAGGTGCTCAGAGTTCTTGGGGAACAATGATCTATGAGTGGACAACTGTGCACCGGCAGGATTTTCCCCAGGGTGCCGGCATAACTACTTCTGCCTTTTAGAAATCTCACCCAGGTAGAGATGTGGAGTGTCTAGGGATGGGGCAATAGAAGATTAAGAAGAGGAAACATCCCTAAAGTAAAATGGGTAGGACTCAGTGCCTGACTGTGGTGGGGATGTGGAGGAGGAGTCAAAGAGGAGAGTAAAGGAAACTAGAGATCCATCAGGCCTCACCTTGGATGCCACTTCTCCCAGGGAGCCTCCCCTTAACCATCCCCACCTCTAGCTGGTGACGGGCCCCTGCTTGGAGCTCCCACTGCTCTAGTGGGCATACACTCTGGCCTCCCTCCCCAGTCTCTGGCCTTCATGAGGCAGGGACTCAGGGGTCGGGTGTGCATCAGGAACTCAGTAAACGGTAGCTGACTGAATAGCTAAATGAATAGAAGACGGATCCCGCCTTTCACTTGTCCCTTCAGAGAGAATTGGCGCCTCCCTGCTCAGATCTCCCCTTGCCCCCACCCCATCTTCCCTGGATCCCAGCCCCTAGCAAACCCTGTAGGCTTCCCCCCACCACCCCACCATCCTGCCTGCCTGTTGCATGACTCTCTCCCTCCTATCTCAGGGCAAGGACTAAGCCCTCTGTGATCCCTGCTGGCTGTGGTCCCCCTGTCACTCACCTTCCCCAGCACCGTGTGCATCAGATGGTTAACATTTCTGGCCAGGGGGCAGTCACCCCTGGGGTGGAAAGAATGAGATAGATAGGGGTAGGGGACCCAGGTTGACCATGTCTCTCACCAACCAGCCTCTTGCCCTGACCATTTGTATCCCTTCCCTACTGACCCCACCTCTAAAATGTCACGGAAGGAGCCCAGCAGGGCCCCCATACCTCATCCCTTCCAGGTCTGGGGCCATCAGGCGGAGTCCTGCTCCAGGTGTCGTGATCTGCAGGCGGACAATCTCCTCACCTCTTGTACTGTAGCCAAGGAAGAGAGCCAGGGAGTTGCTGGTAAGACAAGCCTTCCTGTTTCCCAACTGTGCCAGGGGTCCAAGGGCATTCTCCCTCAGGAGCTTTCTGGCTAATGCCGTGGGACACCCAGATCCATTGCCTTTTTTCTCCTCCTTGTCTCCTCTTTGGCCTTAAGCTTTCTTGGTGCTACAGCTGAGTGTGGGCCACTGACCTCCAGGCCCCAGAGGAAGGAGAGTGAAACAAACACCCCTTTACCAATCTCCCACCCACAAGCCCAGACCCCCTTAGGCACAGCAAAGGGCCTTCTGGGCGGCAGTGGGACCACCCAGCTCCAATGCTCTGTCTGTAGCTGCTGCCATGATGCTGCTATCTGCTTGCAGAGGTGAGGCCTGGATGTGGTTCCTCTGGAAAGTCCAAAATGGCTATTTGTGAGGCCAGTGGGAATTCTGTATATATGGACTGATGGGGACTGATGCCCAACCAGATACTCAGGAAACCTACAGACCAAATTTGGAGTGTGAGCTAGTGAGTGTAGGATATCAGGGACTTGGGGCCTGAAAGCAGGTGACCAGGTACCTGTGAGCTAGAGGTGGGGGAGGAAGAGGCAGAGGTTGCCAGGGTGAGGGCTGGGAGGCAAATGGTCTTCACTTTGGGTGAACTAGAGTGGCTTGGTTGCTCTCCTTTGAAAGTCACCTTAGAGTTGATTCTGACATCTAGCTCCAACCTACACGAGGAGGCCTTAAGAGGACTGGGTCAGTGGGCTGCTTGTTTATGTCCCTCCTGGGACTTGGCTGAAACCTAGCACACTGGAGATGACAAGAGGGAAATGGAAGGGCTTCCAGGGACAGGGTACCTGGTGCACAAGGGCAGCTCTGATTTCTTTGTCCTCCCATGATAGCAATGATGACAGCATAAAGCACGTGGCTGGGACACACGCCACTTGAGAACATCATAGGCAAATAAAAACATACTTCTTCAGTGGTGTTGTCATGTCAGGGAGGAAATAGGAACAAAGTATGACCCAAGCCTGTCCAAGCCGGTGCCTCTCCTTCAATGCCTTCCTCCTTCTTTGTCATCCCCTTGAGCAATTCCACAGGGAGGCTGTTATGGGTTGCACTGTTGCTCCTAAAAGATGTGATGAAGTCCTCTCTGGTATCTGAGAATGTGCCTTTATTTGGAAATTGGGCCACTGCAGATGTAATTAACTTAGGGTAAGACTGGAAAAGAGTGAGTCCTAATCCGATATGACTGGGACATTTGTACTCAGACACACGGAAGGAATACAGCCATGTGAGAACGGACACCTACAAATTAAGAACCAACAAGGATTGCCAGCAATACTGGAGGCTAAGAGAAAGGCCTGGAACAGATTCTCCTCCAGAGCCTTTGGAGGAAACATACAGCCATACTGACACCTTGATTTAGGACCCCTGGCCTCCGGAGCTGTGAGAGGATAAGTTTCTGTTGTTTAATCCACTGAGTTCATGGTAACTGGTTACAGCAGCCTCAGCAAATTGGTACAGGGACCTTCCAGCCTCTCTTCTCCTACAGCAGCCCACCAGCCCCACCCCCCTACCAGAGCTTTAGCCACAGATCGCTCTAGTTCAGTCTTAGGTCCTCAGCTAGGCTGAGAGCTGCTGGAGGTCTCGGGCACTCATCTAGTGGGGCCCCAGCTGCCTGTGGCATTTAGAATTTGGGGCAGCCTCACGAGGTCGGTATCACTACTCACTGCTGTATACACAAGGACGCTGAGGCACAGGGGGTTAAACTACAAAGCTTTGTGCCGGAAGCTGTGCTATTTCTGTTCTCCAGTTTGTCTGCCGGGCAGCACGCTGGGGCACAGCCTACATGCCCTGCTATGATCGGGTGAGGCAGAAAGCCAAGGAAGCTTGACTACTGCTGTGATGGGGACAGCCGCCACTTTCTCTGGAATAATGTATTTGAATAAGCTCAGTCCAGAAGGCGGGTAGAAGTCATTCCACAATGAGAAGGTTCAAGACAAGATGAACTCAAGAAATCAAGCCCCAGGGTGCACGGAGGGAAGACCCCTTCCACGGTTGAGCAGGGGAAAGTGGAGGGGGTGACTAGAGACATGTAGTTCAGATGAACTTGGAGCTGAGAGGCCTTTGGGATGCCAGGCAGGTCTGGTATCTGATGGAAGGAAAGTGATAGCTGGACAGCCCCAAGGACACAGCCTGCAGGTCCCAAACTTTCAGCCCTCCCTGAAGTCCCTGAAGGCTTTGGCACCTAAAACAAGGCCTCCCCTCCTGGGAACTTACTGTGGCAGCCTCGGCAGGGCCATAGCTGGGGACAAGGCTGTGATGTTCTCCTGCCCCACTCTGCCATAAGCCAGCTTTTTCTGAAGTGTTACAGAACCCAGAATTTGGTTAAGGTCACTGCTCCCCATAGGGCTTGGTTCCTTCAAGGCCACATCCAGGCCTGGAATTCTCAAATAACCAGGCAGAGCGAAGCTGGGTGTGGGCAACTGATGGCGGCTACCTGACCCGACCAGTGCAGGACCTTTCTGACGCAGCGGGGTCGGAAAGGAAGGCAACTCAGGACCAGCTGGCGGCTCACCTGGAAGCTGTCGAGGACTGCGGACATTTTGCGACTACAGAATCTGAGGGCGGCACCACACGGAGCCTCGCTGACC
This sequence comes from Enhydra lutris kenyoni, assembly GCF_002288905.1. Classification (NCBI taxonomy): domain Eukaryota; kingdom Metazoa; phylum Chordata; class Mammalia; order Carnivora; family Mustelidae; genus Enhydra; species Enhydra lutris. Next base: position 2,556,940 of record NW_019154180.1, on the reverse strand, counting down.
AGCCCCTGTTGCCTCCTCCCCGCCCCCCCCCCCGGGGCCTCACAGGCAAGTTTGATCTTGGACTTCTGGCCTCCAAAACTGTGACACAGTCTATTTATGTTGTTCAAGCCACCAGTTTGGGGGACTTTGCTATTGGTGCCATGACAGCCAGCTGATGGGTAGTAAACATCCAAAGGAATTTTTTAGAATAAATGTTAAAATGTCTCTCAAATACATGATGCAGCACAACCCAATTCTTCTTCCTCTTTTAAAAAAACACCTGAAACCATTCATTGTCTTTCTTTCTTTTACACAAAACACAAATAAGGCGAAATCAGAGGTGTACACTGTTTGGGGCGGAATTATGTCCACTTCAAAATTTATATGTTGAAGTTCTAACCTCTAGTGCCTTAGATTGGAGCCTTATTTGGAAACAGGGTCATTGCAGATGGTATTTGTTTTTGTTTGTTTGTTTGTTTAAAGATTTTATGTATTTATTTGACAGAGAGAGATCACAAGCAGGCAGAGAGGCAGGCAGAGAGAGACAGGAGGAAGCAGGCTCCCTGCGGAGCAGACAGCCCAATGTGGGGCTCGATCCCAGGGCCCTGGGGTCATGACCTGAGCTGAAAGCAGAGGCTTAACCCACTGAGCCACCCAGATGCCCCCACAGATGGTATTTGTTAAGATGAGGTTCTACTGGAGTAGGACAGGCCCCGGATCTAAAATGACCTACGTCCTTATGAGGAGAGGAGATCAGAACACAGACCCACACAGGGAGGATCCCGTGGAGACACACAGGCAGAGGTGGCTATCTACAGACCAAGGACAGGCCTCCCTCCCAGGCCTCAGAAGGAACCAACCCTGCTTACGCCTTGAGTTTGGACTTCCAGCCTCCAGAGCCGGGAGACAAGATATTTCTGTTCTTTAAGTCCCCCAGTCTGCGCTACTTCTTCTGGCAGCCCTAGCAAACCAAGACAGCCCCCAAGTCCCATCAATGCTGCCTTGTGAAGAGCTCTCAAATCTTCCACTTGTTTAAAAGTTCTTACGGATGAGAGTTAACACAAACAAGGGAGTATCAGGGCGCCTAGGTGGCTCGGTCATTAAGCGTCTGCCTTCGGCTCATGTCATGATCCCAGGGTCCTGGGATCCAGCCCTGCATGGGGCTCCTGCTCAGCAGGAAGCCTGCTTCCCCCTCTCCCACTCCCCCTCTTGTGTTCCCTCTCTCACTGTCTCTCTGTCAAATAAATAAATAAAATCTTAAAAAAAAAAACAAAACAGAAAAGCAAGGGAGTATCCAGAGAGGAACGGAGTGAAGAGGAGGAGCCGCTGCTGGGCTGTGACCTCAGCTCCCTCCAGGCACAGAAGATCTGCAGCACTGCTCGCCCCCACAGTCTGTCTACGGCAGGTAGGCACACACAGATGGCTGTGGGACTTGAACTGGGGAGGGGAGTAGGGGCTTGCCGGTAAGTGGACTAGGCTCAGCTCACTGCATAGTACAAGGAAGTACTGCTTGCTCTGTTTGTGGACAAGTGAGCACCGTCATGTGCACAGATGCTCAGGGCTCAGAAATCAGAGCAAATCAGGGCCCCCTCTGTAGTGACATCCCCAGTGCTCAGCCTGCTCTTGCCCTGGCGTTCCAGTCCCAGACCCTCCCATATGACTGGCTCACAGGCCAGAGCCAGCGCACAGCACCTACCTGGGCTCCCAGCTCCCTGCAGGGCTGGGCAGACTCAGTGAAGCTGGGGACTGTGGAGCCACCTTCTCCAGAGGAGGCGGTGGGCACGGTTGGCAGGTTGAACTTGGACAACTTACAGTAGAGCTCTAAACAAGCCCAAGAATGGCAGGGCTAAGACCCTGATGGTAGGCCCTCTCAAACTCTAAGGCTAGTACTTTTTTCTAAGATGTTGTGGCTGCCATTAGGTTAAGTTAACACAGATAAGCATCGAACAGACAAGAGCGACATGCTGTCCCTGGACATCAGGCTGTTGTGCTCTGTTCAGCCCTAGAACATCCAACCACACAGGCTCTTATTGATTTCTATGCCCCATCTTGTCACTGGGCACATGGGGACGCTGACCCTGAGGCCCTGCAAGGCGGCGACCCAGCAGAAGTCCTACAGTGACACTGGCAAGGCAAGTCGGCAAGCCCCCAGCCCCAGGCAGAGATGAGTGGTTCATTACCTCCTTGAGCCAGGAGGGAAACTTGCTAGAGCAGGTGGGTCTTGGCTCTTCTCGGAAGGCCTGTCCTCATCCACCACCTCAACCCTGGGGACAAGAAGAGAAACATATGCACTGCTTGTCCCCTGTGGTGTGCTCAGCTGAATAGTGTGCCTCCAAACTTCATGTCTGCCTTGAACCTGTGAACGTGACCTTATTTGGAAATAGGGTCTCTGAAGATGTCATCAAGTTAAGATCAGGTCACTCTGGAGTAGGGTGAGCCCTACATCCAATGACCAGTGTCATTGGTCATTATAATAATGACCTTCTTATAAGGTCCTAATGGTCTTCTTATAAGAAGAGGGAAATGTGGACACAGACACAGAGAGAAAAGGTCCATTAGATAGAGGTGGAGACTGGAGTGATATGTCTACAAGCCAAGGAATGTCAAGGGTTGCCTGTGGTCACCAGAAGCTGGGAAAGAAGCCTGTGACGTAACATCCCGATCGTTCCCTGCGAGCCCTGTTCACCCTGTAGGGCCCATCTACAGTGTCACTCTCACTTCCAAGGGCCTGGCCAGGCAGAGGCTCCCAGTGACAAACCTCTGGACCCTAGCCCAATAATCCCTCCTGCCACGGCATTGTCCAACCTATCCCTGGCAGGGCGGGAGGGATGGGAACAAGTCCTTTTTGCCCTGGTAGCTACTTTTGCTTCAAAACATCAGAGGCCCTTGGAAACTCTATGACTCTGTTGGGGGTCAGGGCCCTAGCCCTGTTAGCAAATGGAAGTTTCCAGCCACAAGCTACATTCTGCTGGCCAGATCCTGCCTACACAGAAATGGCCGTTGAAGCCCCCAAGTGCCACCGCAGCCACCTAGTTGCTCACCGGGTCTCTCGACAGAAGCCACCAGCCCCTCACAACTTCCCACTCTAGGCTTGCCTTCCACAGAGCTCATACTCCACCCCTGCTGGCAGAAGACCTTCTCTGTAGCCAGCGAGAAGCTTCCAAGTCTTCCCTTGCCGACATTTACCTCTTCGCAATGAACGGGGCCTGCATCTCCTGGGTAGGGCTGCTGAAAAGGAAGCAGAAAAGGCAACGTGTTGGACAGAACCCGTGGACATGTGACATCATGACCACTCTGCTTTACAGGGACCTGGTCTCCTCTCTCACTAGTCCTGCTGGCAGGAGCCAGACCTCTCCGTTTTTCAGAAAGTAAATCCCAGAAGGTCTGGCTAGGAGGGTTCTCTCAACCAACCCCTCACTAGCCAAAGGAACCCTGGAGCCCTGAGGGGAGGGGAGCCGGTCGGTAGCTGGGCTGGCCCAGAGCCAGGCCCCGCCGTGTCTCCCGCTGTGTAACTAACCTGGTGCTCTTCTTGGCTGCTGACAGAACATAAGAGTGCTCGCGGGGAGCCGTCTTCCTCACCACACTGCTTGCGGCCTCTGACCTGGGGCGGCACAGGGAGGGGGCATCTAATGGCATAAGGCGGGACTCACTCTGCCAGCATAGCCAAATTAGCACCTGCTCCCAGAACTTACAGATGAGGAAACTGAGGCACAGGGAGCTTTAGTGACTTCAGAGACCTCCCAGGGGCAGGGCCTATTTTGGTCCAATTTGCTCAGGACCCTTTCTAACAAATTGATATAAAGTCCCAAAGCACCTTCCTCCCTCCAGCCTGTCTGCCCACAGTGGAGGCTTCTCACGGACCCTCATCTCCTAGGTTTTGCTCCATAAAAGGTTCATAAGAGGGTCTTCTGAGCTGGCCCAGCCCTGAGTCGGTGGTTCTGGGACTCAGTAAATGAGTAAACGGTCAGCCACTTCTCCAGTATGATCCATACATGCTGTGCATTTCGTTACCTCAACTGGCGCAATTCCTATGTCACTGGTCCACGCAAACTTGGGCCCCTGCCCTGCCCGTGGGACGTCAGGTGGGCACCATTACCTCCGTTTCTGCTCATCAGATGAGAAGGGTACCTCCTCCTCTTCAGCGGCCTCCGAAGCGGAGCTACGCCGGACGTTGTAGGGTGCCCTGGGGGAGGGGAGGGGCGGAGGTTACTGTCAGTTGTGGCCCCTCCTCCCCCATCTCTGCCCATGCTGGTACTGCTGCCTCTGAGCCTTTGCTCATGCCACTTCCTCCTCAAGGGCCAGCCCTCTCCTCTCTCCTTGGTCCAGCCCTAACTGTCCCTCAAGACCCAGCTGAAGCCTCTCAACTCTCTCATCTCCTTCTCCAGAGATTTCTTAGCTGCTCCATGTCACTGGATGATTGTGGGGCCCCTGGGAACTACGGGTACAACCCACACCTCTGTCCACAACCCCCCCTCCCTGGGCACATTGTTGGGGGCTTCTTTGACAGGGGCCAGAAGGGGAGCCCAGAAGATTTATATCCAAGAAGCCACTCAGATTTCTGCACAAAATGCCAAGAACTGATAGGCCACCAGGACCATGAGCTTGCTTGGGGTCATCAGGCCCCAGTCCAGCCTAGCTTGAACCCCAGAGGGGTGCAGAGGCATGTCCAGAATACAGAGCCAACCAGCAGCGGCCACAGCCATAAGCCATGACCCCTTTTGCAGACCCACTGGTCCCTTCAACAAGCTTCTTTACAGTCCTTGCTTTGCCTCCGGTCAGAAGTGCAACGTGTCCAGCTGTCCAGCTTTCTGGGGTTTGTCACTCTGTTGGTAAGCTCCAGGTCACAGTGGCAGCTGGCAGCGATGTCAGGCAGGCGGAACTGGCATTCCTGGGCCATGCGCAGAGGTAAGCAACCAGCTGCCCTCAGCAGACCAGGTGTTTGGGCTCGTCCTTGGAGGGAGCTGAGCTAGGTCTGCAGTTACATACTTACAGCTTCTTGTAATCCTCAGTGGTCATCTTATAGCCAGAGGAGGAGGGGCGGGGAGGTCCAGCAGGAGTGGCTCTCAGCAGGCCGGTTGCACTGGAGAGGAAAGGAGTTTCCATGTGCCCACTCCCAGGTCCCGTCTTGCTTCCAAATTTGCCCACATGGCCCAGGAGACATGAGGCTAGGGGCCTTTCCTCTTTTCTCTCACCACCCTGAGCAGGGCAGCCCTCCTGCCATAGGTAGGCCCAAGCCCCTTAGCCCTGCCTCTCTGGTGGAGCCCAGGTTCACCTTGACACTGAGGTGCTTTGATGACGCGTCACCTCAGTCTGCCAGGAAGAAGGCAGACTAAAGCACACAGCTCAGTGCAGTCAGCTAGCAAGTCAAGGCTGGGAAGCCCTCTCAGCCTCCTCCCTGTGTCTCTGCCCCGGCGACGAGGGCCAGGCAGGTGGTGGCCCAGGATCTCCCAGAGGCATGGCTGCTGGGGAACCCAAGTGTCAGACTGGACCATACATCCACCTGGAGCCTTTCTGTCCCAGCACTGCTACCCAGGGCCCTGACCCATGGAGGTAGAGAGCTGCCACCTACCACCCCTCCTGCCCGCCCCCTCTTACTGACAGGAAGAATCATCTCTGTGCCACAAGCTTGGCATAGGCCCTCACCCCATGGACACACACCTTTTTGGAGCTCCGTTGGCCTTGGGGAAGTGCTGCTGGGGCTGGCACGAGCTGTCTATGGGCCTGGTGAACACTCCCCTAAAAGAAAGCCCAGAAGAAGTCCAGTGAGAAGCCGGGGGGTTGTGCGGGCAGGCATGGGGAAGTGGGCAGGGTCCTGTGGTCACCTACCGGATGATATAGCCAGTGGGAGCCCTTGTGCTTGGAGGCCTGCCAAGGGAAAGGAAGGTATGAGGTGAAGCAAAGATGCCCTACTTTCTCTTGCACCCAGAGAAAGCAGAGTGGATTGGCCGGTGGGTGTCCCAGTGTGGTCAGAGTGAGGACAGCAAGAGGGGCAGCCACCCCTTCACCCAAGCCAGGGTGCCTGTTCTGCTCTGCCCATTTCTCATGCTCCCCCAGGAAAGGGACTTATGGCTGATTCTTCCAGGACTGGCCCAGAACGGTCCTGGCTCACACCAAGTACCAGGCAAGTGTATTTCAAGGCTGAGCGTTTCCTGAAGAGGGTTCCCCTCCAAACTCCAACTTTTCCCTGGCCTGCCAGGGCCCAACAATCCCATGAGAAAGAGGTCATTTGGGATTGCTGACAGAGCCCGCTCACCCTCTATTGTCAGAACTGGAGGCTCCATGGCCAGAGGCCATGGTCCTTGACCTGACATCTCTGCGCAGCCTCCTTTGGGGAGGCTCGTGAGGGCCCCAGGGGTAGAACTGAAGCCAGATGCCCCTCCCTTCCTGCTCCTTGGGGCTTCCCTCTTCCAACTCCTGAGACGCCCACATCACAGTCTGGATGCACGTCTGGGACTGGAGGGCGTGGCTGGAAAGCAAACACAGCGCACGTGCTGGGTGCCTCCTCCGTGGGAGCAACTGAGTGGCAGGGACAAGGAACAAGGATTAGGCAGAGGAGTTTAGTGCTGGAGCAGGGGTGGGGCAGTGGATCTAAGGGAACCCCATGCAAGCACATCTTGACAGACCCTGTCCTCAGTAGCGACAGCCTCCTGGAAGTGACAAAGTTGCAAGAACACTTGGGGTGGGACCTGAGAAAGAAAGGTCATTTTCCCCCCATTTAGCCACAGGTACATTTTTGGTTGAAATACCCATGCCTTGGAGAGAATGAGAGCCAAAGTTTAATAGACTTTCAGGTACCCCTGCTCTAGGCCCTGAATCATAGTCCCAGGATATGCTTTCCAAACAGAAGCCCTGGGCGAGACCTGCACCCCCCCCCCAAAGTGAACAAGTGCCCCAGTGAGTAGACTGTCTTCGAACCGCCCTCAGGCCTTCACCAACCTTGCTGATGGCAGCGGTCACAATTCATAATTCTCTTTTATAATCTTCTCTCTCCTTGGGTCATGCCTGTGTACCCTGCTAAGATGTCAGTTCCCTAAAGGGAGACCTGTGTCCTCTGTGGGTACCGAGTCAGTGAACAGTGGTGATGGGCAAGTCCACAGTTATCAGGGGCAGCCCTGGAACTCAGCAGTGCACTTGGACCCCTCCCTCCCAGCTACTGCCGCTGCCTTTCCCACCACCTGAGAAAGGCCCTGGCGACTGCACTCACTCTTACTTCTCAGGAGCTTCAGAGCATCCCTAGACAACGATATGTGAAAGTCCTCAAAACTGGGAGGCGACTGGCTATTCCCTTTGGCCAGCTGTCAAAAGAGATCATCCTGAATTTGGGAGACAGTTGGACCAAACGTGTGCGTCTCCTCTCACGTGCTGATTACCAAGTGTCCTCAGCAATCCAGGCTCCAGATGGGAGAGAGTCATGTGTGACTCTCAGCTGCCTGATCCCCTGAGAGATGTTGTCTCACCGCCTACAGGGGCTTCTCAGTGTCCAGTAGACAGCCGGAACCATGGAGGCCCATAAGGCAGCCAGCTTCAAGGTCACACAGCAAGGCCAGGCACCTGAACCCAGTGACTCCTGAATTCTCTTTCCCAAAAGGAAAGAGAGCAGAAAAGCCTGTCCTTCCTGTGGAGTTGAAATGACTCTGACATCTCTTCCGAGCTTGGGCTCCTCCTTATCCCCTGAAGACTGCAGCATGAGTTCCCCCCACCAGCCATCTGGGTGCCCCCTCTTACCTAGCCTTCGGGACTTCCCCAGCCGATGAAAAGGATGCGGCACGACTCCGACCAGAGGGCAGCTCTCTGAGGAAACAGGAGTTGTGAAAAAGGGGCGCCCTACCATCCTAGAGGCTGCCTGCTGACTCAAAGCAGTGGAGCCGGGGTGCAGCGCATGCACGTCAGCAACTTGGCCCACCTTTCCCATCTCACCTTCACCTGCCCTGGCCTGCCTCCGCACGCCGCAGGCCTGCATGGACACAGCCACGCAGCAGCCAGGGCTTCCCCGCCCCGTGACTTCGCTAGGGGCTGGCCTCAGCTGGATTGCTTTCCTAAGCTCCGCCCTCCCCAGCTGGCCTGTGGCCACAGGGCCAGGCCGGGGTCTGCGTGGTCGGAGTCCCTCAGCACCCCCAGGTGCTGACAGGCCCCAGCTCAGCCCACGTTTGCCGGCTTACAGGGTGAGGCCCTCCGAGTTTCCCTCCGAGTCATCCTGCTTGGTGATCCAGCTCTTGTCCCCCTTGAGCGTGGTTCGAACCTTCATCTGCTTGAGGACATTGTTGCGTTCCTCCTCGCCAGGTGGTAGGGCCTTCCCTGGAAGGGGCGAGGCCAGGCAGCCTCAGAAGAGGAGCCCAGCCCCAGAATCGTGAGGCCTCCCTCCCAGTTCCCCCAGTCTGCTGCCCTCACCTTTAGCGCCGCCTCCGAGAGCTGAGATACTCATGGTGCTTGCTGTGCAGATCCCGTCTCAGCTGATCTGACTGGGCTCCTGGGGGCAAAGGCAAACACACAGTTTGTCACTTCACCATGCGGTCCCTGACACACCAGGGCCGTCCAGACTGTCCTTTTGGCCCTGGGAAGCAAGAGCTGATGGAGTTCTGGTGGTGGGCAGAGGCCAGGGAGTGAGCACACGTTGCTTCTTCTCTCCAGTCGGCCTCAGTGCCCTCATTTGTAAAATGGGATTTTAAAAAAGTCTACCCTTCAGTACTGCTATGAAGGCAGAATGCACCCGTGTTCCTGCAAATGCCTGGCACCACCTGGCACAGCAAAGATCTCAGGGCAGTTGGACAGGAGCCAAGCAGCAGGGACTCTCAGCCTGTCCTTGCTGGGCGAGAGGACTCTCAGTGGTCTTCAACCAGTACAAGCCCAACCTGAGGGTGTGCTGCTTTCTTTCTCTTCCTCTCTGTATTCTTGCCCTGCTTCCCTCCTTGCCTCTTCTCTGCCCTCTCGCCGTTGCTTCCCTCCTGTGGCCAGTGAGGGGTGGACCACGGTGGTCACTCTCTGAGGCCTTCACAGCACCATGAAGGTCTTTGCCCCAGAAGGGGCTGGGGTGAGGAAGCTGCCTCTCCAGGCGGGGACTAGCACTGTGCTTCAGGGAGAGGGAAGGCCCATATGGTGAGTTTAATCCCAGCCCCGGCCTGCCACAGTTGGCACAGTTGGCCCAGTTGGACCTGCCACAGTTGCACAGTTGCAAGCGGGCATGATGGGAAGGAGGGGCTGTGGCTCTGCCAAAAGAGTCCTGAAGCAGAGCGGCCTCCCTCTTAGGAGTCTGCCACCCTCTGGGCCTCACCAGGGCCAGGCCCAGAGAGGCCGGGCCCTGCTGCCAGCTGGCAAGCCCTTGACATGTTTCCTTAGAGGTCAGGGGCACACTAAAATAGGTAAGGCAAGGGCCAAGAGCAAACCAAATTTGCCGCATCAGCAAGAGCTGGCTTTCCCATAAACCACACTGGATGAGCAGTCCAGGAGGCCCAAGCCTCCTGCGTGCCAGGAATGGCACCTCATCACAGTGAATGTCAGCCCCACTGCCCAGCCCCTGACCAAAGCTGCCATGTCAGAGTTCTGTTGAGCAGAACTCATTCCAGAGGTGATCCTTGGACCTCATAGGTCCAACTCTCCCATCCCAGCAGCCCATGGAGTAACCCTACTGGGCAGGACACACAGACAGAGTTGCCACCTGGGATCTCAGCCCCTCAGTGTGCTAGTGCCTCTGACTGACTGTGAGACCTTGAGCAAGTCCCTCACCTTCTCTGGGCCCAGCTCAGGGACTCCTACTGCTGAGTCTTTAGGTTCCTTCAGGAAGTCATCAGTTTCCCCTTGACAAACCTGTGGCCCACATTGCCTAGAAGTTTTCTGCCCAAATCAGAACAAACCAGCCACCTCCAAAATCAGGACACATGCACACACATGCAGGATGACAGAGACAGAGGGCCCACAGGAACTCACTGGCCAAAGGGACAGAGACACGTGTAAGAGTCCACAGCAAGGCGGAGTGGAGTTGCTTCGGGTCCCATCTTTACAGCTGAAACCCCAATCAGAAGACTCAAGGCTAATTGCTTCCACTTCACCATGCAAAAAGCATCTCAGAAGTCAAATGTCCTTTTTTGATAGGACAATAAAACTGAAAGAGGGAGGAAATAGAGTCTTCCCATGGGATTGAAGAAGGCAGCTCCTTGGACCAAGGAGCCTTTAAAATGGACAGATGGACACATGAGGTTTGAATTCATGTCCCAGCTACAGGGCTGGTTTTTCCCTCCACCTCACCACTCCCACCTTCCCCCTCCCCACACGGCCCTGGACCCCTTTCTTCTGTTCCCAGACAAGACCTGCTCCCTCTACCAGCCTCAGCAATGGCAGAACCGAGGCACCCCACCTCACACCCCAACACACACCCTGCACTGAATACCAGCACTGGAAGCTGGCAGGAGCCATTCTTCTGACTAACCAAACATTGCCACCCCTCCTCGGACCCAGGTCTCCTCTCAGACCTACCATCTCCTTCATCCCCAATCAATGGACAGTCAGAAAAACCCTCACTACAGACAGGCATCTCTCATGCACTGTTGGTGCATGGGTCAATGGACACATCTTTTCATAGGATAAATCTCTATATGTATTGAAAACCTTAGCAGGGTAAGACCATTGGTCCTTCAGCTCTCCATCACAGCAATCTCTCCTAAGGACACAAATGAGTAAACAGAATAAAGTATACTAGAGGGGTGGCATCCCAGTGTTGAGTAAAATAGTGAAAATCAGGCAATAATATAAATTCCCAACAGTCATGTTTAAATAAATTCTGATCCATTCATCATTCAAGCAAATACTAGGTAGTCATTACAAATGATATTGACATATAGTGATATTTAACATGCCTTCATGTTTCCTTATAATATAAAGTGAAAGAAGCTTAAAAAAAAAAAGACATGTAGAGAGCGACTGAGTGGCTCAGTTGATTAAGCGTCCGATTCTCGGTTTCAGCTCAGGTCGTGATCTTAGGGTTGCGAGACTGAACCCTACATTGGGCTCCAGGCTCAGAGTGGAGTCTGCTTGAGATTCTGTCTCTCCCTCTCCTTCTTCCTCTCCCCACACTCTAAATAAATAAATAAATAAATAAATAAATAAATAAATAAATAAGCTCTTTAAAGAAAGTACATTACAGTGCACAGGGAAAGAAACACCTGAATGGATATATACCAAAATACTTTGCTCTTGTGTGTATTCTATTTTTCCTATAATGAATATGCATTGCCTGTGTGATAAAGACTAAACAAACAGTGGTTTAAGCAAGTGAAATGGGAGCTGGGACTGCTTGGATAGCCAATGATGGATCTCAAAAGCTGATGCCACGTGAGCAGTGCTGAGGAAGGACTGGGAAGTGAGGAGAGTCACGGATGCAGCGGGGAGTTCTCTCCCTCCCTCAGGGTAGACATCCTGGGTAGGGGCGGCGTGCCCTGGGCCTATAGGGACCCTCTGTGCTGCTCTGAGCCGAGCCTTGTCACCTGCAGGCACACACATGACCTCCTCTACGCTCTTGGGTCTTCTTTGCCCATAGCTCACATAGGAGGGAGAACAGGCATGTCCCCCCACCCAGTTCTAGTTTTGCTCTTCTTCTGGGTACTTGGGCTTCTTTCAAACCCTTCTAGGCCCCCCTGGTACATGAGACCTGCCATCCAGTAGGGCCACCTGGCCTGAGAGCTCACATCTTTGCTCCTCATCCCTAAGTGGCTTCACATGGCTGCGGCATCGTCCTACTGTCTGGGCCTCAATTTCCTCATCTGTAAAGTGGTGCCAAGCCACCAAGCCCATGGACCTACTCATTGGGTCTCATACTGGTAGGATACCTCTAAGCCAGAGCATGTGTCATTGCCTAGAATGTGGTGCCAGCTCTTTTCCATCCCATAGTTTGGGTGTTATGATACTAGTGGGTGTCGTCATCTCCTAAATGGCCTGTGTGAGTGCATTTCTAGTCAGGACAGCCACTCTGTGTACATTTCTAGTACTACAGCTCCTGTTTCGACCTTGATATGGAGAAGTCTCCTTGTACTGTAGGAACTGCCATCTTGCCCTGCTTAGGAACAGTGTCTTATCTGCCACTTTTCATCCTAGCTTTCCCTCATAGAGCAACTTCTTGTGCCAACTCCAAGCAAGGTGCCACAGTCAGACCACACCAGCCTGTCCCAAGGCAGCTCAGGACCAGGTCCAAATCCCCTGAGCAGTCCAGGCCACCTCAGACACCAGATGGCCTCCAGCCCGCCCTCTTGGCCCTTCACACCCTTCTCTCTACCCTCCCCCTGCCTGCAGGGGTGCCTCCTTAGCAAGAAGGAGTGCGGGAGATGGGGACAGGCCCTTCCTGATGGAGATGGCCTCCAGATGCACCTTCCTCCCTACTGCTGAAGCCTCTCAAAGGCTTTCCAGCAACCTCCCAGGAAGGGGCCTCTGGTCCCGATTAGATAGCAAGAAGGAGTGGGAGAGATGGGGACAGGCGCTCCCTGATGGAGATGGCCTCCAGATGCACCTTCCTCCCTACTGCTGAAGCCTCTCAAAAGCTTTCCAGCAACCTCCCAGGAAGGGGCCTCTGGCCCTGATTAGATAAAGAGAAGCAAAAAGCCAATGAAAGAGTGCAAGGAGCTTGCTCTCCCCAGGCCACAGCAAGCCTGGTGTGGTCAGGGAGTGGAGGTGGGCAGATCAGCCAAGGAGTTGGAAGAAAGTGACGCCAATGCTTGGCTGATGCACAGGAGACAGAGATGGCGAGAGAAGCAGCAGGAGGAGGGGCATCCCATCACCCCACAAGGACAGGGCGTGCTCTGCCTCCAAGATGAGAAGACTAATTTAGAGAAAATTTTCTGGAATTGCCACCCTGCTTGATTTTCCATGTCGTACATACCTCTTTTCTCAAGCAGGCTTTGGTGTCTTTGCCCTTGTAGCTACCTCCTTGCCAAATGGCCTCAAGCCCCAGCCCAGGCAGCATCTCCCAGAGGAGCCCTCAAGTCCCACAGCTCCTTGGCTGAGGAACACAGGCTGGTCCCAGTCTCAGCTGCACTGCACTAAAAATGTCTGCATTTTCCACTAGCCTGGAAGGAAAGGGAACCAAAGGAGAGGAAGAAAGCGTAGAGAAACAGAGCTCACCTGAGTCAGACAGCATAGCAGTGTGCCCTGGTGGCAGTCTCTGGCCACCAAGTGTCACCCGCCCTGGAGACTTGCCAGCCTGCCCCAAGACTGAAATGTCCTGTTCTGCCTCTGCCCCCCACACAGCTGGGACAGGCTGGCTTCTTCCAGACAACTGGGCGAACACCAACAAGGGGGCAAGGCTGCTGAGCCTGCGAACGTATGCAGCCCGGCCCTTGGTCCCACTGCCCCACCCCCGCCCTGGGGACCGTGGCCTGGGATCTTTGTGCCAAGGGCTTGTGTGAAAGAAGACAGAAAGCTGAGCAAGTGGCTGGCTGGGGACTAGGGGAGTGCTGGATACCAGGCAGAAACCTCCTAGGCAAACTGGAAGGGAAGAGGAACAAAACACCCTTAGCTTCACACGTGAAGGAGCCACAGCCAAAGGACACAGGTGTTGGGGCTTGTCTGAATGTGTGTGTGCTGGGTGCTGGCCATGGTGAGCAAGCACGAGCGGGCACACCACAGACAGAAGAGCAAGGGGCAGGACTTCCTCCCCAGAGGTAAGTTTTGACAATCTGTACCCAGAAGGCTGAGAGGGAGCCCGGCTCCTTTCCCTATGCATACCAACTTTCTGTGGGCCCCACCCCTGGCCAGCAGGAGTCACATGCAGTTCTGTCTTTTGGAACCTGAGGCCACAGCTCAACTCTGGGTTGACCCTTTAACTGTAACTCAGGGCTTGACTGAGGAAGCAGTGGGTTAGGACAAGAGGGTCCCCCATATAGTCAAGCAAGTGATCAAATACAGATGTGGCAAGTGACATCTACACGAAGGTATCAAGGCCAACTTCAGGCCACGTTTGAGTAAAATTCTCTCTGAGAACTTTCATGTGGCTCCAAAGCAGGGAGCCCTAATAGAGGGACAGCCCAAGAATCACTTCAGCAAAAATGTAAGTGCTCCCATCTGGTCATGAGGGAAGAGGTAAAATGATGAAAAGTCCCGTATCTCTCAGCAACTTGTTCCTAAGATGGGTAAAGCCAGCCAGTTCTGATCATTCCACTGGGCACTGTTAGGCAGTCTCACAGAATACAGCTGGCCTGGCAGGAAGGAGACTCCTTTCTCCCATGGAACCTTGGCTCCCCATCACTGGGTGAGAGAAAGGCCCGGACAAAGAGATGAGTGGAGTGAGACCACAGGCAGGATATAGCATGGAGTGTGAAGGGGCCAGGGATGCCAAAAGTCAGGGAGTTTGACCCCCTCCCCCATACTGGGTGTGACCCTCACCCAATTCTTTCTGAAGGTACTTGGCCTAATGTCTAAGTTTAGACCCAGGCCAACACTCGGGCAGCCAATGGCTGGAATGATCGAATGTTTTATGAAGCAGCCGCCTATGGCCAGGTCTCACGATGGAGGACATCCTGATTCCCAGTCTCACCGTCTGGCCAGACGACAGTACACAGACAGCTTGCTTTCCTCCAGCAGGGGTGGGCCCTGTGCTGCCGCTCCAAGGATTCCCAGCCGCCCTCCAGGAGTAGGGGGCCCTTCGGAGGCCTGCCAGAGCGATGGCTGCGTGGCTGGGTTGTGTCCGAGCTCCCCACCCCCAGCCTGCTGCTGAGCAGAGTACCCGGGGACTCCTGCATGGAGGCTAATAGGGCAGGAGGAAGGAAGCACACCAGCCAGAGGGGACTTGGATCACGGAGGCAAAGATGTAATGTGGAAAAAGAATGTGTATGTGTGGGGGGGAAGTATTTGTAAATGTGCTTTACAGGTAAATGACTTCTACATGAAAGTCTGGAATTTCACCTTCCCACAGCCCACCCCCAACATCCCAGAATCTAGACTTCTCGGTGTCAGTGCTGGAGGGCCCAGGGAGGCAGCTGTCTGAGGGTCTGAGGGGGGCCAGCTCTCTCCAGAGACAATGAAGAATTCTAGCCCCAAAGGGGCAAAGTGAGCCCATGGCTGCCTGTTCCTCTTGCAGGCCTGGGATTTCTCCTGGCTCTCCTGTGCCCATTTTCTAGTTATCTACAGGCTGGATACAAGAGATTGCTTGGGGTGACAGAGCCATTTCAGAGGTGGCTCAACCTCGAGGGCCAGCAAGGGCTTCTGGGCAGGGCCCTCTGACATGCGCTGTGGAGGCCAGGGGCCTGGGCAGGGCCAAAATGGCGGGGATAGCAGAGCCCATGAGGTCTTGCTCCAAACAGAACCCCTTGCCAGAGCCTCCCGTATGGATTATTCCCATTGTTCCCAGGGCCTCCACCTCCCCTGCCGCAGCGTGGGAAGGGGCCCAGCAGAACGGTGCGAGTCCTCCTTCAGGACCTGAGCAGGCTCTGTCCTCCCCTCCCTGTACCCTCGTAGCCTGGGAACCAAGCCGGTCTTAAGCCTATCACAGTGGGGCAGAGATGCTATCCCAGTCTGCACACAGCCACAGGGGCCGAAAGGGACTCAGCGGTCATGGAGCCCAGCCCCAGCTCAACCAATTCCCCTCTCCCTGTACCGTCACTGCTGCCACCTAGTCAGCCTTTGCCAGAGCAGGCTTGGTGACAAGGAAGTCCCCCCCCCACTTGCCCCTAACATTGGCCAAAGAATTCCTTTTGTCCTAGTTACAGGTGAGTAAAGCTCAAGAGGAAGAGAAGTCCCCAGCTCCCTCCCCTCACCCAACACCACCTCCCACCGCAGCAGAGCTCCAACCCTCCCCAGCTGTTTTCTCCCCTTCCTGTCCCACCCAAATCCAGTATCCGGCACTCCACTGTCCCATTATCAATGTCCCCATTTTTGATAAGAATATGGAGACTCAGAGAGGAGAAAGCATTTGCCCAAGGCCACATTTTCATTTATTCAACAATCATTTATGGAAAGTTGGCAGCCAGGCTGGGTGCTAGGCAGACAGACAGACAGACAGCCAGGAACCTACAGCTGCCCTTCTAGGGCATTGCCAGAATGCTGCATGTCCCCAAGGAAGTGCCCGTGGCTCAGGCCTTCCCAAAAGAATGAAAGAATGAGTAGGAACTCAGCAGGCAGAAGTAGTGAGACAAATTCTGGGTCTTTGTTTTTTTAGTCTAAACCGGGCACAGCCTGATGTAAGCCTTTTCACCCATTCTCGTGATTGGAACCCTTTGTAACATCAAGCTCTCTGGAAAACTGACCTAGTCATTAAAAAGCAGTGTGCTGAGCCAATGATCACAGGAACCAGATGAAGGGGTCCAAGGCCAGGACCATCAGTGACAACCTGTGGCAGCATGGGACCTGCCCACCACTGGCCCCAGAGGCCACATCTCCTCTCTGACCCAGGACATGGCCACAGAGCCCCAGAGCCACCTCTACCATCACCACGAAAGGCTCTGCTTCTTGGCTCTGTCTTGAAGTGGGAAGTGAGCATGCCTCCCATGGGAAAAACCTAGATGGTGCTCCTGAAAGTGACCTCTGGGTCCCTCTAGAATCCAAAACTCCTGGGACATGTGCTTAAGCTGTAGGTTCCTGCCTCCCCACATTAAGAGTTTGACAATGTGGGGCGCCTGGGTGGCTCAGTGGGTTAAGCCGCTGCCTTCGGCTCAGGTCATGATCCCAGGTCCTGGGTTCGAGCCCCACATCGGGCTTTCTGCTCAGCGGGGAGCCTGCTTCCTCCTCTCTCTCTGCCTGCTTCTCTGCCTACTTGTGATTTCTCTCTGTCAAATAAATAAATAAAATCTTAAAAAAAAAAAAAGAGTTTGACAATGTGCCTCTTAACTTTGCGTTTTTCAGACCCTTCTCCGCCCAGACCTGTCCCTCCTGCTTTCCTACCCCTTCACCTTCTCAGTTCTCAGTCACTGCTGTGCCCCAGCGCCCAGCACAGGCAAGTAATCAGCAAACACCAAATGAGTCTTTAGCGAGTTCCCTTCCATGCCTCAGTTTCCCTTTCAGAAAAAAGACCTGACACTAGCCCTGCCCACTTCCTGACACCTCCATGGCCACTCCTCAGTGAATGTTACTGTCACACAAGTGTCCCTAAAGAAAATCCTCAGAAGAGTTCACGACAGGGAATCCACGTGAGGCCTTGACGGAGTTCTTGGTACCATTCTCACAACTTTTCTGTGAGTTAAGTGAATCCAAGATAAACAGTTAAAAATGAAAACAGCAAACATTAAAAAAAAGCCAATCACATTTTAGTAAGCATCCAGAAATGATCTAATAATTAAGTGTTTTGTGGCAAATAGTTTAACTGTGGGTAGACACTATACGCATCATTCGGACAGACTAGCAGTGATTTTTAAACCCTTTTTCTTTAGGTGGGGAGCCCACATTCTTCCCAGCCTGGCCCCAACCTCCCCCTTAGGGGACACTGTGGTCTTGGCTCATCTGTGCATCAGCCTCCCTTCTCCAGCAGTGACAAAACCAAGGCCTCCCCAGAGGTTGTGTGATCTGCTCAGGTTTGTCCAACCGGATGGTGGCTGAACTGGGGTTCGAACCCAGACTGACCTCTGAGCTGCTCTCTCACCACTAGGCTGTTCAGGCGCCTCCCTGTTCCGGCACACACTCTACGACCATTCATCTCCTTGCTCCGCTTCCTGAGCTCCCGCCAGCTCAATGACTCTCAGAAGCAACGATGCCTACTTCCCCCAGGTGCAGTGCCCTTGTCCTGCCATCCAGTTCCCTGCAGGCCAGTGGAAATGAATGAGGAGGCCCTGATGGTGTCCAAAAGTCTGGGCCACCACGTGGGCTGCTCTTCAGAGCTCTGAAGCCATGGAAAACAGCTCTCCTCTTCTCCAGCCAGGGTCCCAGCCCATCCCAGGAGGGCCGGGCCGTGGGGGCAGCCTCGGGGCTGGGCAAGCAGGAAGCAAGCCGGTGCTATGCATGGGCCGTGGCCTGAAGCAAGATCCAGACCGAAGGGATCAGTCACCGGGGGAGGACAAGTGTGGAAGGAAGGAGGCAGGCTTCCAGCTTCCAGAGGACACTGAGCCAGATTTGGGACTTTTCTTGGCATGACACTGAGGATGGTTTAGGGACCAGGGCTGCTGGATGTTGGGAGGATACAGGGGCACTAGGCAGAAACACAAGGGGTGCCAGGCATGCTGAGGGAGGCTGAAGTGAAACACGGGCCACCCCTGAGCTCACTGCCCTCAGGTGGGGGACTGTCTGAGATCTGGACTCTAACTGAGGAGGAAGTGAGGCAGACACTTTCGATGCCGGCGGCAGCTCCCTACTGAGTTGCTGTCCATCTTCCAAGCCAGACTGTCACTCCTTGGGGGCAAGGCCGGCATCTGATTCCTCTCCAGGCCGCCACTGCCCGGCTGTGGGTAGAACATACAGGGGCTTGGGAAGAACTGCCTTTGGTTTTTCAGGAATAAGAGGGAGGCTAGACCCATGCAGCCTAAAAAGATATGGAGACCTCACCTTGCTTCCAAGCCCTCCTTCTCCAAGAAGCACTTCCCTGACGCTCCGAGCCAGAGTAGCTCCTCTGTTCCTGGCTCTCACAGCCCCTTGTGTTTATACCACTCAGAGCTGCAGCACCCAGTATGGTCATGGGCCACCTCTGTCGCTGAGTTGTGAATAGCCAAAGGTTTGAAATGAACAGATCTCGAGCACCCGCTGAGCGCTGCTCTGGGTACCTTCCACCAGTTTTCCACAGCTGCGTGTAGAGCCCCCAGGTAGGCCAGAGCATCTGAAGTCCAGGCCAGGAAGGCACGAGGGCGGGAGCCCATAATGGTGGAAGGAGGGGGTAGGGCAAGTGAGGTGGATCTGCTCCTTCCCATCTGGGTTGGCCCAGGGGTAATGAGACAAACAGCACAGGCACCAAGGCCAGCCAGCAAGCTGGCCCCTGGTCTATGCATCTGTGTCCTGGCTAGATGCTTCTAAGTGGCCCCTGGGCTGCCCCTGATTTTTCAGATTGGGCAGTGGACGCCTTGGGAAGGTAGGACCATCCCCTTCTTCTCCTTCCACCCAGACTTGCCCTGCAGCATTATGTGAGCTGGTGCGGAGGGAGCAGGAACCCAGAGCCCTTCCCCGCTGCCCAGGCTAATCAATCGGCCCATGGGACCCTGCTTCCTGTCCCCAGCCAGGTACCGTGACCAGAAATCTAAAGGGCCATGAGACTGAAGTGAGAGTGGGTCCAGGTGTGGGAGGCCTCAACCACTGCTGAATGCGGTGGGAGGGGGCTCTCTCAGGGTTCACGGAGTGCGATCTTAAGATGCACAGCCTTCCACAATGTCAAACCAAAGGACAAATGGCTCAGGGAGAACACAATTCCTACCACACGTCAGGTGTTCCAGAGCCCAGTCCCAGTCACACTGAACTCATCTGAGCCCCCAGGAGGCCTGGGTGGGAGGAGGCCTGATGTGTTCCTTCCTTGGACTGACGGAGCTGCCCAGGTGCCCCCAGCTCAGAAGTGGCAGGTATCACTCTGCCTTTCCAAAGAGGACAAGGCTCTTGGCTCCCCTGCCCCACTCCAAACAATTCGGCCACAGAGCCTGTTGATAACACCTGGTGACACTTGATTCGGCGCCTTCTGTCTGGGACAGCTACCTTTCTGGTAGCCTTCCAGGAGGTTGCCCTGTGGCGAACGCATCCTCATCACAAGCAACCCCCCAGCCCCCTGCTCTGGGCTTCAGGGTGAGCCAGCCTCCGGCTCTCAGTGTTCTTACCTATGAAATGGACATGCGAACTAGCTGATCTGAAATGTCCTGATTCTTTTGCCTGCAGATCAACTCACAGCATCCTGGCCGCAGGCCATTCACTAACAATCAATCCCTCTTTTCCAGAAAGTCTTTTTTCTTTTGCCAGACTTCTTTGCCTCTCTAGGTTAGTATCTTTGCTTACAGTGAAAAACCAGAAAACCAAGTGCCTTGCCTCCCTGGTGGAAGCCCAGGAGGACTGCGTGGAGCGGGTGAGCATTATGGAAGGGGAAACTGAGGCCCCGAGCCGTTCCTGCCACCTGTCTGGCCATGGGCCAGGCCCCCCCGCTCTCTCTCCACCGGGCCGCGCCAATGGCGACTCGACAGCCCTACCTGGCACAGGTGCCCGGCTCGCGGGGCGGGCAGGAGGCGCGGGCTCCCTCAGGTGGACAGCGTCCAGCCGGGCCGAGCCGGGTCGGGCGGGGGCGGCTGGTGCGGGGCAGCGGACGGCGGGTGCAGCGAAGAGCGCGCAGGGCAGCGAGAAGGCGCGGACTGGGCTCCACCCGCAGGCGAACAAACAGGTTTTCACCGGCGCCCAGTGCCTCGCCCCTCGCCCCTCCCCTTGGCCGGCCCCCTTCCCCTGCCCTGTCTTGGGGTAGGTAGATGCGCCTGGCACATTCCGCACATTCTCCCGCCAGTGTCCTCGGCCGGCCCGCCCCTTCCCAGACCCGCCCCGCGGGGCTGCTGGAGAAATCAAGGCCGGGGCTCCCCACGCCGAGCCCAGAGCAAGCTCCAGAAGGCTCTGCCACGGTGGAAAACTTCCAGACAAATTCCTTTGGGCTTGCGCCCTAGGCCGGGAGTTCTCCGCCACACGAAGGGCCCTGGCGGCCTATTACGCCCCTGCCCGCACCCGACGGGATCCGGCCCCCAGTAGGGCCAATGACTTCCACAGATGCTGTGGGTTAATGCTGTTGAGAACTACTGTTTCTAGATCCATTTTACAGATGAAAATCCCAGACAGGGTCGGGGAGGGGGTCGGGGGCCGAGAGGCTGAGGTCATACAGGAAGTCCCAGAGGCTGGGAAGGAGGAGAAGAGTGAGGGGGCTGGGCTCACCGGAGGCACCAGGTAAGTTCTCACCCTGGAAGGCCATGCTTCGAGCACCCAGTCAGCAAGCAGGGCCACCTCACAGGTGACACATCCAGACCCCTAGGGTCAGTGCAGTCTGATAAGGGCCATTCATTCATGCCTTTTGGGCGCTTGTGTAAGTACAGGGCACAGGGCTAGGGGCTAGGAAGGAGGAAGCATCAGAAGAAGCTCCAACCCTACCTATGGGTGCAGGCAATGCCTCCGATGCCACAGTTAAATCAGTCCAATAGAGTTGGCCAAAGTTGGCCTATCAGGATGACGGTCTCAAGGCTAGGACCCAAATGGCCTCCAATCCATAGACTCCCGTGCACACCCACTGCCACCACCTAGTCCAGATGCCTGCAACTCTTGATGGCTTCCCATTGCTCTTAGGATAAAGGCCAAACTGTAAGGGGGCCCAGATGTGGTGCAGACCCAGCCACACTCCCCTCCTTCTGCCTTTTGAATAGATCACAAGTCCTAGCCCCTGGGGGCATTTGTTCCTGGCACTCAGACTCCCTAGAATGTTCTTTGTCCCCTTGTCTTGGTCATTCTCCAAGCCTTCACTCAAGTGGCTGTAGCTCTTTTTCTGACTGCATGGGCCACCCAGACAAGGAGATTGCTTCCTTCCCCCAGTTTCCTCTGCTGACATTGCTCTCGCATAGTGGACATCACCCTTTATTGTTCTAGATGGTGAGCTCCAGGAGGGCAGCACCCCATCTGAGTCGTCACTGGGGCACAGAGACAAGCACAAGGGGTTGGAGAGGAATTGCAGAAGGAGGGGATTGAAGGGTGATTGAAACTCTGGAAGTATTCTCATTTTCTCTTCCTGGGTTTTGTCAGGTGGGGAGGAGATGACCCTGTGTCCGTGTGACGATGTGTGTGGGGGTGGTGATGGGAGAATTGGAGAATGGGTGATGGGAGAATTATATATAATTCTCTGACATGACTGGTGTTCTTGGTTCATCTGTCTCTTGCCAGTCAGCATTTTTCTGCTTCCAGTCTGGTGACCAGCATCGAACGCCTTCCCATCCCCCACCTTGGGCTGCTGGTGGCCATGGATTTGGCTTGGCATCGTAACTCCTAAATATACCCACTGTATGACCTAAGGTGTGTGGACCCCCTTCCCTTTCCAAAACCCCTAGCTTAAAGATGTAGAATGTGGAGGGCAGAGTGATGGGATAGATCTAAGGGTGAAGAAGAGGGTGGCCCTTGCCTCCCAAGGCCACCAGTGGGAAAGGGCAAGTTTGGTCCAGAACCTTAAGTGTGGGTGGGCCAGGTAGGGAGCACCAGCAAGAGTGGGGTCCAAGGACAGCAATGGCCACTCAATGAGGGCTGTCCTGGGTTGGGCTGCCCTGGGGCCTTGAGCTCTTCCCATGTCCCAGGTGACTCAGCCCTTACCCAGGCCAGATATGCCACAACAGCACCAGCCTAAGAGACCAGCCTTTCCTCAACTCCTCCCTCCCTCCCAGGCTGCCAGGCCCTGCAGCTGATCTCACCTACAAACGGGTTTGACTCGAATGGTAACTGCCTTGCCCTACCCTGCCCTGCCTTGCCCACCTGTTCACTGCCCCAACAGAACCCCCCCACTCCTGCCAGGGCCACCCCCAGCCACCTCAGCCAGGCTTCAAGGCCCGGCCAACTTCATCAGCCTCTTCTTTGACTCCTTGTCCTCACAGACCTGGGCCCAGACACACCAAGTGCTTTCACAACACTGTACAAGATGTGTTCTTTGTAGTGACCTACCTACTCCTAGTCACAACATTGGATTCTTTATGAACTTCACCTTGGCCTACAACTTGAGGGCCAAGACCCTGTGGCTGTTGGCTGCCTCCAGACTGGGCTCTACCTCTGCTGGGCCTGCAAGGCAGAGGCAGGAGAGGACACGTGACACCCTCTCCGAAGCAGGGGTGGGTGCGGTCACAGCCCCTGAGCAGGCAAGAAGACAGATTCTCTAGGAGACTAGGTTGAAGGTGAGTAGGGGGATAAGTGGCTGTGTGGAAGGAACTGGCCAACAGTGCTCCTAAGCGCTAGGGAGGCTCTGGGGCCGGGAAAATACTCCGGCAAGCCAGTGTAGCCAAAAAGTTCCCAGGCTTAGGAAGGGGGCTAATGGGTGGGGCTCTGAAAGCTGTCAGGCCCCAAAGCCAATCCCCCAGCACAGCGTCCTCATGTTGGAGGGGACTGGAGACGAAGCCCTGACCCAGACCCTGCCCAGACAGGGATGGCATCTAGCTGAGGCCACACAGGTGGTCGAAACCAAACTAGGACTAAAGCCAGGTCCCCAGTTACTCTGGATGGAGCCCCTGTCCAGCTAGGTCACTCAGGTTCACGTGTGGGGAGGCCCGGGCCCATGGTTGCACCCTAATTCCCTTCTTCCCTCCCTCCTTCCAGGACTCACCCTGCTGCCTCATCTTCCTAAGCTCTTCAACCAGTTTCCACTTGCTGGGTGACTCTGCCAGCTCCAAGCAGGGTGGGTCGCCTGGGGCCAGGGGTCCCCAGGCATGGCTGCACTCATAGTGGCCCCTACGGAGCTCTGAACCTGCAGGGCCAGACCTCTGAATCTGTAACCAGCTCTCCAGGTTCCTGGGAGCTGATCCAATCTGTCTGTGAGACCCCGCCTGCCCAGTCTTGCCTTTGAGGGGCCCCCGCCCTGCCCTCAGCCTGTATTCCCAACTATAGGGCTGGTCCCCTTCCCTGGCATAGATGCATACTCTCACTCACCAAGTGTCCCCTTTGGGCCTCCTGTTCCCCACCACACTGCCACACCCTCCACCCACTTAGAGACCAGTCAGACCCAGTCCTGTCTTGGAGCAGCTCCCAGTCTGATGGGAAAGGCAGACCAGTTCAGTTCCAAGGGGAGGAATCCATGCCTTGGGATTTCTTGCTCTGTGGACAGTGGACCTACTGGGAGCAGGGACGTCAGGTCATGCAGGTCAGGACCAACTTGACATCTCCCACCCCTATAGGCTGGACTATCCAGTGCTTTTGACTAAGTCCAAGAAACACTCTGCCATCAGTTTTGGCCTATGTGACCTGATACCCCAGAACTCAGACTGCTTCTCGTCTCTGGCTCTGAAGCAATCCCGGGCCAGGCCCCCAGAGCACGAGTGCACAGGCTGAGCCAAGGCCTCGCTGGCAGATAATCCTCGCATGCCCTGAAGAATGGCTTTTTGCTGCTTTAAGAATCATCCACAGATCGGAAAAAGAATGTTCTAATTGGAAAACCTCCCCGCCATGGTTTTCCGGAGTTTTAGTACAGTTGGCCGGCAAGGAGGCTCCGGGGATGAGGAGGAGACAGTGGGCTCCCTGCCCAGTGCCCCTTTATCCCCAAGCTCAGCTACTCTGGGCAAGGGGCCATGCTGAGGGTCCCAGCGACAGGAGAATTTGGAGGCTGTCTGGCCCTGCTGAGAGCCCCTCCCTCAAGCCAGTCCCAAGCCCGGCCCCTTAGAGGCCCTGCTAATGCCCCAGAAGCAGCCCAGACTCTCAGGACCCACTTGAAAGACTGATTTCCACTGCATTGTGAGCACTGGCCCAGAAGAAAAATGGTGTGGAAGCTACCACCTGCTCAAAAAACAGGAAGGCCAGACTTGGTGTTGGAGGGTGTGGAGAGCCTCTGACATGACTGGTGTTCTGGGCTGGAAGACCAGGTCCGGGCGGGGGGAGAGATGCAGGCTGCAAGGGAAAACTGACCTCGGAACAGCTAGATCTGTGTGGCAGGGATGGGAACTCTCACTTGGGGACCCTGCTAAGCCTGGCTAGGTTAAACCACTGGCCAGTAGAGCTGAGGCCCCAGCAACCTGTGGGTCTGTCCAGCTCCAAGAGTTTCTGATTTGTTCTTTTTGGTTAAGCATTCCCTCACACTTGGGAAATGCCTACCTGGGAAGGGGAAATGCAGGGGATTCTTGAAACTCTTTTACACAGGAGAGCCAGGTTACTGTCACTCACCTCTTTCAGGATGTTTGCTTTCCTATTAGTCTTTTCTGGAAACCTCCCTGAGTGCTTAGCTGCCTTGATCTCCTCAAGAGAAATAGCCTTTGAGACATTGGATGGAAGAGTTCAGAGGCTGCTTGAGCAGGGTCAAGGAACGGCTGGCTAAAGCCCTCTTGGATGGAAACTCACATCTCAGCATAGCAAGAAGGGTCTGGCTCTCATCACAAGGGATCAGGAAAGCCAGGATGTGGGGCATACCTGTGTCCTGTTCATTCCACTTGGCCCCAGTAACCTGTACCTGTACCTTGACCAAATGGCTCTAGGTTCCCTGGCATCCCTTCCTTCCCAACCTTCCCAGTGGTGACTTTGTGGACTGCAGCTCCTTAAGCAGCACATTTCTCTAGAGCTTCACTAGCCATTACAGTGGCCACTGACTGTATGAGGCTATTTAAATGTAATTGATCACAATGAAATGAAATCGAAAATCCAGTTCCTCAGCCACAATTGCTATATTTCAAGCACTCCATAAGCTTGGATGGTGCCACTCTAGCTGCTCCACTTCTCCTTAGAAGGAAACTCTCCATTTCCTCCTTAACTGAAACAAATCTCCCTGCATCCCCACCCTATAGATGCTCTTCCTTCTCCCACACCCCATCTACCTCTAGACAAACTAGACGGCCCTGGGATGAAAAATTCTCCTTCACAGGTCAGGCCAACTGGCTAACACACCATCCAACATTCAGGCAAGTCTTCCTACCTGGCTCATCCTGCTTTTCCACTGAGATCACGTGGATGTGAGAAAGTGACTGGGAGGTGGAGTAGTAAGTGTGTGACTTCAGCACCTGTGCCTGTGGACCATTCATCACCACCTTTCAGCCCTCCGGGTTCTTTGACCTTGACATCTCTGAAGATCTTGTCAATTCCACTCAGCATCCTCTTCCAGCAGGCACAGCCTGTATCCTGTCACCTCTGGAAGCTTCCGTTTTCTGACCCCTACCTCCTCTCTTTCTAACAGGCTTGTTCATAGACTTTTGAGGAAAGATAGCGACTACCTTTCCAGATCACAGGGAACTTCCCACCTGTTTGCTCCTCTACTTTTCCCCCATCCATTACCTTTTCCTCTGCTTACTTCTCTCCCTATACAGCTTAGAGACAATGGCCCATCACTTTGACAACTCTCTTGTCAACATCTGAATATCCTTTATTGTACTGTCCCTCCATCACCTCTACTTGACATGGCATCAAATCTGGACAAATGTAAACATCTGCTTTCTTCATGCCTTCCCCAAGTCAATCATAGTGCTGGCAAGGTCACACAACTATGCAAAATAGTATCGTTATAAGTTTCTGGATCTTCCCCATCTCACATTCACAAGGTATCATTTGGAGCATTCCCATCAACATTAAAAAATAAAAGAAGAATCTTGCTTAAACCTATTCCTATCTCCAGTCCATGTCCCTTTTCTCTGCTTCTTTGCTGAGCAAAACTCTGTGAAAGAGGTGTCTAGGCTCACTATCTCTACTTCTCCCACTGTCTCATAAACCCATTTCCATTTACGATTTCAACCCTAACACTCTCTTAAAATGTTGTTGAGGTTACAAATGATCTCCGTGTTGCCAAACCCAGTGCTCACATCTCTGCCCTTGATTATTAACCTTTTAATCATGGTTGATCGCGCCTTCATTCTGGAAAAAAAACATGCTGCTCTTGGCCTCCCTGACACTCTACTTATCTGGAGGTATTGAAGGTTAGGAGCACAGCCTCTGGATCTAGACTGTCTAGGTACAAATCCTGGCTGTGCCAATTAATAGCAGTGTGACCTGGGCAAATTATTTGCCCTCTCTGGTTTCTATTTCTAACCCGTACAATAGAGGTGAGAAAGCCAGCATCTGCCTCCTGGGGTTGTAAAGGTTACATGGAAAGTACTAAGAATAGAGCTTCTTACATGGAAAGATGCTCAATGAAATCACCATATGGCTGTGGGTGGGGTTTAGGACATGTGGGTGGGGTTTAGGACATGTGGGTGGGGTTTAGGACCCCAAAACATGGCACCCTGGTATATTGAATATTTTAAGATGAAAGAGTTTGAGAAGACGGCATAAGCAGAAAGCCTTCTGACCTTCCCCTTCTCCCTCTTGCCACCCTTACTCCCTGAAGCAGATCATAAGACCCTCATGTGAGAGTGCCCTCCCCATGTGCCCTCCCTATATATCCTGAGGAAAACAACATCCAAAGGGTAGGGGGATGTCAAGAAGTATCTGAAAAAACAGGCCCTGCTAAATTCCCTCCCAGTTTACTGCACTTAGCTCCAACTCTTTATCCTATCATATCTTTTCACAACTTTCCACCCTTCACCAAACCTACTATGGAAACAGGTTTAACCATTTCTTCAGGTTTTTGCTTCCTTAGGAAGGCTCCCATGCCACATAAAACTTTTATTAAATAAATGTGTATGGTTCCCTCTTGTTAATCTGTGTCAGTCTAATTTTTAGATCCAACCAAAGACCCTAAGAGGAAACCTTTTTCCTCCCTTTCAATGTCTAAAGGTTGACTCAGACTAAACATGTTCAAAGATTTATTTATTTATTTGATACAGAGACAGCGCATGTACGTGCACAAGCAGGGGGAGGGGCAGAGGCAGAGGGAGAAGCAGGCTCCCTGCAGAGCAGGGAGCCCAATGTGGGGCTTGATCCCAGGACCCTGGGATCACGACCTGAGCCAAAGGCAGATGCTCAACAGACTGAACCAGCCAGGCATCTCCCAAACTGAACGTGTTCAAACAGATCTCCATGACCTCCAAATCTCTCTTCTCCAAGTCTCCCTCCTTTTCTTCAGTTGCATCTCCCAGATGTGCAGGTCGAAGGACTAGGTGGTTAACTTGATTTTTCTTCCTTCCCTCATCTCCACGTCCAACCAATCAGTAAGTCCTGATTGCAGCTCTACCTTGAAAATATACCCAGACCCTGTGTCTGTCTGCCCACTTCTACCGCCACCACCATGTTAGGCTAAGCCAGCGTTCTCAACTCACCTCCTCCATGTCTCTCAGCTTCCACCTTTGCCCTGGGGCATCTATTCGCCACAAGTCATCCAGAGCCATGTCCCTGTATGCTCTCACTCTGAGTGATAAGGTAACTCCATTCACCCAGCTGTTCCAGCTGGAAACTGGGGTGCCATTTGAGAATTCTCTTTCCTTCTGCCACTCCAAGACCAGTTAAGTGCCTCTTCCCGGACTGCCCTTCTGCCCCAGCACTCACTAGTCTGTAAAGTCACTGTCTCCTGTCTGTTTCCTTTCTTCTTCCTGGTTGTGGTAGGAAACACATCTCATGCTTGCCCACTCACCCAAGCACTTGGTATAGTGCCCGAGTGGGCACATAAGAAATATATGCCAAATGAATGTAGGAAGGGATAAAGGTTAATTTCAAGTGCAGTGTATGATCAGGGTGGGATTTCATATCAGTGGATTAAAAGTGTATCATTCGATAGATGATGTTGGAATAACTGGCCATGTGGAAAAACAAGCTGGATTTCCTATCTTGCACGCCACACTGAAATAAACTCCAGATGGCTCAGAAATTTAATGTAAAAAAATTGAAACCATAAAAGTACTAGAAGGAATCCTGGGGTGTGGACGGCCTTTCTAAGTATGTCATGAAAACCAGAAATCATAAAAGAAAAGAGAGAGAAATTGAAAACTTCTGTATGGCAAAACTCACTAGAACTGTCATTAGGCAAATGACAAATGAGGAAGAGTTATTTGCTATTTGCACCACATATGACAGGGAAAGGCTTAAGCTTCCTAAAATAAAAAAGGGCTCCTTTCAAAGCAAGCAATAGGAAAACAGGGGGCAAAGAAGGGAGCAAACAATTCACAAAAGAAGTTCATTAACATATGAAGGCAATGCAAATGCAGTCAGAAATTCCAATCCCTCCCTCAGATATGGAAAAGTGAAAATGGGGTATGGGAAAATGGTCCCTCTCAGGCCCCAGAGGCCCTAAGGATGAGAGTATTCATTGTTGGAAACTTTTTGGAATGGCCATCTAGAAATATATAACAAAATGAACAATGAAGACTCCCTTTGACTCAGCAATACTAATCTTCAAAAATTCCTTTTATTATCTGGTATATATAATAGCATATATATGTGCATACATACATACATACATATGTATAATATTGCTCTGAACATATGTACATATGTGTACACATGTATATGTAAATTATATAAAATATGTTGCTGATAAACATTTACCCACTAGCCAGCATCATATCTATGCCTTCTGGCCTTCTGCCTTCAGTCCTTGTACTCAGGATGACCTGTCCTGGCTTGGGATGAAAGGCCAACTTCTATGCTTGTGCTCTTAATCCCATCTCCTGCCACCTACTCAGGAGCATCCCACTAACATTTCACTGTTTTTGAGTCATTCATTATTTCCTCTTGGCTGGATCATTCTGATCAGCGTACAAATATGCTATAATTTTTCCCACCATAAAAAAGTTTTTTCTTGATCACACTTTTCTCTTTAGCTACTCTCCCTTTATTGCCCATATCCCCTTCTTCCCACACTCCCTGTTTCTGATTCCCTTCTATCTCATTCGCAGCACTCAACAGAGATGGCTCTTGCCAATGTTACCAGTAACTTCCATGTTGTCGAATTCAATGGTTTTCAGTTCTCATTTTACCAGACATGTCAGCAGCATTTGACATAAGAAACACTCCTTCTGGAAACACTTTCTCTTGGATTCTAGGACACCTTACTCTTCTGGTTTCCCTTCAACTTCACTGGCTCCTTTTAAGTTTCCTTTGACATCTTCTCATCGTCCCTACCTTGTCAAACTTAACTTTGGAGGGACCCAAAACTCTCCTGTGTTTAAATACCATCTGAAGGCTGATAACTCCCATATTTACATCTCCGACTTGGGCTTTTCCTCTGAATTCCAGGTTCCTATATCACAAGACCTAAGCAATATCCCCACTTAAATTTATCTATTAGGCATGGTGGCTTGGGCCGAAAACCTTGGTGTGGTCTTTGACTCCTCACTTTCTCTCACTCTTCCCATCCAATCCATTAGGAAATCCCTCAGCCCCACCTCCTCAATAGATCCAGAAATCTGGCCACTTCTCCCCATTCCCACCATTTGGTGAGTTTCTAGGTGTTTTGCTGTTAAGAACAACACTGCTCTGAACATTCTTATGTACATCTGATCACACAGGCAAAACATTTTCTAGATGAGCTGTTCTCAAACTTTGGGGGACATCAGAATCCTTTGGAAGGCTTGTTAAAACCCAGAGTGCTTGACCTCACCCCCAGAGTTCCTGATTTGGTTTGGAATCCATCTGCATTTTTTAAAAAGATTTTATTTAGGGGCACCTGGGTGGCTCAGTGGGTTAAAGCCTCTGCCTTCAGCTCGGGTCATGGTCTCAGGGTCCTGGGATCGAGCCCCGCATCGGGCTCCCTGCTCAGTGGGGAGCCTGCTTCCCCCTCTCTCTCTGCTTTCCTCTCTGCCTACTTGTGATCTCTGTCTGTCAAATAAATAAATAAAATCTTTAAAAAAATAGATTTTATTTATTTATTTATTTGTCAGAGAGAAAGAGAGAGAGAGAGAGAGAGAGAGCACACAAGCAGGCAGAGACAGAGAGAGAAGTAGGCTCCCTGCCGAGCAAGGACCCTGATGGAGGACCTGATCCCAGGACCCTGGGATCATGACCTGAGCCAAGGCAGCAGCTTAACCCACTGAGCCACCCAGGTGTCCCATCCATCTGCATTTCTAACAAGACCTCAGGTGATGCTGATGCTACTCATTGGGGGAAATTACACTTGGAAATCTATGGCTCTAGGGTATATTATACCCAGGAATGGAAATGCTGGGTCATAGGATACACACATCTTCTACATGACAATGGAATACTGGTTTTTATTCCTATCAGCAGTGTGTGAGAATGCCTAGTTTTCCACAACCTTGCCAACACTTGATGTTGTCAGAGATATCAGTATCACCTAAGTAGTAGACACAAAGTGTTAGTTTTTGTGGTTTTGCATTGTATTACTGGTATTACGTGGGATATTGGGGTGGGGGTGGACACAGTAGAAGTATACTTGTTGTAACATTGTTTATGATATTAAAAAACCAGTAACAACCTAGGTTTCCATCAATAGGTACTTTCAAAATTTACAACAGGATATTATGTGACTGATCAAGATGATGATTACAGGTGTCTAGTTATGGACATGGAAAATGCCTATAATATATTGTTAAATAAGAGGGGGAAAGCAGTTTACATAAGGTACATGACAGCATGTATAGTGTGATTTCATTTCTGTAAAATTGTTCAAAGGAATTGAGAAACACTTTGGAGAATGTTAATACTTGTTATCTTTAGGAGATGAATTTGGGGTTACCTTTACTTTCTTTGTTTTCTAAATTTTCTGTAATGTTGATTCTTTTTAAGTGTACTTATCTCCTTTTTCTTTAAAAGAGTTATTTTGAAAAAATACATTCTTATATTTCTGTTTGTATATGACAGAAAGTATCTGGAGGTTTCACATGAAACTGATCCAAACGGGTACTTCTAGGCAATGGGTTTGTGTGGGCCGAGTGGGAAGGTACTTTTATTCCATTCTGTACTCTTTGATTTTTATGACAGTGTATTACTTTCATAATAAAGAAACACTAATAAAAACAAAAAAGAAAAGAGAGCTATTCTTAACACCCAAGCCAGCCCTGCCAGACCCTGCTGCTGCCAGCCCAGCCCAGCGCAGCCCAGCCCACCTAGCTCTGCTGAGCCTCCAAAGACTTCACAAGGAACCCACTTAAGTCGTGCCATGGAGCTGTCAAGCTGTGGAGCCAGGGCCGGTCATTGGACTGCCCAAGAAGGAGTTCCTCCTGCTTCTGGATGCTGCCTTGAGCCAAAAGAAATGTGTCACCCCCATAAAGCCTGTGGCTGTGGGCTCCCCCACTCTCTGTGCTGGAAGGAGAGGCCAGCCCCCTAGAGGGCCCAGAGAGAAACCATTAACATAGCCAAGGAACTGACTGTCAGAGGTGGGCAAACTCCAATAATGAAAATCTGTGTCTCTAACAAAGCACTTTTAAGTCTGCAAAGATCAGAGGTAGGAAGAAATAAATTCTATAAAATCAGAAAGATATAGAGATGGTGAACATGAATTCATCTACAGCACACTTGGATGGCAGAAACAGAAATCATCCTGAACTGAGAAAGAATTAATTTGACCTAAAACAAACAAGACTTCACAAAGGGACTGGATTTGCAATGGGACTATCTATAGTTGTGGTTTCCCAAAAGCTACCAGAAGGGAATGCTTCCTCCTCATGTCATCCCCTCTGAGCTCTGGGTGACTACCATGTGGTCATAATGTGGTTTTCCTCTGTCTCTCCCACAGCCCACAAGCTCCAGAAGGCAAAGACCAGCTCCCATTCCTCTCCTGCCTCTTTGTAACAGGCACGAGGCCTACCATACACTCAGTAACTGTTGGGGCAGTGGAACGGGATCATCTCCAATATAGAAAGAAAACAAAGGGGTGCCTGGGTGATTCACTTGGTTAGGCGTCCAACTCTCGATCTTAGCTTATATCTTGATTTCAGGGGTTGTGGGTTCAAGTCCCATGTTGGGCTCCATGCTGGGTGTGGAGCCTACATTAAAAGAAGGGTAAGGAGAAGGGGAAAGAAAGAAAAAGAAAGAAAGAAAGAAAGGAAGGAAGGAAGGAAGGAAGGAAGGAAGAAAGAGAGAGAGAGAGAGAAAAAACAAAGATGCCATTTTGCAAACACCCAAGTTCCAAAACTCTTGGTAGACAGTCATAGCTAGATACCTCCCAACATCACTGCCCAATCTGCTATGGCCCAGTATGCCCACGAAGTGGGTAACACAGGGGCTTGGCTCAAACTGCTGGGTTCTAGACTGAGATAGCCTACTTGGAAAAGTGGGTTCCTCTCCAGGGAGTGGCTTGGAGAAGGTGACACTCTTGAATATATACTTTCTCTTTAATAAAACAGCCATATAGAACAAAAACTGAAATCCAGTGATGGGACTTCATGGTGCCCCCTCCCCCGACCTCTACCAGCCTTCAGCTGTCTTTCCATGATTACATTTGGCCACTCTTAACATTTGTATGAGGATAATATTTGTTCACAAGTAGAAGCTCAGTAAGCACTTGGTTTATTTTTAAAACAGGTTCAATTGTGCTTTTTAAAGTTCTTTTAAGGGGTGCCTGGGTGGCTTAGTGGGTTAAGCCTCTGCCTTTGGCTCAGGTCATGGTCTCAGGGTCCTGGGATGGAGCCCTGCATCGGGCTTTCTGCTCAACAGGGAACCTGCTTCCTCCTCTCTCTCTCTGTCTGTCTCTCTGCCTACTTGTAATCTCTCTCTCTCTCTGTCAAATAAATAAATAAATCTTTAAAAAATTAAAAATAAAGTTCTCTTTAAACTCATACATATTTGTTATAAAATATCAAAATTGTATAGGATTGTATAAAGT
Source organism: Enhydra lutris kenyoni (assembly GCF_002288905.1). Taxonomy (NCBI): domain Eukaryota; kingdom Metazoa; phylum Chordata; class Mammalia; order Carnivora; family Mustelidae; genus Enhydra; species Enhydra lutris. The sequence continues at coordinate 2,523,756 of NW_019154180.1, read as the reverse complement.
TATCCCAGAAGGTGCTCCCTGAGCTCCATGCCTTGCCCTTCTCTTTGCGAATGAATGAGAAGAAATGAATTCAGGTTTCACATGGCCACACATATGTTCTGACTGCTGGGTTTGGGCCACGCCCTGGGCCAGCCCCAGGTGGCTCTGTCAGGAAGGGGATACAAAAGTGCTTAAGAGGTTTAAAAAGCCACTGAGTCCTGGGGCAAGACTAGAGCAAGGATGTGGTGGGAGCCAGTGGGGAGAGGACAGAGGGATGTTTGGGAGAAAAGGGAAAGAGATGGTGTTAGGAAGAAGAGACTGGAGGGGAGCCTGGAAGTGGCAGAGACTATACCCATTTAGAGCCTCTGGTCTCAAGGAAGGGGGAACCAGACGTAGAAGGTAAAATCATATCTTCCTGGGGTGGCTGAGATGTCCTTCAGGTCACAGGTCTTAGCTCCTGGCTGTGCCCACAGGGGACACAGGCTGCTCTGTCAATGTTAGCAAAAAGAGAGAAAGGAGAGAGGGAGAGAGGGAAGTCAGGAGGTAATCTCCTATCAGTGAAATGCCCCCGTCAGCTCATTCCCTACGTGTAAAACTTTATTCATTTATTGTGATATCTATTGTGTATTGTATTTCCACAGGGAAAAAGGTAGGGGAGGGAGAGAGGGTCAGCTTGTGCTTCAAAATAATAGAAGGAAGAAAAAAAATGTTAGAAGAGATAAGAATCTTAAACGCCATAAACCACTCCTAAGTGGCGGTAGGTGGGGAGAGGGGGCTTTCTGCTCCATGAGCTTGAGAAGGAGGGAAAGGGATCAGGAAAATGGCACGGGTAGGGTGCCTCCCTATGTAGGCAGGACCCCACATAAAGCTAAGGAAGTGTGGACTCACATTCACCTGGCTTCTATTAGCTCATCCGTGGCCACTTTGATGCAGATTCCGTGCACAAGCAGAAACTTTCCTGTGTGGTTGTGATATACTTTAATTTCCCTTTTCCCTGGCAGCCACTCCCAGGTTTGACAAGGGAGTCCCCCACTAGCCCTCTTCTCTCTTGGTTTAGAGGGGTTAAACCGTTAGGCCTGTGCGCAAAGAGTATGTTTGTTGCCTTGCCATTGTCACTAGCCAAGCTACAGCTCCTCCCCTTCCATGCTTCTCTCTACTAGGGAAGGAAGGAGAGCAGAAGCTGGTTGGTCCATGGCAGAGGACTGATAGTGGAGAGGCTTCCAAAGAACCCCCAAAAGAGTACACAACTTTCTCCTGAGCCAGTGTCCTTTAATTTTCTCAAAGAAGATATAGTAGTGAGAGGACCTCAGGGAGGCTGCACTGGAGGAAGGGAGAATTAAATCGAGTCTGACATTGGCATTTGAAAGAGAAAAGAAACTTCTGAAACCTGCCCAAGATGCTGTTAATGGATGGGCAAGCCTTGCTTGACATAGCTCAGTTGAAGGGAGTGATTCGTGATACCCAAATAACTGACATTTATTTAGTGCATTTTATGTTGGACAATGTGCCCAGAAGTGTACCAAAATCATCTCAGTTCATCCTCAGGACAGCCCTATGAGATAAACACTACGATTTTCCTCATTTTACGTGTGAGGAGTCAAAGGCCCAAGGTCACGCAGCTAACAAGTGGTAGAGTTGGACTCCTAACCTCCACTTCTATTAGCTCAATTAGCCAGTAAGTGCAGAACCAGGTTGGGGGTGTTTGTGGGAACTGCACTAGTCATACCAGTAGTGATACTAATATTTATTTAGGGGTCACTATGTGCCAGACACAATGCTAAGTGCCTCTGTTACTAGATGTCCTGGGAAAATCCTCTTGAGGGCCTTTTTTCAGCCATTTTGTAAGGAGACTTTCTTCCTTTGGTTAAAATTAAATTATTGGAATTGTGCGGGCCTTAAATAGAAGAGAGGCCGATGCAACTTAAGCTTATGCTGGAGTTTAAACATCTGTGCGGAAAGCCACAATTGAAAGAAACCATGCAATTGGCTTTTAGCAGGATATTTCTAGAAAGATCAGATAACTTGCATTTGGGCATCCCAGCCTTGGCCATCTGGCCGCTTGCAAGGAGAGAGAGAACTATACATGGTCCAGATGATGACACTAACGCTCAGAGCGATGAGGTCATTTGTCCAAGGAGTGAGTGACCCTGGAGAGCAATGCAAGGTAGCCAGAGCCCTTCAGAAAAACATCTCTGCTGGGTCTCACTAACTTTCCCCAGGAGACTCAGCTGCCCGGCTCTGAAAGCCATACAAGGGCAGAGCCTTAACCCACTGAGCCACCCAGGCGCACCTAAGAGACTTTATATTTGACAGATTCTACTTCCTCTGTCAGGCTGAAGGTCAAAGGTTATCTTGAGAGGGACCTTTCTGAAGGTGCAGGGCAGGAGTGGCAGGGAAAACCTTTGCAACATGCACATGTCCAGGCTCTACTCCCAGAGTTCCAAATTCTTTGAGATGAGGTTTGACTACTCACATTTTTAGCAAATGTCCCCAGAGGTTCAAATGTACTCCAAAGATTAAGGACTGTGGCTCCTGAGTAAGGCACCAGGGTGGGGTAGGGAGTTTCAGGAGAGTAATGCAGGGGTGGGGCTGGGAAACTTCCTCAACCAGGTTTGTCAGCCTTGGGTCCTGGGGCATGAAGGTGTCAAGGATACCAAAGATATGAACGTAGTTGAGGTATGTTATTTGAAATACATTTCATTAGAAAGTTTGACTGTTGGTGTGTTATTACTCTCAAACTGAATAATGATATTATTTACATTAATATGAGTTGACCCTGCAAGACTTGATTTGCAAAATTGCAGGATAATCTAGAAATTTGAAACAAAATACAACTTCATAGAAAAAAAAGCAACTTAGAAAGGTCTAAGTAGTCTTATAAACTTTTAAAAATTGAATCAGCAATTGAAAGTCCTCTGTCCCATAATTGGTTGATTTTACATGCCATCTTGACTAGGCTACTAAGTTACTCAATCACTCTTCTAGGTGTTGTGGAGGCATTTTATTGATGTGATTAAAGCCATAATCAATTGACTTTAAGGGAGATTACACGGGATAATCTCGGTGGGCCTGATTTAATAACACTGAAAGGCCTTAAAAGCAGAACTGGAACTACCTAGCAGGAGCTGAAGCTGCCATTCCTAGTAGGCCCCCACCATGATGTAAACCAATCCTGGTACTAAATCTCTCTATATAGCCACTACTGATTCTGTTTCTTTGGTTGAACCCTGACTGATACACCTCCCCACAAAACAATTTTTATATATAGTATTTTCTGTATTAAAATATTTAAAATATTTCAACTTTCCATTATGATTTTTCGACCTATACTTATTTAGAAATATTTTGTTTAATTTCCAAGCATACCAAGATTTTCCATCTATGTTTTTATTTTCACTGTGTACCTTATTCACATTGTTGTCAGAGGGTACAGTCTATATGATTTCAATCCTCTTCCCTGTAGATATCTTTTGAGTTTTTCATTCATTTCCTGAAACATAGTAAATGTAGTTCTTTTATAGTATGTGTCTGATGAGGTGTCACAGGTAAGCCTGGGAATGTGACTGACAGCTGAACTGTGGAGCTAATGTCTCTCTGTGCAACTAGGACATGTTCTTAGGGGTCAGTATTCCCCACCCATTAATTACTTGCATGCTATCTTCACCAATTTTTGCCATATCTAAGTACCATATATATAATTATTTACTTAAAATGTGTTATTTAAATTGACTCTCTTTAAAACTCATATTTTACATAAAAGGCAAAATCTATGTTGCTATTGCAAACAGAAAACTAATCATTTGTCATAAATTGAAGATAGCCATAAAAAGAGACATTACACTAAAAAGAGAATAATATGACACATTATCTAAAATATTGTAGTTTTATGACTGCTTTAAGGCTGAGACCTGCTCTCTTATTGTGAAAATAGAAGATTTACCAAGTGTTGGAGGACCTAATGAAATGCTAGCACCACAGGAAAAGGATGGACTTTCCAATAAACCTTATGTATAACATGATATTAAAAACACTTTTCTTGTTATTTTGCAATCATCACTGCAAAAATCATCAATGAAAGGGGCAAAGTTTGTGAAAATTATTTAAATGGGGGGAATGTAACTATGCAGGGGAGAACTTGGCTATCATTTTGACTGGGTAATCAAAATTAACATCATCTAGCTGACACCCTTACAAGGACACGACATCACTTCACCGGGTACTCATATGGAAAAAAATGTCCATAGATTCTGCCACATATCACACAAAAACTTAGTTGCAGGCAGATTGCAAATCTAAATGTGAAAGGTGAAACAACAAAGCTTTTATTTTATTTGAATTTTTAAAGTAGGCTCCATGCCCAGTGTGGCGCCCAGTGTGGGACTTGAACCTGAGCTGAGATCAAGAGTCAGATGCTCAACCTCAATCAACTGAGGCACCCAGGCATCCAAAACAACAAAGCTTTTAAAAGAAAAACAGGAGGTTGGTAGGGAGATTGGGTAATTGGGTGATGGGCGTTAAGGAGGGCACGTGATGTGATGAGTACTGGGTGTTGTATGCAACGGATGAATCACTAAATTCTACCCTGCAACTAATAATACACTATACTTTAACTAAATCAAAATTAGAAAATGAGACATTCAGCAGAGCAGACTGAGGAAACAGTATGATAGGATGAATATTTCAAAAAATATTATATATGTTAGTAGAAAGATGCTTCTAAAAAAAGAAAGAAAGAAAGAAAAACAGGAAACTATCTCTGTGAACTTAGAGTGGTCAAAGATTTCTTAGACATGACACAGAAAGTGATAAATAAAATAAAAATTTGATAAACTGAACTACAGGAAAACAAAGAACTTATGTTCTTGAAAACATACTGTTGAAATGCAAGGCCACCCCAAATATTAAAGGAAATTTTCACAATACAGAAATCCAACACAACACTCATCCAGCATCCATCAAACAAACAGCTAAACAACTACTATAAATCAACACTAAGGGTACAAGATCTGAATGGGTGCTCAGTTTTAGTAGTTCTTAGGAAAATGCACATTAAAGGCATAAGAGCTAACATTTAAAAGACAGAGAATATCAAGTATTCATGTAGTGAAGTCTTCTCCCTTGCTCTGTATCTCTCAGTGTGACTATAGTTGGAGCTAGTGTCTTTACAAAGGAGAGGAGATTAGGACACAGACATGCATGGAGGGAAGACCATGTGAGTCCACAGAAGAAACTGGAAGTGCTGACATCTTCATCTTGGCCTTCTAGTCTCCAGAACCGTGAGAAACTAAATTTCCGTTGTTTAAGCCACACAGTCGACGGTAGCACTTTGTCATGGTAGCCTGAGCAAACTATTCAACATAATTGCATAAATACGTTCGACAAAAGGCAAACACAAGGAATATCCATAGCAGCACTATTTATAATAGCCCAAAGCACCCTCGTGCCCATGACAGTAGAAAGAGCAAGTCATGGGGTCTCCAGTGTGGAGGGAGAGACCCAGACATGTAAGTTTCTTGATCCGGGTGCTTTTACATAGACATGCTCTCTGTGTGAGCTGTGTTCAAGCGGGCACTTATGTATGGCACGCATATTCTTTGTAGTGTCTATTTTGCTTTACTACAAAGTTTAAAAACATAAAAGCACCAGACTTGGGGGGGTTCCCCCCACCCTGCCATAATCTGAAGGAATCAAAGAGAATTAAACAGGAATGGCCTGTCTTTATTTGTTATAAGTACCACTGATAATGTTCCAGACAACCTGGTAGGACACAGAGGGTGAGGGCAATGGGCAGCCTTTGCCTGGCGTTCAGTGAGAGATGGCAAGAGCAGACTGCCTGGCTCATGGAGCCCCTGGCTGCTGGGCAGAGGACAAAGGGGAGCCCAAATAAAGGCAGGGAGACCTGGGATGAAGCTGTTGATATCATCCAGGTTAATCAGTGGCGTAGCTGAAGGCAGGACTCCAACCTGTGTCCCCTGGTACTGTACACTACAGCGTACCCACTATTCATGGCGGACCCTGGTGTGGTGTGGACAGCCCAGCCCTCCCCCTTCCCACCATGCCTTGCAGGCCTTGGTCTGAAACTCTCCCCACTCTGACTTGGAATGGCTTCTTGTCTCAAGGCCTTGCAAGCAGCTACTTGCCCAGCTCAAGTACTGCTCATCTGCTGGGGTCCTGAATATAAAGGGTAAGGGGATTATTCTCCTTGGTTCTAGAAGGAAGGGGATACAGAGGCCCTGGGGGTCAAAGAAAGAGCCCCACAGGGTTATTTTGTGGAAAATCTGAATATATATCTGAATTTTTGCAGGCTTTTGTTTGGAACTCCCATTAAGAGCATTTTAGTTATGTGGGACAATACCGGGGTGTGCAGTTCAGACATAGACATGGACACACACACACACACACACACACACACACACACAAAGTCGCAGAACCCCTTTGTGTCACATGGTCGTTTTCTGAAGCCCATGGAGCTGAGGAGGGTAGAGGGCCCTCCCTAATCGGTGTTCTGTGGGACAGGCACAACATGTTAACACAAGATGAGGCTCACAGCCCAGCAGTCACCAGACTGCCTGTGGCCAGATCTGGGCACAGAATGGAAATGATGTCACTAGAGCTTCACATTATTTCATCCAATTAACTGAGAGTTAATTAGCATGTCCAAAGTGCTTTGAAGCTGAGGAGCACATTTTATTCACGATTGGGGTGAGCGCGGCGAGCTCAGAGAAGCAGCACAAGGAGCGCCGTCATTAGAATGGGAAGATGGACAAGGCTTCTGCTTCTGTCTTGCTCTGAGGAGCTAGAGGACATTTGTGCCAGTGTCTGTAGGAGTGTTCTGGGGCTGCCACAATCAAATGCCACACACTGGTGGTGGCTGAGGGACTAAGACAACAAATATTTATCCTCTCACAGCTCTGGAGGCCAGAAGTCTGAAATCAAGGTGCTGGCAGGGCTGTGCTTCCTCCAGGGGGAGATCCTTCCTACCTCTTCCAGATTTCAGCCTTCAGTGTTGCCCCGGCTCATAGTCACATCACTGCAGTCTCTCTCTCTGTTGTTCACATCCCTGTCTTCCCTGTGTCTGCATCCCTATTTCCTCTTCTCATAAGGGCACCATCATATTGCCTTAGGGCCCACCTGAACGACTCCATATTAATGTAAACGATAAAATTCAATTTGAAAACAACAGTAGCACCACTAGAGTCTTCTGTCCAACTCTTTACAGAAGACTTTGGTTCTCTCTGTCACTCCTAGATTCCTGTGCTGAGGAAAAAGATCAGAGGGAAACTCAAAGGCACGAAGCACTCATTGGCCATGAGAGATCAGATGGGCACTGTTATGGGTTGCATTATGTCCCCCCAAAAGACGTGTCGATGTCCTAATTCCCAGGGCCTGTGAATGTGACCCAATTTGAAAACGGGTCATTACCGTTTTCTCATTGTTGCTGGGTTCCCTCTGGCTCTGTGGAGACTCCTGCTGGGGCGGGGACAGGTAGGGTCCAGGATGCCAGAGCCTGTGCTGGCACTGCAGGGGTTGCAGGGAGGTCCCAAGCAGGCATTGCCTTGGAGGACTCCTTAGTGTGGAGGGAGGCAAGTATAAGAACCAGGAATCTTGGGCGAGTACCGTCAGTGGAAGAAGCCCTAGGCAAGCACCAGTGGGAGCCTGGGAGAGAGCAGAGCAGGAGCTTCACCTGGCCTGGCCGCCCACCCAGTAGAGCGTTGTAGGACTCAGCCAGGAAAAGATGGCAGGAGAGACCCTCACACACTGCCATTAGCAATGGCCTTCTTAGTCCAGGGGAGTCCCTTAAAAGCTCCTGAACAGACTACCCGTGAAGCCCCCGGCCCAGAGGGCCTGTAAATGTTAAACGTTATCTTGGGCCCCTCCACACTGAAAGCAGCTTCTTAGCATTCAGTGGTCTGGCCAGAACTGACTTCAGAGAAGACAGCAATCCATCAACTGTTAATGGGATAAGGACCTCAGGACACTTGGTTCTGCAGTAGCATGGTGTGCCCCCTCCTGCACAGCCTACAGTGACTCGAGGCCTTGCATCTAGTCTCTGCCTCTCTTGCAGAGTCTAATCTCCCAGGCTTGGTCTCCGCACCACCTGGGCCCACGTTGGGAGCCCCTTTGATTGACCGACTATGGTTAGACGATCTTTGGGTGGCCTTACCTTAGTTTCTGGGCTCCACTTCCCTAAACACTAATCCCAGCCCCAAATACAGCACAAAGAGGCATGTCTAAATCCTACTTCCTCTCCTACCAGGAAACGAGACCCAGTCCAGGCCTGGAGGCGGTGCTGGGACCTAACATTTGCTCGCCTGGGCCACTGGATTCTCAGACCTTTCTCAACCCGCCCTACACATCCACCCACATTTCTCAGCACCTCTAAGCCGGCACCTCCTATTAGTGACCTCTGCACAGGTTTTGTAATCATCAGCTGGAGCCAAACTAGCCCAGTGAATTATCTGAATAGTATTTGGCAGGCAGGGCTGTAGGGATGCAGCAGTTTGCTTGAAGCCCTGGGCCTGTCAGAGATAGGCTGGAGCATTGGCACTTTACCCGGGGGGCCTGCCTCTCCCTGCTGGCTTGGTGAGGGGATGCTCCTCCCTAGATTCATGATTGTTGAGCCTGTTGGGACTTGCCTGTCCTCTGGCCCCTTTCCAGCTGGAGGCCTGCCTTGTAACCAGGCCCCAATACCTTCCACGCAGACTTCAGACAGAACTCTATCTGGCCAATGCCTTAGCTAGTCATCTCACTATCTTGCCCTTGGGTTCGGATAGAACCTCATACTTGACAGGTTCTGCTAGGCAGGAAAGAGGACCAGGAAACTCCTGCTCTGCTGAAAAGCCCAGAGCCGTGCTTTTCTATATCTCATGTACCTTATTAGCCACTGTGGCAGACTGAATAATTGCTTCACAAAATGTCCACCTCTTGAGGAGGAGATGTACTGATGGAAGTGGGGATTGGGGTGATGCGCTCTGAAGATGGAGGAAGGGGCCACGAGCCTTGAACTCTTTCCACCACCACTCAAATGCCACCATGTCACTCTTCAGAGGGCAATGAAATCCAAGCTCCTTGACACCTGCAACCTCACTTCCCACCATTTCCTGTCACAGACCAGGTGGTTCCCTTGGCCTGGAAGCCGGAATGCCATTCCTTATCTTCTCAAGCTGGACAAAGTGGATTCACCCTGTTTTATTTATACATTTATTTTTTGAAAGTAGCCATCCTCATGGGGGTGGGGTGGTATATTATTATGGTTTTGATGTCCATTTCTCTGATGATGAGTGACGTTGAGCATCTTTTCATGTGCCTGTTGGCTTATCAGTCACTCTTAAACAGAGTTGGCAAACTTTTTCTGTAAGGGGGAAGGTAGTAACTATTTTAGGCTTTGTGGGTTACACGATCTCCGCTTACAACTGGTCATCTCTGCCATTGCACCATGGATGTGGCCATAGACAAGATGTAAACCAATGGGCGGGCTTGTGCCTGTAACATTTTATTGACCAAAGCACAGGCAAATAGGATTTGACCCCAAGTTCAGTTTGTGGACATTTGCTCCCAAGGCAAAGAACACTTGGGTTATTACTTTTCTCTGTGGGTCACTTCTGCATCGCTTTGGACTTAGCAGGTGCTCAGTTAATATTTTCTGAATTGATGGTCTCCACAGAGAATAAAGCCAGTGGTGTGTGTGTGTGTGTCTCCCAGTACTTACTAGAGAAGACATCTCATAAGAGTTGCAGTACAGGGAAAGGCTGAAAGGCATTCGCCCTCTTCCCCCCTTTTCTCTCCTACCCAGTTCACTCAAGAAAGTTTTCTGGGCTGAAGGAGCTAATGTGAACACACTTCCTGGGGGCTGAGTGGGTAAAAGACCTGACCGAGGGAAGGCTCTAATTTGGGTCCACTATCATTCAGAGTCTTCCATAATTGGCAACTAGGCGGTGCTGGGGAAAAGAGGGGCATGATGGAAGGGTTCTAGTGTCTCTGAACATGCCTCGTTTTTGTCTCCATTCCCAACTCTTTGTGCCCTTTCAGCCCTTCGTGTTGCAAAGCATCTGTTTAGAGCCTGTGTCCCTTCTTCCCCAGATGAGCCCCTTTGCTCTGTCAGCTTCATAAATCTAGATGCGTGATGTGGGGTGCACTGGCCTGAGGGATCAGGAGCTTGTGGTTTAGCCCTGGCTCTGCTAATTCCCTTGGTCATGACTTCTCTCTCGAGTTCCCCCAGTTGGTCATTGTGTTAGTAGTTTTCTTCTCTTAATGCCCTTTCAGTCTGGTCCCTCTTACTGGGCAGAGAAACAAATCAAAAGTCCCTGGTCCTCGAGGAATGCAGTGGCTTGTTGGAGATCTGGGCAGCTAAGCCAGTGACAGATGGCAATGCAGGGCGGGCTCTGTAGGAAGCCAGAAGAGGGAGACTATGGGGATGAAGCTGTGAGGAGTAAATGATGTTGGAGATGACATGTAAAAGAAAAGGAGGCTTCAGGCCCAGCAGTAGATACCCTGAGGTGAGCTGTGCAGAGGAGAATGTAGCTGAGAAGCCATGAGGAGTTTCTAGGCCAGCTTGCTGGCGTTAGGTGGAGAGAGGAAGGCAAGGACCCACAGACAGAACAGCTGGCCACAGCCACCACTTGGTCCATGACCACATGCACCTGAAGATGCTAACGAAGCCTGGGATCCCAACTCTGGCCACTTCCCCCTCAGCTTGTCTCTCTTGGGCCCTTCCTCAAAAGCAGGCTTCTCTACAGCTGTTGGCACTCACCCCACTGACTTGAATTTTGTATGAGGCCACAGTCATCTTCGAAAAGCTAATTAGAGCTCTGTGCCCTCTTCCGACCGACAGAAGACACACACAGATGCCCCAAGGCTGTGTCCAGTTCCTGGGGTTCACAGGCCTCCTAATTCTACATATGAACGCCAGGCCTGGAACCTCTGCTCTAACCAGTCCCACTGGCTCTTCCCTTCTGTTGCTGCTGTTATGCTGGGATTTCAGTAGAGGCAGGTGGTTATCCACATTTCTTGAGCACCCACTCTGTGGGGACACTGGTTGGTTCTGCCCTCAAGGAGCTCCGGGCCTGGCGGGGGTGGGAGAAAATGCACTGAATAAAGCAAACACTGAGGGCAATGGCCTGGGAGCCCAGAACAAGTAGATGATTTCCAATCGGGAAGAATAGGGTAGATTTTTGTGGGGAAAGGGATCTGGCCACTCTTTGTTTGGGGACGTAACAAGGAGAGGACATGGCAGGCAGCCAGGGCAACCCGAGTAAGGGGATGTCCGACAACTCATGAGCAGTTTGGCTGGTGCAGAAGTGTGAAACCAGTGGAAGAAGCTGGAAAGGTGGGCTTAGAACAGGCTGTGACAAAATGGCTGCAGAAGGTGTTTGAGACTGTTGGAACGTACTGAAGTGTTTTTTTTGATGGAGGAGGACAGATCTGGTCTCTTTTGGGAAGGACAACCTGGAGATCCACAAAGGCTGGATCAGGGGAGGCGGAGAGATCAGCTTGGCTGTTCCAGTACACCTGACCCCGGTGCAGATAGGGCCAGGAGCCGAAGTAGGTCAGTATCAATGGGGAGGGGAAGGGACTGAAATAAGAGACCTCCCCAATGAACACGCCGAGCTGGACGTGGACTTTCAGCTGTCCTCAAGCCGGCAGACAACTGGCTTCCCTCCAGCCTGATTCTACAGGTGGATGTGACGAGGAGGCGGTTGGAGGGGGGAGGGAGGTGCAGGCCTAGGTCACTTCTCCAGGATGTCATTTTAGGGAAGTGTGCAGCAAAGTCATCAGCCATCAGATGAGGGACGGGTTGGAGTGGCCTGGGGACTCAGGCTGGTGATTGGGATGAGTTCAGTCTTGCAGTGGCTGCGGCAAGGTTCTAGCTGGACTTGGTGACCTGGAGGGAGTCTGCTTCGGTGGTTTGAAACCATGGGTGGGGCCTGTACACAGAGCAGCCGGCCCATGGAGCCTCCGCCAATAGGTCTGGGCAGTCAGACCTTCTCCAAACAGATGGGAGTGACACAGGTGTGAGTCAGGAACGAGGAGCGGCCATAAAAGCTGTTTCCACTGCGGTATCGGCTCCAGGCTGTGCCCGTTTCTTCCCCACGGCAGCCCACGCAGTGCCCAACAGACGTGTAGAAGGACTGGCTGAGGGGCGCCTGGGTGGCTCAGTGGGTTAAAGCCTCTGCCTTCGGCTCAGGTCATGATCCCAGGGTCCTGGGACCGAGCCCCGCATTGGGCTCTCTGCTCAGTGGGGAGCCTGCTTCCGTTCCTCTCTCTGCCTGCCTCTCTCCCTACTTGTGATCTCTGTCAAATAAATAAATAAAATCTTTAAAAAAAAAAAAAAAAGGACTGGCTGAACGGAACAAGTGAGCAGACAAAAGGTTCCCCGAGGAAGTAGAAGGTATGAATGGACTACCCCACCCATCTTAAGCAAGAGGCAGCTGCCAGCATTTCCCGGAGATGGCTGGAAGGACAAAGCTGAGGGCACTTTGGTCTGCCAGCTTCGCTTTTTTAGGCCTGAGCCTGTCCTCCTAGCAGCTCTGAGAGCAGAGTGTAGCAGTCCCATGCCCTGGCCTCCCGTAGGGAATCAAGCAGTGAACGCTGAGTCCTTTCCAGGTGCTTCTGCTAAGGCCCACACAGGGTGGCCACAATACGTTTCTTGATTTTTACGTAAAGCATCACTGGTTTCCCATGCCTGCAGGACAGAGTTTAGCCCTCAGCCCTGCGTATCCATTCAGCCAAGCCAACCTCCCACTGCTCCACGCCCCCCACCCCAAGCCCGACTGGTCACTCCTGTGCTTCGCTGGATCCGAGGAAGAAACTGTAACAAGACTCTGAACCTGACCTTTCAGCCTGAAGTGCCACCTACTGACTCAGTCCAATTCAGTGCTGTCACCTCCTCCTTGCAAGCATCTTTGACGGTTTTGCCTGGAGGCCGTAGCTCCCCTTCTTGAACTTAGACCACCTTGTCTCAAGTGTCTCATTTTCTGTCTGGTGTTACAGGGGCCTGTGAACATACCTTGGGCTCCTCAATTCTAAGTACCTTAAGGGCAAAGACCTTGTCTGTCTTTTTTAGTTGTGCGCCCCTGTCCCGTCCGCTTAGCACAGTCTCCCCCCAGGCGGGTGTGATACTCCTGTCAGAAACCTCACGGCACGTACAATATCGTCACTTTCTTCCAGTGTCCCCGGCTGCCTCTCCACCCCTAGGCAATGGCAGAGAAGAGAACAGAAGTCTTTCACATTACATTTCCATCAGTCTGGGAAGAAACCAGGTCCTATAAGCAGAACGTCACCAGAAAATAGAGAACACCGCATCTTCTGTGCTTTGCCTCTTGGAAACTGGCCTGAAGGGGTCTATGAGCATGAGCTGCAGAGAAATTGTCCTTTCTGCATCATCTCATGGACTTTCTGCCCAAACGCCAGTGGCTCACTGTCACCCAGCCCCATGCCCCATGTTAGAAGAGCTACACAGCAGAAATGGCAGGCCACTGGGGCACACTACCTTGCAACTAAAAAGGACAATGGGTCTCTGCTGATAAAGAGAGATGTATGGGGGCACCTGCGTGACTCAATTGGTTAAACGTCTGCCTTTGGCTCAGGACACGATCCTGAGGTCCTGAGATCGAGCCCCGCATCGGGCTCCCCGCTCAGCAGAGAGCCTGCTTCCCCCTCTGCCTGCCACTAGCACTGCTTGTGCTCGCTCTCCCTCTTGCACCCGCTGGCAAATAAGTGGATAAAATCTTTCAGAAAAAAAAAAAAGAGAGAGAGAGAGACGTGTCCACGAAAGAGTGTTTTATGAAAGAACAATGGAGGCAGGCACACCAGCTGTACTGGGCAGAGAACACAGAAGCAGAGAAGGAGGTGGCCAACCAGTGGTCAGCTCCTGCTAGGGGCTGATGGAGTGAGGGGTGACAATTATTTAAGCTTTTAAAAAGTGTTTGCTTTACATTCTGCATCTCTCTGAAGTTTCACCATGTGTTTGAAACTCCTGCTTTTCTTCTGTGGCTTCTACTCTAGTACTGCATTGCACGGAAGTAAATCTAGTTTCCCAACATCGATTAGCAAATGGATTGTTTTTCCCGTACAGCTTCGATTATGTAGGACGCTGGAATGCTAAGTAACCTGGCGGGTGGGGGGGACAGGGAGAGAACACCAAAAAGCAGAATACGAAGCTGCCTGCTTTAAGAAATTCCAGTCCAATCTGACAACGGGAGAAATGCCAGCTGTTTCCTCCACCCTTGAAGGACGTTCGTTTGTGGGTCCACAGAGGAGTTGGTGGCTGGGGAATGCACAGAGGTGGGCCCAGTCTCCGGGCTGCATCAGTCGACCTTCCGCAGGTAATGAAAACTCTGCACGGTCCTTTCTATGGCGTCATCCATGCTGACCAGTGGCCGGTAGCCCATGAGCCTTTTGGCTCTCTCACAGCTGTAATAATGGAACGTGCCAGCCAGCGCGACACGCATCGGTGTGAAAGTGGGCTGCAGCTGGATGACAGGACGCATCACCATCACCAGGAGGGCCAGCAAGAGGGCCAGGTAGTAGGCCACCCAATAGGGGATGTGGTACTTGGGGGCCTCGTAGTTGAGGCCTGTCAGGATGCGGGACAAGAATGTCCAGAAAGGCATGGGTTCGTCATTGGTGATGTGAAATGCCTGGAGAGAGAACAACAAGTCAGGAAACGCTTCCTAGCTGGAGAGGTGGGCAGACCACACTTGGAACTTGGAGCTCAGGCGTAAGCTCATGACTCAGCCCAGGACCAGTATTTTGGGAAGCTAGTGGCCTCTCCCCACCGGCCCACCCAGCATCTCTGATCTGCAAACATCAGCCAGCGGCAGAGAGGCTTTTCTGATTGGGAGCTATGGGCAGCCTTAAGGTGTAGACAGGAAAGGTGAGTTTTCTCTGTGGGGCAGGATTTTTAGGTGAAGCTTAGATTGCACTCAGGAAGGTATGTTTGTTAATTTAATTTAATAATCATGTTAATCGTGGTGAAACTCCTTATCTTCAGATGCAACAAGAGGTCACACGCCATTTCTCAACTGTGCTGTATTTGGTCTGAAACATAAAGCCATACACTCACCGACCCCCACCACCCTAAGCGTCACAGGAGTGGGAAAACAGCAGAGGCCCAGGAGAAAAGTGAGATCCAAGGAGGGGGGTCCAAAGGTAGCAGTGAGAAACAAGGAAGGGGGGGCCCTATGAGTGGGAGGAGAGGGTGAGGGGGCCCTACTGTGCTCCCCCCTCTCCTCATGAGAGCCTCTTCCCAACATGTCTGTCCTGTGCACCAGGTGCCAAACGCCAAGAGACTGAGATACATCCACCCCTCCGGAGGGCTGAGAGGCATGAGCAAGGGTGGGCAGTGGGGGAGAAAATACGAGATTTTCAGAATGACGGGGAGGGAAGGTGAGTAGCAAGCACCCCACCAAATGTACATGGGACCCTGCTAGAGCGGTCACGTCCACAGTGGGCATCCAGGTCACGTGGCCTGGAGAACTAGGCCCCGAACGCTTGGTCAATCCTGGCTCATTGGCTCTGGATGTGGGCTGTCCTGAGGGATGAGGCACTGTAATTCACCATACTCCCGCCCACAGGGCATCAGCCTGGGACCGAGGGGGTCCTAAAGCAGATCGGCCAGGATGCAGAAGCATGAAGGCCATCAGCCAATGAATCCAATCCCAGGGACACACAGTCCGAAGATAGGCAACTGTGCTTGGGGCAGGAGGAGCAGGTGCCTTACCTTCCCACTCCCAGCTGCGTCTCGGGAGAGATGCTCTGCAGCCAGGATGTGTCCATGTACCACGTTCTCCACAAAGGTGAAGTCCACCAAGTTCTCCCCGTTTCTGCAAGCAGACGAGGCACGGTTAAGGGACCAGGATTCCTGGGGCCCTCAGAGGGCGATATAAGGGCCAAGTGACGAGTCTGAAAGCCCGGTCCCCTGCCTGCCCATCCTGGCATGGTGTACACAGGTACTCCCTGCTCTAGACTTCTATCTGAGCTGTAAATCATCTTCGGCTCCCCCTAGGACACTCAGGGCTAAGGGCTTGCTTTGGCCTCACACTTTTCTACCATCTCTTTCTAATCCCTCAAAGCAAGAAGACAGGGCAGCAGGGGGCAAAGCTATAGGCAGGGAGGCAAGGTAGCAAGGCAAAAAAGAAAGGAAGCAAAGATGTGCTGGGGAAACAGCCACGTGCTGTCAGCACCCACAAAGGCCTCGCCACCCGCACTTTCCTGGAGAAGGAATGTGAACACCTCTACAGGCCTTCCTAGATCCAAGGAGAGTTGAAGGCCTGGCCCTTGACCCTGTGCCAGTCCCTCCCCTCTCCCCGGGCCTATTTCCTCAATTTCCAAAAAGGGACACACATATTTTCTCAGGCTACATGATGAGGTACTAAGTTGAACAGTGTCCTACCCAAATTCATGTCTCCCTAGAACTTTTGGATGTGACCTTATTTGGAAATAGGGTTTCAGAAATACCGTCTCTGAAGATGTGACCAAGTTAAGGTGAAGTCATACTGGGGTCGAGTATGCCCTAAATCCAAAGGCTGGTATCTTTGTAAGAGGCAAATTTGGATACAGACACACAGGAAAGATGGCTCATGTGCGGGTGGAGGCAGAGATTAGAGTGACTTGTCTACAAGCTAAGGAACAGCAAAAACGGCTGCCACCACCAGAAGCTGGGAGGAAGGCCTGTAACAGATTTTCCCTCTGTTTCCAGAAGGTACCAATGCTGCCAACACCTTCATTTCAGACTTCTTGCATCCAGAACTGAGAAAGCATTAATCTCTGTTGTTTTAAGCCCCTCGGTTTGTGGTCATTTGTTGGGGGCAGCCCCAGGAAACCCACCCAGAGGGCAGCAGAGAAGGCAGCATTAGAGAAGACCTAACCAAACAAGACTGATCTTTGTTAGGGGTCAGGGAGAAGACCAACTGCGGGCCAACTTACCCAATCATGAACTTCATCTTGCCCCTCCTGGCTGCCTCGATGAGGATGGGCACCAACTGGGGGTCTCTTGGGCCAAAAATGCCATGAGGGCGAATGGCCACGGTTAAGAAATTTCCCTTGGGATCATTGGCACCCAGGACTTCCTGTAAAGGAGCAGAAGGGGCATGTCAGCGGACACGGAGGCTGACTTCTGCTCTGGTATAATTTGGGGCTACTTCTCTATCCCATCCACCCATGGGAGACACAGCTGGGTCAAAACCAGTATGATCAGGGGCCCCTGGCTGGCTCAGTCAGTAGACCATGTGACTGTCGATCTCAGGGCTTTGAGTTCAAGCCCCACATCGGTCACAGAGCCTACTTAAAACAACAACAACAACGGCACGATCAAAGAGAAATGCCTGGGGTTGGGTTCAAAGACTAAAATGCACAAATGCAGTCTGTGGAAAAGATCTGAGGGTTCCAGGTGATGAGTTAGCCATGAGCCTCTGCCCTTCTTGCCTTAAGTTCCATGTGCTTGTTCCCACCAGTCCTGAGCTGTTCTGGTCAGTTCTGAGTGCCACCCCCTAGGAAGGGACTCTGATGAACCCAAGTGAGCCAGGAAGAAGGGGCTGAGAAGGTAAAGGGTCTGGGAGAAACAGGTCAATTCTTTAAGATGTGTCCTGTGAGGGTCAGTGGACAAACCAGAACTTAAGGGATTAAAGTACAAAGAGGTTTTGCCTCAAAAGTAACAAAACATCCTATATGATTTGTTATGTTATTGGTCAAAATGGTGACCATGACAATTCCTAACCTAGATGGGACTGTGCACTTATGACATGACTTATGTCACTTGACTCAGGAAGTACGTGCTTGATAAGGACACTTACTGTAACGCCTCACGTAGGATTTCTACTCTATGGTGGCAAAATTCCCGTGTACATTTTGGTTCCAGTGATGTTAAGCTACTTGACTGAGTTTACCATCAGGCACCCAAAGTCAATGCAAGTGAGACACTGATGGTCTGAGCCATGGCTGTCCCTTGCAGCTCCTGAGCACAGGAGGTGGGAGTCTTGGTGCCTGAATCAGAGTACACGAGGCCCGGCAACAGCCTCGGTGCTTCCGGGTTAAGTCCTCACGGGTGGGAGCTCTGGAAAGCTCCCTGTGCTCCCAGGAACAGGGTGGCAGAACCTGGAAACGGGACTCTGACTTACAAAAGGCCAGGCTTCCTTCCGCCCCTGGATTGGGGAGGCCCTTGTGCCTGCCCACAGACGAGTTCTCCTGGAACTTTCTGACCTGGAGTGACAGCAAACAGATGGGAGGCAACTGGCTCTCGGGCAGCTCAGAGCAATTCACGCCAAGCAAGCACTAAGCTCTAGCTCGATGTGGGACATGGTGCAAACACCTGGGAGAGGCACTCGCAGCTTCCCCAGCTAAGGCAAGTTGTCTGTGGCCCACAGGCATCCATGGCCTTCAAGTGAGTCTGTCCTTACAGTAATATTCTCCGTGGACGCTAGTGCTGGGGCTAGCTGCTCTGGAGTCCAAAGGCCTGGTGCTCATTACTCAACGCAGACTGCTGTAGAACCAGGTGCTCCCTGGCAAAGTGGGCCTGCCAAGTGGGAACCAGTACCTTCCCAAGTACTTTTCCTTAAAATAAAGCAAGATCCTTTCATGGTTTAACTTAAATAAGGGAGGGGGGCAAGAGTGCCCCTAGGAAGGTGTGTTCAAATGAAAACACTTGCGTGTTAAGCCCAAGTTCTGCCTGTGTGCTCGGGGTCAGCATAAATTGCCTCTGATTTCTGCGGCAACTGCTGACCTTGCGTGGCCTGGAGGCCGTGTGGTTTCGGGCCTCTCCCAGCGGCACGGCCTCAAGACGCAACTGAATCCCTGTGCATCAACTGTCCTCCGGCATAACCTGCTGCTGCCGACAGTGTCTCCCTTACGGGCTCCTTGTGAAGCTTAAACGAGGTACTTCCCGTACAATACTCAGACCCCTGTCTGGTCACATTAAGCTATTGGCATTGTTTTTAAAGTTGAATTTCAGCCCCAAAGTTCACTTCCCAAGTTAGGTGTGCAGGCTTGAGAACATTAACGGCATAAATACTTTTCTGAAAAATCTAAACCATCCAGATGTTCATGGAACTTGTTCTCGGGTACATACTCTCTCCTGTAAGATTTTTGTCTCCGTGTAATAGTCAATCGGTCTCACAGCGTAAGGGAGGTCTTCAGTTCCATTCTTGATGTTGACACCCTCAAAAATGACACTGGCACTGCTGGTTAAAATGAGTTTCTGGTAGAAGAGAAAGGAAGATTTAAAAAATACAAGTACGAAATGATCACTATTTAAAGAAGCTGATGGTCGTACATGAAACAAAATCAAATGGCCCAGTTTGTAACCATAGAAATGATTTATTGCTTTTCAGGCCTTCTTAAAATAGTTCAAAGCTCACCTTCTTCTGTAGCTACGTGGATTTGACACACATTCTATTACATTCCAGAACAGTGGATTTCACCTTTTTTGTCTGCTATCACTACTGAGAGATGGTACAGACTTCCATTATTTGTGGTATCTCAGTATGGGAATGATTCCCCAAGGGAAAAGGATAGCCCACAAACTCCGAGGGTCATGTCTGTCTCAAAGAGATGCTTTGTGATTCTAAGGCCAACTCTGGCATGTCAGCACATGTACACATGCCCAACTGAGGGCGCCTGGGTGGCTCAGAGGGTTAAGCCTCTGCCTTCAGCTCAGGTCATGATCTCAGGGTCCTGGGATCGAGCCCCGCATCGGGCTCTCTGCTCAGCAAGGAACCTGCTTCCCCCTCCTCCACCTGCTACTCTGCCTACTTGTGATCTCTCTGTCAAATAAATAAATAAAATCTTAAAAAAAACACCCCAAATACCCCAAAGTTGTTCTCCTTTGCCATTATTATTTTTAGTAGTCTCATTTATACATATTGATTTCCTACGAGGGTCTCCCCTTCCCTCTGGTTAAGGGCGGCGCCCAATACTGAACACCATTAGCTCGAATCATAGCTTTACCACTTTTATTCGACATTGTACTGAAGTCCTAGCAGGCATGGTGGGTTAAGACAAACAGGAATAATTTGGAAGGAAGAGACAGAACGATCACCATTCACAGATGTTGGAAATGTCTACGCAGAAAACATTATGAACATATAGAAAATTTTACAATTAGAGTTCAGCAGTACTGGGGAGTACAAAATCAATATACAAAAACCAACTGTGTTTCTATGCGTTAGCAATTAAAAATGTAATATGAAAGATATTACTTGAATAACCAAAAATTAGGTACAGAGGGATAAACTTGACAGAGGATGTGCAAAACCCTTCTAAAGTAAAGGGTAAAGTATTAAAAGGCATTCGCGAGAGAGAAAGAGATGATGTGTCTATGGATACAGAGACTCAGTATCGGCAAGGTATCCGTGCTCTCCCAAACTGCCTTTAAATTTGATGCAGTTACAGTAATGATTCCAAGAGGAACTTGACAGGCTGATTCTACAATTTAGATGGATGAGCAGAGAGCTAAGAACAGCCGGGCAGATTCTGAAGAACACAGCTGGGGGTGGCCTGTCCGAGCAGTTACTGAGATTCATCCTATGGCTAGCATGTGCGGGCAGAGCGCGGTGGCACGGGCGCAGGCGGAGGCCGACCGGGAGGAAGAGAGTGCTGCGACAGACCCATGCGAGGCACCGACGCCTGCGGCGTGCAGGACGGGGCGCTGGGCGGGAGGAAAGGATGGATCGCGGGATAAATGGTGCCGAGCAACAAAAATTCAATTGGTACCTCAGACCATATAGAAACGCAAATTCCTGGTGGATTAAAGATTCAAATGTGCAAAGTAACACTTTAAACCTTTGGGGAAAAAACCCCAAATCAAATAATCTTTTGATTTTACTCTTATCAAATGATTCCTAAATACAACATGAAAGCCATTTTTTTCCTTTTTCTTTTCATTCGAGAGAAAGACAGGGAGGGAGGGATAGAGGGATCACGAGATGGGTAAGTCTCAAAAACATTAACATTGGGGGAAAAAAGCAAGTTGCAGGAAGATAGAGTCAAGATATCATTTCTATAAAGTTTTTAATTTTATAGAAACTGATAACTTATATTGTGGCTGCACCTGGAGCAAAACAGCAACGATAAATCCAGATTCAGAACACTGGTTCCCCAGGGGTGGGCAAGGACAACAAAGGCCTCGAGAATGGATACACACAGAACATCAATTCCACCGGTGACGTTACTGAAATGCTGTGACGATTATATGGGTGCTATGTCATTCCTGAAATCTTTTCTGGATAACAAGGTTATTCCATTTAAAAAAGAGCAGCCAGAAAATTCCAAACTCTAGTTACACAAGCATGGTGTAGACTAAGGAGGCTGGGATTTGCCATCAGAGAGTCTGATCTGAGTCCCAGTCACTTTCATTTACTAGCAAAGGGCTATTTCCTCACCTCCTAAGTGACATTAGTAGCTCCTGGTTACCTATCCAGGAGCAAATCAGGTGACAACTGCAGGGCAAAGTTCCTTGCCATTTGCAAAGCATAAGGGGTGGTTTTGACCCTGATCCTTCCTTTCCAGGGCACTGAGCCCTGAAGAGCTTCTTCCTCAGATGTTCTTGCTGGGCCAGCTGATGACACCGGGGACCCCATAAGGGTGAGCCTGAGAACCCGCATTTGTAACAAAGCACGTGGTAGAAATGTATAGCTCCTCAGGTCTGAGTTATAACAGGTTTCTATTGGTGAAAAGTAAATAGTTTGAAAATAGAGGCAAAGTCTGGAAAACAGTATGGCAGTTCCTTGAGAGGTTAAACACAGAATTACTGTCTGACCCAGGAATTCCACTTCCGGGTCTTTACCCAAAAGAACTGCAAGCAGAGACGGGAGCAGGTATTGACACAGCCATGCTCCTGGCAGCACGATGCACAGTACTTTCTCAAAAGTGGAAACAACCCAAGTGTCTACTGGTAGATGAATGGCTAAACAAAATGTGGTCTATCCACGCAATGGAATATTATTCAGCGGTTAAAAAAAAAAGAAGGAAATTCAGAGACACGGTACAACATGGATGAACCTAGAACACATCACACTGAATAAAATGAGTTAGACAGAAAGGTACAGATACCGTTTACGAGTCCACTTCTTTGATTCATGGAAACAGAATGTAGGATGGTAGGTACCAAGGGCTTGGAGAGGAGGGGGTGGGGAGCTGATGCTTAATGGGGATGGAGTTTCAGTTTGAGAAGATGAAAGTTCAGGAGGACGGTGGGGATGTTTGCACAGCAATATGAATGCACTTGATGCCACTGAGCTGTAAATTAAAAAATGGTTAAGGGGCGCCTGGGGGGCTCAGTTGCTTAAGCGACTGCCTTCGGCTCAGATCATGATCCCAGGGGCCTTAATAGGGCCCCATGTTGGGCTCCCTGCTCAGCAGGGAGCCTGCTTCTCCCTCTCTCTCTGACCCTCCCTCTGCCACTCCCCCTGCCTGTGCTCTCCCACTCTTTCTGTCAAATAAGGAAATAAATAAAATCTTTTAAAAAATGGTTAAAATGGTAAACTGTATGACATTTATTTAACCACAATAAAAAATAAAAGCAATTATCGACACTTTTATGGCTCTTTAACCAAAGACTAAGCCTTAGGGTCCTCAAATGGTCTATTGACATGCAGCTCACGTAGGCCCAGCAGCAAATAGGACTCAGTTTCTAGAATCTGCATAACACTTTAGGAAGCAAGCCTGGCTGGGCCCAGGAAGAGAACAAGAAGAATCCTGGCTCCCACACTTAGAAAGGGCCATGACATGCTCCTGACAGCACTCACTCAGCTTTCCCCTTACCTGAACCCCAGCCGCTTTGCAAGTTTCAATGACATTCTTGGTGCCAATGTAATTAACTCTATAAAAGAGTTCCTTGTTGTTACTGGATGGTGGGGGTGATGCACAGTGGAAAACTGTGCTTACACCTTTCAGAGCTGGGTACAGATCCTGGAAAAGCAAACAAAGACAAAAAAAAAAAAATCACTCCCGCTTTAGACAAGTAAACAGCCTCCTCACATTCCCACTGTCCAATCTGTGGCATGTAGGTGTCTTGCCCTTTTATAATTCTGTAATTAACATGAAAATACATCTCATTGTAAAAGAGTCAAACAAAGTACCTAGGATGGAAACCATGTTGTCCCTTCAATTGCCTCTCTCCATTGACTGGTCCCCAATAAAAACTGTGTTAGGGCTTTAGAAACCTGTGGGATCCAGAAGAAGGTAATATCTGTACCTCTGTGCACAATACAGGACACCTGGGGGTAAGTCTTGGGAAAATAGATACAACCTATGAATCACATGAAAAAGTTCCATACCATGAAAGGCAGTGCAAATAGCCAATACAAGGAGTATCCCTTTCTGTGAAAATAGATATAGAACAGCAAGCTGAAAGGGAATGAAAACACGTCCATTTGATTTACTGCTAAAAGGAACCCAAACTCCTGGGAGCAATGGCTGATTGCAGATCTGGGTCAGGAAATAGACAAGAAAAGCCAGGAATACCTTGTCAAATCACAAAGTAAGGAAGATAGCCAAGACTGCTGGGGTCCTGTCAAACTCAAGAGTTAACCTGAAGAGGCTCTCACTGTCCCAAGAAGGGACAATTTGATCACCAGTAAGAATAAGAATTCGTTCTGTAAACTAATGAGTAAAGGTAAGGCCAAGCAAAGAACTGAATCAATAAAGAAAGATAGCATGTCACCATTTTCTGAAACGTTCATTCGGTAATAAGATCTAAGAATGACCATCAATAGATTAACATTACTAAAAGAAAGACAATCATGAATTATGTGCCTAGATTCAATGATTATCAATATTTTTCCATAATTGTCTTTGTGTAGATAATGGACATATGATTTTTTTTTGAAACCATTCGAGAGTGAGCTGCAGGCAATGTGCCACTTTGCCTCTAAGCTCTTCACTACGTATCTTCTAACAAGAAAGACATTTTCCTAAATACTGCTAAATAATGATCACATACAAGAAAGGTTACAGGATAGGACACTCTTTTCCAATAATCAGTCTATATACAAATTTCCCCCATTGTCCCAATAATGTCCTTTAAAGGCATTTTTATATTTCGATCCAGGATCCAGTCACAGATCATATTACATTTAGTCCTCCTATCTCTTCTGTTTCTTTGAATCTGGAACATTCAGTGATGATTCTTGCCTGGAACAATTATTAACGTACTGGTTGCAAAATGGTAAAATCCTACTTTTTACTTTTATTAGTTGACATTCCTCTGTAATGTAGATGTTCCCCTTCCTCTATATAATTTTTCTTTTTAGCATTTCCATGGACACATGGATTCTTATTTTATTCAATGCATTACAATCCACTACTATTGTCTTTTGTGAGGCTTAAAACGTCCCAAATTTGGCCAGTAGGGGTTCTTGAAGTTGGTTCTTGCATTCTTTTGGTATGTTCCCATTAGTTTTTGAACACGTTTTTAAAAAAGTAGGCTCCATGTTCAGAATGGAGCTCAATGTAGGGCTTGAAATCACAGCCCTGAGATCAAGACCTGAGCTGAGATCAAGAGTCGGACACTTAATGGACTGAGCCACCCAGGTGCCCATGAGCACTTCCTAATTCTGTCCTTAGAAAGCGTTTCAGACTCACTTGGACCTCCCCAGCTCAGAGTCCTGAATGGGAGCCCTGTTTTCTTCTATGGGCAATTGTGTCTAGCAATGAAAATCTGAGCATTAGATAACGCTGATTGCTATTGGTGCCCCAGAAGAAAAAAATGGAACCAAAGTCATATCCAGCTTTTAGTCCACTAGAAATATAGTAATACAAGGCACAGCTGCAACTTTAAATTTAGTAGGACCCACATCAAAAAAGTAAAAAGAAACAGATGAAAATAATTATAACATATTTTAAGATAAGATTATCTTATGTGATAAAATATTATCACTTCGACATGTAATCGATAGAAAAAGCATTTACGCGTTATCTATATTCCCTTTGTCTATTCTAAGTCTGTTTTACTGGACAGTGCGGTCCTAGTCTTCCAGTTCGGAGGGAACACCAGAGGACAGAGGGACATAGCAAACAAAACCATGGGGATGCAATCTGTGAAATCTAGTCCCTGGGAAATGTTGTGGGACAACAAGCACAGTTTTAACTAAACATCGGTTATTCGAAAAACAAAATGGGAAGGGGAACATATAGGAGAGACTTAACTAGGTCAGTCAACTTCAATGTCTTCACCTTTTTGGCTCCTTATTTGGAAAAAAAATCTACATAAAAATTCTTAGTAGACATTCAGGGATATTTGAACACAGGTTGGAGATAAAGGAATTATCAGAGTGTTTCACGTGTAGTCATGGAATTGTATTTTTAAAAAGGCTCCTTTAAGGAGCACTTGGGTGGCTTAGTCGGTTAAGTGACTGCCTGCAGCTCAGGTCATGATCCCGGGGTCCTGGGATCGAGTCTCGCATCGGAGTCCCTGTTCCATGGGGAATCTGCTTCTCCCTCTGCACCCCCGTCTCTCATGAATAAATAAATATTTAAAAAATGCAAAAATAACCGGCTCCTTTAAGTCTTGCAAAAGGGGGGGGCACCTGGGTACAGTTAGTTAAGCGTCAGACTCTTGGTTTTGGCTCAGGTCTCATCTTGGCGTCGGAAGATCAAGCTCCCTGGGCTCCACACTCAGTGTGGAGTCTGCCTGAGATTCTCTCCCTCTCCCTCTTGCCTCTCCCCCACTCATGCTCTTTCCTCCTCAAATTAATAAGTAAATCTTTAAAAAGGCTCCTTATCTTTTAGAGACAAATACTGAAATATTTATAGAAAAAATGATAATGGTGCCTAGGATTGGCTTCAAAATAATCTGAGGGTGGGGTGGGGATACAGGTGAAGCAAGACTCTCCATGAGTGGACACGAAACAGGAAACTTATAAAATATTACAAAGACAGAAAGTAAAAGAACATATGAGGGAGAAACTAACAGACATGTAGATTATAATGAAGACTCTACTGTATGTCCGGTAAGGCTTCCAGAAAGAAACAAAAGAGAGAATGGAGGTATAGTCAATATTTGAAGAATTTTCCAGAAATGAGGAAAGGCATGAGTCCTCAGATTTTTAAGGCCCACTAGCTGTTGAGTAGGTTTTAAATATAAAACTAAAACATAGACCTAGACATATTCTCTATAAAACACATGGGATAAAAAAGAAAATCCTAAAAGGCACGAGAGGAAACCCAGCTGACCCTCAAAGGAATGATGATCAGATTGAGCACAGGGAGGAATAATTATGAACCTAAAATTCCGCCCCTCTCCCAGCAAATCAGCATTTATGAGAGAGGGTGAAATAAAGACATTCTCAGGCACACGAGGACTCAGCTCAGTGCCCAGATATTCAGTGAGAGATGCTAAAGGAAATGCTTCAGGAAGAAGAGGAAGGAACCTGGGAGAAAGAAATGGGGAATAAGAAGTACTGATGAATGAACTCAAGAATATGGCAGAAAACCCAAGCGGTAACTTTCACACCCATTTCTGAATGTCCTTCACCCTCTTCATGGCCTCCTGAGTTTGGACTTCATGATCCATCATTGCAGTCTCGGCCTTGCTCATGTCTGTCTTTACCAAGCTGGTCTGGTAAACTCTGGCCCTGGTTAAGGGCGACTCTCTCCTTGTCTCTGCAGGTGCCTGAGAGCAACACACCATGGTAGCGGGTCTCGCTTTGAGTTTGTGTTTACAACAAATCTGTAAACAAATACGAGCAACACCATCACAGGAGCAGTTTGGAGGAAGCTGAAGTTTGCTACGGAGCCTCATGTCCTTTGAGGGGACCCAGCAGTGATCTGAAGAGACAATATCCCTGCCTTCATGGAGCTTATCTTCTGTGGGGGCGGTGGGCAGAGAAACCAGCAGACACAGGGTACATCAGGTAGTACCAAGTGTCATACAGAAAGCTAAGGTAGAATAAAGGTGATCTGGAGAGACTTAAATAAATTTAGGGAGCAAGCTCTGTGGTTCACAAAGAGCACTCCTGGCAGAAAGAGCAGTGAGTACAAAGGTCCTGAATGTCCAGAAACACAGTTGGTGAGTTTGAGGAGTAGGAAAGAGGCCAGCGTGCCTGAAGCACTGAATGAGTATAGGACAGGGTGAGGCCAGAGAGGGAGTGAGGCAGATCATGCAGGGTCTCGAAGGTGATGATAAGGGCCTATACATTTGCGCTAAACAGAAATGGACCACTGGAGGCTTCTGAACAGAGGGGCATCACGATTTGACTCACGCATTAACAAGGTGGTGGCTGGGACCAGCACGGTAACAAAGGAAGGAGTGAGAAGTCGCTGGACTGGGGATCTATTCTGAGAGTTCAATGGACACAATCTGCTGATGAATGGGATGGAGGGTACAAGAGAAAGGAATCAAGGGTAAATCTAATGTTTTCTTTTTTTTTTTAATATGAAGAAGCCTGGTTTTATTTTTTATTTTTTTTAAGATTTTATTTATTTATTTGACAGACAAAGATCACAAGTAGGCAAAGAGGCAGGCAGAGAGAGAGGAGGAAGCAGGCTCCCCGCTGAGCAGAGAGCCCGATGTGGGGCTTGATCCCAGGACCCTGGGACCACGACCCGAGCTGAAGGCAGAGGCTTTAACCCACTGAGCCACCCAGGTGCTCCTAAATCTAATGTTTTTGGCCAAAGCAATTGGGAGGACAGAGTGGGCCATTTACTGAGATGGACAGGACTTTAGTAGGTTCGCTGTAGTGGGGGCGGGGACTCGCAGCAGGGAACCAGGAGCTGAACGGTGAACTGTGAACATGGCAAGTACAAATGTCTATTATGTATCCACACAGAGATGTCCAGCAGGCAGCTGGATGGACACGAGTCCAGCAGAGCTACAGGCTGCAGATCTCAAGCTGGAGCTTGTCAGCTCCGACACTGTACTTCGTCTGTGAGCCGGGGACGGAGGGCTTCGCTTGGACACCGAGTGTGCTCAGAGAAGGAAAGAGATGTAAGCAGTGAGCTCTGGAGCCTGCTACATTCAGATATTACAGAGCTAATGAGGCAGAATGGCAGGAGGAGAAATGGGCAAGTGGGGTGTCCTAGGCTTGGCCACTGGATCTGGTTGCCTCCAGGTCCTTGGTGGCTGTGACAGGGGTTGCTGGTGACAACCTCACGGGAGTGCTTGCAACAGACAGTGGAATGAAATCATCACAGGCGGCAAGGGCAAATGGCTCTTTGAGCTCTCCTGTGACGGTGGAGAGACGTGGGAGCGCACATCAGGGCATTTTGCTTTCTTAAGATGGGTGATTCTGCAATGTGTCTGCGTGTTGTTGGCTATGACTGGGTGGAGAAGGACCCATTGCTGATGCGGGAGAAGAAGACCAGAATCCCCAGTGGGGTTGGCTGAAGGCCGTGGTCAGTAGAAAGAGGCAGAAACCTTGTATTTTCTTCTCCAGCCCTGTTCAGCTGCCCAGAGGCTCCCAGGGAGGAAGGAGAATCAGATTTAAACGTGGCTGGGGTTACACTGAGGAAGTTATTCCATCCCACACTGGTCTAGGTACTGTTGCAAAGGTATCTCACAGCTGGGGTTGACACCTGTCATCAGCTGACTTTAAGGACCGGAGAGTGTCCTCCGTCCTCTGGGTGCGCTTCATCTACTCACTCAAAAGGCCTTAAGAGCAAACCCTGAGGTTTCTGTAAGAAGAAATTCTGCCTCAGGACAGTAGCAGCACGTCTCTCCCGAGTCTCCTGCCTGCTGGTTTGCCCTGCAAATTTGTCTTGCCAGCCCCACAATCACACGAGCCAATTTCTTTCATTAAATCTCATTCTATCGCCACCCCCCCAGTACTTCCTCTCTGTCTACATACACACGCACCTTACTGGTTGTTTCTCTGGAGCGCCCTGACTGACGATAGAGACAAGAAGAAAGAAGCAAGGCGGCTAAGTGTTATGCAAGACAGCGAGTCAGTCGTGGACTTCAAGGCAGTGAGGACACAAACGGGGTGAAGGGCAGTGGCAAGGAGCCCGATGAACTGGTACAGCGCAGGTATTAGAGGGCCTGAACTAGAAAGACAGTAGGTGGTGCTCAGAGTGGAGGGCCTGCAAGTGAGATCGCGGAGAGGGAACATTTACTGGAGACAATAGGCTCTGGGGCGGGGGACGGCAACAGGCCTGGAGGCCAAGAGGAGTGAATGAGAGGAGGCCAAGGAGAGGTGAGGTGAGGGTACTGGCAGGGTCATGTGTGTGAATACTGAGCTCGTCAGCAATTATGACAAGGCTGACCTCAGCCAGGAACTAAAATCACTAAGAAATGAGAAGGAGCCACCTGGGAAAGTTGGGAAAGGGAGCAGGTGCCCATGGAGGACTGTCACAGGGAAGGGCACTGGGGTATGTACAGTCTGCCAGCACCCCCCACACAGCCAGAGGGACCTCAGGGCAGTGAGAAAAGGACAATGACAAGCAAGGAAGACTTCTACCCCATCTCCAGGCTGAGGCGTGGGCAGCGTGGGAGGGAAAACAGCCTGGAGGGGAAGCGGTATCTTAAAATTCAAAGTAACAAAACCATAGTAAAGGATGCCAAAGCCAAGAAAAAAAGATCACTGATGGGCTAAGGGAAGCTATCTGTGACACAGCATTCCAGATAGAAAGGAATTACAGAGCCATAAGGAAAACAAGGTAAGCCAAACACAAATGGACAAAGGTCACTGACAGGCAACCTCACAGACCATCAACAAAGAGCACAGAGCCTGGCATCCTGAACAGGGAGGGCACACGCCTGTAAGCCTCACCTAGGTACCATTCTACACCTTTCAGAATGGTGACACCAGAAAGTCTAACTACATCAAATGTTGGCAAAGACATACAATAATGGCGATCCTATCTACCACGCTGCTGGTGTGAATGGAAAATTGGCATAGCAGCTTTGCTGAGCAATAGGGCAACATCTAATAAAATTCAAAATGTTAATACCCTATGACACAGATAAAGCTTGCAAACGTGATGCTCCGTGAAAGAAGCCAGTCACAAAAGGACAGGTATCGCATCACTCCACTTAGATAGGCACCTCCAGAGAGACAGGAGAGGAGTGCTTGTCAGTGGTTAGGAGGGTAGTAGAGGAAAAGGGGAGCGATTGCTAATGGGCCTGGGATTTTCTTCTTGGTTGACAAAGATGTTCTGGAATAAGATAGAAGTGATTGTCACACAACTCTGTGAATACACTAACAACCACTGAGTTGTATATTTTAAAAATGTTAAATTTACAGAATGTGAAGCAAATCTCAATGAAAAAAACTCCTGAAAGCCAGCAATTGCACTTCTGGGCATTACAGGGGACCCTTGAACAATATGGGTCTGAACTGCACGGGTCCCCTTATATGTAGTTTTTACATAAATACAGTACAGTACCATGAATGTATTTTCTCTTCCTTATGGTTTTCTTTTTCAAATTTTTGTTTCAATTCCCTTCCTTTTGTTTTTCTTCATAACATTTTCGTTTCTGTAGTTTACTTTATTGTAGGAATATACTATATAACACATACAACACACAAAATGTGTGCTAATTGACTGTTTATGTTATTAGCAAGGCTTCTGGCCAAGAGTAGATTATTGGGGACTCCCCAAGCTTTTGGGGAGTCAAAAGTTGTACACAGATTTACAACTGCATGGGGGTCCATGCCCTGACCCATGCTGTCTCAAGGCCAACGGAATACTCTGCAACAGCAGGAGGCACGCTATAGCTGGTGGACAACTTTGTTTGCAAATGAAGGTGTCCTGGCCCATGGCCACACCCACTCATGCGCGGAGCTCTGCTGCTTTCCCAGTACCATGGCAGAGTAGAGTTGTACTGACCGAACGTGGGTTAAGTTCTTTCCTGTAACTTCAAAATTTTTCAAAAACATGGTTTTTTTTTTAAACAATGTGGCTGACCTGTGAGTCGGGCAAGCCTGTAGTTTCCTTCTGGGGGCCTGTGGAACCCTGACAAGGCTGGGTGGTGCATTACCTGTTGGCTGCAGAGATCTCCTAGGAAGAACTGCACCCGGGGATTGTCGAACCCCTGCCGCATATCAAATACATTGACAGTGTAGCCTCTTGCCAGCAACTGCTCCACCATGTGCTGCCCCAGAAATCCAGAACCTCCGATAACTGTGCACTTAGTGGCCTGCAGAAAGAAAGGGGTGGTAGGTGGTACGTGAGCACTGGAAGCTACAAAGTGCGTCCAGCTGTTTGAACTTCTGGTGCTCTATCGCCAGTGGTACCCTCATCTCCTGGGGTCAGTTAAGAAGGAAAGAGAGAGAGCAAATGAGACCAAGATAGATGTGGCTGGACTGGATGATCTCATACATGCACGCCACACATTTAACGAAAGGAGCAGGAGGCATCTCTGAAAAAAATGAAACTACCAACGATCAAAACTGGACAATACAAAAAACCCCAAAGCGATAGCTTCTTGCTCCTAATAACTGATCCCTGGGACTTCTAAGGCATAAGAAACAGAAACAAAACAGAACATACCACCCACTCAACTGACAATATCCACTTAAACCATCAGAGAAGAAAGCAAGGTCTCTATGCTCACAGGACAAAGCCCCTTTCCCTCCCCAACCAGTCCAGGGCTGGGCTGTGTGACTTCAGGCTTGTCGCCTACCACTCCCTGCCTTAGTATATCCAAGACTGTTGCTGTCTGGTAGGATCTCCTGAGGGGTTGCAGGGAGGATCGGCAAACTGTTAATCAGCCAGGCCCAGGACTTTGTTTTCCCTTCTCTGAGCCCTGAGCAAGTTGAGGTATCAGGAAGAGCCGTGGTGTTTACATTTCAGCTTTTGAAACTTGTGCCCTTTCTTAGTTACATTCCAATTCTGCTAACTGGGGATAATGGAAGGACAGAGCACCAGATGCGGGCACTTCAATACTCTGACACCGGGGAGGCAGTGTAAAACTGCATCTGCTGCATACTGATTGAGCTGGCTCCAAGTGTCTCTGAAGGCACACCTTGGGGGTCTTTTGGAAACCATATCTGGGCTTCCTGAAGATGACAAATCCCCATTCTCTCTCCCTAAGATCATCAGAGCTGGGAGTGTGGAAACGGAAGACATTAAAGATGTGGTCCATATCTACAATGGAATATTACTCAGCCATCAGAAAGGATGAATCCCCAACATTTGCATCAACATGGAAGGGACTGGAAGAGATTAT
Organism: Enhydra lutris kenyoni; assembly: GCF_002288905.1. Taxonomy (NCBI): domain Eukaryota; kingdom Metazoa; phylum Chordata; class Mammalia; order Carnivora; family Mustelidae; genus Enhydra; species Enhydra lutris. The sequence continues at coordinate 2,491,676 of NW_019154180.1, read as the reverse complement.
GCTGAGTGAAGTAAGTCAAGCAGAGGGAGTCAATTATATGGTCTCACTTACTTGTGGAGCACAAGGAATAACATGGAGGACATTAGGAGATGGAGAGGAGAACGGAGTTGGGGGAAATTGGAGGGGGAGAGACTGTGGACTCTGAGAAACAAATTCTGGGTTTTAGAGGGGACAGAGTTGGGGGGATGGGTGAGCCTAGTGGTGGGTATGAGGGAGGGCACGGATTGCATGGAGCACTGGGTATGGTGCATAAACAATGAATCTTGGAACATGAAAAAAATAAAATAAAATTAAGATGTTTAAAAAAAAAAAAGAAATTCTGGGGTGCCTGGGTGGCTCAGTGGGTTAAAGCCTCTGCCTTCGGTTCAGGTCATGATCCCAGGGTTCTGGGATCGAGCCCCGCATCGGGCTCTCTGCTCAGTGGGGAGCCTGCTTCCCTCTCTCTCTGCCTGCCTCTCTGCCTACTTGTGATCTCTCTCTCTGTCAAATAAATAAATAAAATCTTAAAAGAAAAATAAAAAAAAAAGAAATTCTGCTCCTGATTAGAAAACAATCAACCAACCCCTCTATTTTTTCCTTAAATACCTATATGATTGCGATATGCAGGAGACTCAGGAGGTGCCAGGGTCCCTTCTACACATTCACCCCTTCAACCTGGTGTCCCATCCAGGCTGGCATCTTTAGTGGAGTCCCCTGGGCCACCTGGAGATGGCTCTGGAGCTTTGGCATCATTGGTTCGGGCCTGCATAATCTACTGACATAACCAGCCTTGCCATTCCCCCCCCCCCCCACCAAATGATCTCTTGAACCCATTTCTGTCTAGGTTTTGTTTTGATGACTCCCATATACATGTCATCATACCATGGTAAATAATTTGCACTTTGACTCAAATTTTGACTTTCTGCAGGACACAGGCAAACTAAATATGCAATTCCATTTGATCCTCATGTGGGCTACCCCTTCTCCTTTCCTCAAGTCATCTGTACAGGAAAATGCAGTATTTTTAGATAACTCCAAGCCTCCCTGCTCCCCAAACAGATTTTTCATGGTTTACTAAAAGTTTGCCTGAATCCAAAGGTGTTCAGACTAGACATGTTTTGATAGTATCCCAAAGGATTTCAGATTATTTTGGTTATATTATCTGGCATCTCTAGTTACAGTTGTTTCAAAGTTTGATGGTCTAATTAAAAAAAAATCAAATAATATTTCTATGATGTCCAGTGTAATTTCATTTCATGATTTTAAATGTGGACAATCCTTTTTTTAAAAAAAGATTTATTTATTTGAGAGAGAAGGAGAGAGCATGGGCATGGGGGGGAGGGGGAAAGACTTTTGTAATGATGGGAACTTAACTGACATTTATCTCAGAGAAGTCAGGTATGAGATGGGGCAATGTCTCCAATCATACCCGTAATACTACATGGTTAGAGATCGTGTGAGATAACTACTTGCTTTTTACCACCACGAATGATGATGCAGAGGAAGTGGGCACAGTGGATAAGAAGGAATGTGTTCTAACCACTCCAAACTGAAATCAGGTAGTGAGACACAAGAATGGGTTACTCAGGGAAATTACAAACTCAACATCTTGGAAAGAGTTTTAAGAAAGAGTTTTAAGAATAGAAAAGAAAGCCAACCGAATGATTTCAATTGCACTATGATCTTGAGCTAAGAGAATGGTTTAGGCCCCTGGGTTTCTTTAACCTGTTCTGTTTTCCTTCGTCGCTAGCAGTGGGCCTCTTTTCAGAAGTCTTACATAGCATATATGATAAGGTAAGATGAAAGCATTCTTTTTATTTTAGTAGTTCAAATTTATAACTTCTACTTCTTATCAAGTCAGCCAGCAACAAAGAACGCCATTGATACAACCACTGAAATCTACATTTCTTTGGCAACTAGACTCTCACATTAACCTTCAACTAACAGAGGCGATTTAGAGGCTTTATTCTGAGCTACGCATGAAGACCAGGATGATCTGGTGGTCCAGGGCACCTCCTGGGCGTCTATAATTTATTAACATTTGATACAAACACATTTTACCTTGGTGTGATTTCATTTCTGAAGTGTTAGCATTCATTAAAAGTGAGTCAAAGAGTCAAACCCAACATCTGCAGATCTACACAAAGAACCTCCAGGGGGGCCTAACAATTCCTTCAAGTCTTTTCTGACACTTGCTCAAATCACAGCATCATGAACAAAGAAACGGATGTTGAAACCACTACGTTCTGACATTGTTACACAGCAGTAAGTAACTGGTAACTTAAATAAATATATATGTATCTTAAAAGTCAACATTGATTGATTAAATAAATGTACCAAATACAATTTTTGACCCACAGCTAGTATCAATGGTTTGCTGGTAGTGTATGTGTGCTTGACTTCCCCCTTACCTGGTTTTGGCTGATCGTTTTCACGTCGTACTTACATTGGGAATGTCTTCTGTCCGATGTGTCTGTGTGTCTCTCACTGGCTCATCACATGCTTGGTCCATTTCAGCTCCGAATATGGTTACGCTTGTGATGAAGTTTTCTCTTCATAAAGACATATTTAGAGACATTCATGTTATAAGACTGAAACATCTTTTAGGTGTTCGTGTTTTTGTGGATGCCATTCCCGTCGAGTTTTCACAAAGAGCTGAACCACTGCTGTTGCTGTTAAAGGAAGCCCTCTGCTTCCCGCTCCTGGATGGGCTTCCCTCTGACGCAAGGGTGTGACTGGGCCCATAACTCACCATACACTTGGATTAGAGGCAGAGTGAAAAGTGAGTTAAATGACTTCATTCATCGTTTACAACAAAAGGAACACCTGTGGCATTGTAGCTTTTCCCATGGCGCTCACGTGCTCCAACTGTCCTTTTAGTCTGTACTTATCATTACGCTGTGGTAGTACGGTGGCAAAATGCACAGACCTTAGGAGTCCCGGGTTCTGGTGCCAGCCCTGCTACAAACTAGACATAACCTGTCTCTTTGCTGCTGCTGAGTTTCCCCTAAATGGACGACATGCTCATCCCCGTGACGCTAGGGCAGGGGCTGCTGGGAGGGCTAGAGTGTAACAGGAGACAGAGCTCTTCTTCTCGGTGAAACGAAAGCCACCCTGACAAGGTGTGGAAGGACCCAGTGTCTGTGACCATCAGAAACCCGCAGGAAGTGGCCCCAGCATGGTGAGCACCAAGTACCTCACAACCGGGAGACAGTGAAGTCTATCGGCTGACAAAGACACACACCGCCAAACAGAAGAGTGGTTTCTAAGAGAAACTTTTGTGATTGCCCTTAGGATATGCTCCTCTCTCCATTCACCCACAATACTGATGTGAAAACCAAGAGCAGTGTTCAGTCTGGGTTAGATGTATTCGGTCTTACACCTGTTTTCTTTATAGTGGTCAATGTACTTAAATCATGGATTTCCAACAGAGAAACAGATACCATCTGGAGACGGTGAAATCTGTCACAAAGAAAACAATCGAACTGCCTGCAAAAAGCTGTATGAGAGAACACTCACTGGTGAGAAGGCGGCTGCTGGGCAGCCGACGCTGCGGTCTCAAAGGCCATGACTGCTCCAGTCCAATCCCATGCCTCTAGCTACACACACACACACATGTCCTTGTAGGAAATGATTCTGCGGGTGGATGAAATGGCCTTGAAATGGATACTATGAACCTCTATGTCCCATGGGAACCATTTTAGGGAAACATATCTCTGAAATCATAATGGAAGTTATCAGGAAAACGTATTTCAAAACTTCACTTTTCATGACCTTTCCAGATGCACAGCAGAACCCCTCTAAAATGCAGGAGCTTCCCTGAGGGCCGGTGGGTTGCTACAGTGCTCCTCTCACAATACCCACTATTTCCCAGATACCTGAAGAAGCGTGAGGAAACAAGAGGGCAGCTGGTCTTTGCAGTAACATGGCCGTGAGCCAAGGAGCGTCTGGAGCCATCAGAAGCCAGAAGAGGCAAGGAAGTTTCCTTCCTTGGTGCCTTCAGAGGGAGCATGGCTCTGTAGACACCTTCATTTCAGACTTCTGGCGTCCAGAACTGGGAGAGAAGAAATTTCTGCTGTTTTAAGCTACTGGGTTTGTGGCTGTCTGTTACAACAGCCACAAGAAATCAAAACAAGCATTCTTTCAGTTCGGAAATCCAAACAGCACAGCTGCCGATCCCATAATCCTCTGTACTGTTAGAAAAGCAAGAAGCCTTTAAGCCTGTTCCCCACTTGATCTCTAGGGAAAAATCTGGGAGGTAAAAGAAAGCCATTTTGCTGCCATGATCCATACCGTTGAAACAGTGCTCACTCAATCCTCAGCAAACCAACCCCCTGTAGAAGCAAAAGCAAAATCAAATCTACTTTGTCTCAAATTATATACAAATCACTTTAAACTCTGTAAACACTATGAGCCAGTTCAGAATGTTGGTGATACTTTAGTTGTCTCCAGGGACGAGGGTACCAAAGACGAGCTCAGAAAATGAGTCAGATCCCACTGGTGATCCCCTCCAACCTAAACCCCCATTTGATATACACTCAGATTAAAATGAACACCAAGAACAGCTCTGATCAAATAGGCATTTCTTCAAAAAAGATATACTTTACAGATGGCCAATGGGCAGATGAGACGATGTTCCATATCACTAATGATTATGGAAATGCAAATCAAAACCACAATGATACCACCTCACACCCATTAGGATGGTGATTATAAAAAAAAAAAAAACCCCGGGAAAACAGAAATTGACAAGTGTTGGAGAAGCTGTGGAGAAACTGGAACTCTTGTGCACTGCTGTTGGGAATGTGAGAGACAGCATATGGTTCCTCAAAAAATGAAACATAGAATCACCATAGGACCGGGACGCCTGGGTGGCTCAGTTGGTTGGACGACTGCCTTCGGCTCAGGTCATGATCCTGGGAGTCCTGGGATCGAGTCCCGCATCGGGCTCCCAGCTCCATGGGGAGTCTGCTTCTCTCTCTGACCTTCTCCTCGCTCATGCTCTCTCTCACTGTCTCTCTCTCAAATAAATAAATAAAAAATCTTTAAAAAAAAAAAAAAAAAAGAATCACCATAGGACCAAGGAATTCCATATCTGGGTATACAGCCCCAAAAACCGAAAGCATGAATTTGAACACATAATTGTACACCCCTGTTCACTGGCACCACTACTCACAATAGCCAAAAGGTAGAAGTGGGGGCGCCTGGGTGGCTCAGTGGGTTAAAGCCTCTGCGTTCAGCTTGGGTCATGATCCCAGGGTCCTGGGATTGAGCCCCACATCGGGCTCTCTGCTCCGCAGACCGCCTGCTTCCTCCTCTCTCTCTGCCTGCCTCTCTGCCTACTTGGGATCTCTGTCTGTCAAATAAATAAATAAATTTTATATATATATATATATATATATATATATATATATATATATATATATATAACAAAAAAGGTAGAAGTGACCCAAGGGTCCATCAGTGGATAAATAGATAAACAAAATGCAGTATTATTCTACCTTAAAAAGGAAGCAAATTCTGGCAACTATGTAATGGGAGGAAACATCTACAAACCATATATCTAATAAGGGTTTTTAAAAAAATGGGCTAAGGACTTGAATAGACATTTCTCCAAAGAAGACATACAAATGGCCAACAGGTACATGAAAAAATGCTCAGTGTCACCAATCATTAGGGAAATGCAAATCAAAACCATAATGAGATATCACTTCACTCCTGTTCACTCACGATGGCTGTTATCAAAAAGTCAAAAGAAATGGGGCACCTGGGTGGCTCAGCAGGTTAAAGCCTCTGCCTTCGGCTCAGGTCATGATCTCAGGGTCCTGGGATCGAGCCCCACATCAGGCTCTCTGATTAGTGGGGAGCCTGCTTCCTTCCCTCTCTCTCTCAGCCTGCCTATCTGCCTGCTTGTGAACTCTGTCAAATAAATAAATAAAATCTTTAAAAAAAAAGTCAAAGAGAAGTGTGGGTGAGGATGTGGAGAAACTGGAAGCCTTGCACACTGTTGGATGGAATGCAAAATGGTACAGCTCCTATGGAAAATGTTATAAAAGAACCTCACAAAATTAAAAATAGAACTACCATATGATACAGTAATTCTACTCCTGGGTATCTATCCAAAAGAATTGAAACCAGGATCTCGAAGAGATAAACATTAGCCCTCCTTTGCTCATTACAGCACTATTCACAATGGCCAAGATGGAAACAACCTAAATATTCCTTGACAGATGAAGAGATAAAGGAAATGTGGCCCAACCACACAACGGAATACTACTCAGCCTTAAAAAGGAAGGACATTCTATAATATGCAACAACATGGATGAACTTTGAAGACATTATGCTAAGTGAAATAAGCCAGTCACAAAAGGATAAATACTATACGATTCTACTTATATGAGGTATTTATAGGAGTTAAATTTAAACACACAGAAAGTACAATGGTGGGTGCCAGGAGCTGGGAGGAGAGGGGAATTGGGGACTAAGTGTTCGGCAGGTACAGTTTCAGTTCTACAAGATGAAGAATTCTGGACATGGATGGTGATAAAATGTACTTGATGCCACCCACTGTCCTCTTGAAATGGGCTCAGAACAGCTCTGATTGGGAAACATAAGACCCCAAAGAGCAACATGGATTGTTAAGATTCACATATCAGAAGCCTCAAGTCTGTCTCCCTTTACAAAGTTATGTCTTTGAACCCATTAAAAACCAGTATGTATGCCCGCCATACACATTGGGACAAAGCCTTGAACTAAAAAAAAATATCTAGGAAGAGACCAACTGAGCCCAATCTCCTCCCTCCTGCTGAGGCAAAGGCCCAACAACTGTTCTGGAGGCAAAAGGGACGGGACAGCCTGTCCACTTCAAACCAGACAGAAAGACAAGTGTTTTCTCCTTTGAAAACATGGGAGATCAGCTTCTTTGTAAAGATGAAATACAGAGCAATTCAGAGGGACGCTGCCTGCTGTCCTCCATGGAGTCAGTGCTAGAAGCTAAGATGTGGTGAGCCACAAGTTCACCACTCTAGTCTGTGGACAGAAAATGCCTGTGTGCACAAGAAAACTGCAAATAGGAATCAAGGCAAAATGTTCTTCCTTAAAGGACTCAATTAGTGCAATCCTGTCCTTTCATAGATCTGAGGTATCTGGTTGTTTCTGTCAGTCATTCGTCTCCCTGCTTGTCTGTTTTTTAGGACACAGAAAGGCCTTGGCTTTGAATCTGAGGTGGCCCCTGAGAAAACCATCAGCACGCTTGCAAGTTTTGTCTTACGTTGTTCCCTCCACCTGGAGTGTCTTCTCTCCTTGGTGAGGTCTTTAAACAAGTCCCAAGGGGAAAGGGAGCTGCAAGCTGGAAAAGAGCACCTGGGCACTGGCTCACGCACTGAATGCTGGCCACCGCCAAGCAGGACCTGCACAGGACACAGCACGAGGAAGCCCACGATGTAGTATGGGAGACAGACTCAGCGGAACACCGTGGAAGCGCTTCTGAGATCTGATGAAGGTACACCCGGAGCAGGGAGGCTGGCCCACGGTGATCCCTAGGCCAAGTTCTCAAGGCCCTGGAGGAGTGAGTCAAATAGGGGTTGGGTGTCCTGAAAGACATTCCATGGCCAGGGATGGAAAGGACAAGATGCCAGCATATTCTGGCAACTGTGACAAGTTGCGTCACAGCGAGTGTGAAGCAAGACTGGGAACAAGGTCAAGAATAGGAAGGGGCTGTGTGTCAGGTTAAGGGGTTACACCAGGAGAATATGGGGGAGCTCCAGGAAGTTGCAAGCAGGGTGAGTGTTAAGATCCGAAGCATCACTCTGGCTGGAGTGTGGAGAAGGGATTTGACCCAAGTCTAAGGCTTTGGGCGTGCCCGGAAGGGAAAGAGCCGATCAAAACGCTGCCAGATGTCAAGTCCTTTCACATCCAAATATATTAGGCCATTAAGATCCCCAAAGCAAGGAGAAACCCAGGCCTAGAGAGGTCAGCAGACTTGGCGGGAGTCACGCTGATGTTCCACAGCAAACGCAGCACTTGTGGCGGTTTTCTCTGCTCTGCCAGGCTGCCGCCCCGCACGCTGACTGGGAAGCAGGGTATGGAGGGACGCCATGTGCAAGGACTAGCAGAGGCAAAACTGGGCACGAGGCTCAGATGCCAGGCTGAGTGTGGACTTTACCCAGTAGTCCCGGGAAAAAAGGGCAAAGGGTCAGCAAACGCTTTCACTTAATGGATGCTAATATATTGCATGCCTTTCTCAGCCTGAGAAACTTATGTTGTCCCCTGCCTCCCTAAATAATGCCCCAATGCCCAGAAGGGAAGCACATAAGGGCTGGGAACCCTCTTACATTGGGCTAGCTGCAGATGGCAGCTCCTGGATCTCCAGCTCCCCTGCTTCAGCCCATACCCTTGCACACTCCCCTTGTAATTATCCAAGCATGCATGCAACCAGGAGCTGGTTCTTTGACAAGATCAACAAAATTAATAAACTTCCAGCAAGACTCATCAAAAGCAGAGAGGACCCAAGTAAGCAGAATCACTAATGAAAGAGGAGAAATGACAACCAACATCAGAGAAATACAGAAAATTGTAACAGAATATTATCAAAACCTATATACCAACAAACTGGACAACTCAGAAGAAATGGGTAAGTTCCTAGAAACATATAACCTACCAAAACGAAGCAGGAAAAATTAGAAAATTGGAACAGAGCAATTACCAGCAACGAAATTCAATCAGCAATTAAAAAACTCTGAACAAGCAAAAATCCAAGATCAGAGAGCTTCATAGGTAGATTCTACCTACTCTTTTCAAGTTATTCCAAAAGATACAAGGAGAAAGAAAACTCCCAAATTCATTCTATGAGGTCAGTGTCACCCTGATGCCAAAACCAGATAAAGACAGCACAGAAAAAGAGAACAGGTTAGTATCTCTCACAAATGAAGAAGCAACAAATCCTAAACAAAACCTTAGCAAACCAAATTGAACAATACATTGAAAGAAATCATACACCACAATCAAGCGGGATTTATTCCTGGGACGCAAGGGTGGTTCCATATTTGCAAATCAATCGACATGATATATCACATGAATAAGAGAAAAGATAAAAACCATATGATTATTTCAATAGATGCAGAAAAAGCATTTGACAAAGTACAACACCCATTCATGATTAAAAAAAAAAAACCCTCAACAAAGTAGGTCTAGAGGAAACATGCCTCAATATATTAAGGAACTTATATGGAAAACACACAGCTAACATCATAGTCAATGGGGAAAAACTGATAGCTTTTCTCCTAAGGTCAGGAACAAGAAGACAAGGATGTCCAGTCTTGTCACTTTATTCAACATACTACTAGAAGTCCTAGCCACAGCAATTAGACAACAGAAAGAAATAAGAGGCATCCAAATTGTCAAGGAAGAGGTAAAACTTTCACTGTTTGCAGATGACATTCTATATATAAAAAACTCTAAAGAGTCCACCCCCAAACTATGAGAACTGATAAATGAATTCAATAATGTCACAGGATATAATATTAATGTATAGAAATCTATTGCATTTCTACGTACCAATAATGAAGCAACAGAAAGAGAAATTAATGAAACAATCCCATTTACAATTGCACCAAAACAATCCACTATCTAGGAATATACTTACGCAAAAAGGTGAAAGATCTGTACTCTGAAAACTGTAGAAAGTGATGAAAGAAATTCAAGATGATGCAAAGAATGGAAAGACATTCCATTCTGATGGGTGGGAAAAACAAATATTAAAATGTCCATACCACCCAAAAGCAGTCTACACATTTAATGCAATCGCGATCAAAGTACCAAGAGCATTTTTCACAGAACTAGAACGAACAATTCTAAAATTTGTGTGGAACGACAAAAGACCTTGAGTAGCCAAAACAATCTTGGAAATAAACAAACAAACAAAACCGGAGGTATCATAATCCCAGATTTTAAGTTATATTACAAAATGGTAGTAATTAAAACAGTATGGTACTGGTATTAAAATAGGCCACATAGATCCATAAAACATAATCGAATACCCAGAAATAAACCCAGAACTATGTGGTCGATTGCTCTATGACAAAGCAGGAAAGAATGTCCAGTGGGAAAAAGGTAGTCTCTTCAACAAATGGTGTTGGGAAAACTGGACAGCCACACGCAGCAGAATGAAACTGGAGCACTTTCTCATAATATGCACAACAATAAACTTGAACTTTGGATTAAAGACGTAAACGTGAGACCCGAAACCCTAAAAATCCTTGAAGACAGCACAGGCAGTAATCTTTCTGACATTGCCTACAGCAACATTTTTCTGGTAGGTCTCCTGAGGCAAGGGCAATAAAAGCAAAAATAAACTTGGGACATCAAAATAAAAAGGTTCTGACTGGCAAAGGAAATAATCAACAAAACTAAAAGGCAACCTATTGAATGGGAGAAGATATCTGCAAATGACACATCTGATAAAGGGTTCATATTCAAATATATAAAGAACTGATACAACCCAACCTCCAAAAAATCCCCAAATAATCTAATTAAAATGTGGGCTGAAGACAAGAACAGACATTTCTGTATAGAAGACATCCAGATGTGCAACGGACACATGAAAATATCCTGAACATCAGCCGTCATCAGGGAAATGCAAAAATCAAAACTACAGTGAGGGATCACCTCAGCTTCCAGAATGGCTAAACTCAACAGCACAAGAAACGGGTGTTGGTGAGGATGAGGAGGAAGGGGAACACTCCTGCTCTAGTGGTGGGAATGCAAGCTGGTGCAGCCACTGTGGAAAACCGTATGGACATTCCTCAACAGATTAAAACTACAGGGGTGCCTGGGTGGCTCAGTCGTTAGGCGTCTTCCTTTGGCTCAGGTTACGATTGGAGAATCCTGGGATCAAGCCCTGCATCGGGCTCCCTGTTCAGTAGGGAGTCTGCTTCCCTTCCTCTCTCTCTCCTCTGCTTGTGTTCCCCTTCTCATCTTGTCTGTCTGTCAAATAAATAAAATGTTGAAAGAAAAATTAAAACTAGAACTACCCTATGATCCAATAACTGCACTACTGGGTATTTACCCAAAGAACAAAAATAAAAATTCAAAGGGATACATGCACACTGATGTTTATAGCATTATTTATGATAGCCACGATATGGAAATAGTCCAAGTGTGCAGTAACTGATGAATGGATAAAGAAGACATGGTCTATGTACACACTGGAATATTACACAACCATCAAAAGGAACGAAATTTTGCCATTTCCAATGACATGGGTGTAGCCAGAGAATATTATGCTAAATGAAATATAGGAGAGAAAGACAAATACCATATGATTTCACTCATATGTGGGATTTAAGAAACAAAACTAATGGACATGGGAGGGGGCTAAAAAGAAAGGTATACCAACAAAAGGCTCTTAACTAGAGAGAAAACAGTGATGGTCACCAGAGGGAAAGCAGGTGAGGGGATGAGTTACACAGGTGATAGGGAGTAAAGAGTGCAGTTATCATGATTGAAAAAAAAAAACCCCACAATAAAATAAATTAAAAAAAGAAAAACAGAAAACCTCACACTTCCAAAACTCTTGTGTGACTTTGCTCACAACATTGTCTCGGCCGAGTGTTTAGGTGTCAAAAAGAGTATATTTTGATGACCCCTCCGTCATGGTCGCTCATGTCTCTTTCGTTACCTTCAAAGTCCGTTCCCAAGTCCCCACCTTCCTGGGCTGGCTTTGCACTGGAGAGAGAAGTGATCCTCTCTTAAAATCTGTTCGGGGGACGGGGCGGTGCTCTAGAACGGACACTCTCAAAGGAAGAGCCTTGGCTGGATTCGGTTTCTAAGTCTCGGTCGTCTAAAACTCTGTGACACGCCCATTCCCTTCTCTGGGTCTCGGTTGCCCTTTGAGCACAGTCTCACGCAAGGTCACGGTCTTCTCTGGCCCCTCGGTCCCTAATTCAGAAAGTCCCGACCTAGAGGCCCCACCCAGTCCCCTACTCTTCCGCCCAGCAGCCGTTAGAAAGGTAGCCTCCAAGGATGAGGTCGTGATCCTTACCCGTCCGTAGGTGATCCCCTGCGCGCCTTCGGCGTTTGCACTGAAAGACCTCCGGCCCTGGCGGCCACCTTTTTCTCCTCGCCCGCATGAGCAGAGGATCTGCCGAGATGCCTCCGCCGAGAGGATTGGCTCAGCTCGGTGCCAGCTCAACCAATCGGTGCTCAGAACATGATCCTGCCCAATGAAGCCAGGTCTCTGCTGGGAGCGCGCAGCCCCGGAGCCCCGCGCCTGGCGTTTGTCCGGTTAGACCCGCCCACCACATCCCTACACCAATGGGGAGCGGCGCCCCGCGCGCGGGACGGTAGGAACAGCGCAGAATCAGTGTGTACGTCGGTTGCCGTAACAACGGCCCGCGGAGTCCATCGGCAATGGTGAGTGGGGGCCGCCCTTTGGTGCCCCGCGCCCAGAGGCTGAGCTCTTCCCAGGCCTCATCTGGCCCTGGCAGCTCTCCGGCGCCGTTCTCGGCTTTGGAGTGACCCTACTTCCTCTGAGCTCGTTCCCGGAAGGGTAGGGTAGAGACGCTGGCCGTCCACCTGGGCCTGTGATTCTCCGCTGCCTCCCCTTCACCCACTCTGCGCCCACCCATCCCTCGGGCTCCCCTGGCCTTCCCCTGCCAGCCCCCTCGGTGATCGCCCTTGGTCAAAGAAAACTCGGGTTACCCGCATGCCCAGACCTTTCAGACCCTGACCTGCTGGCCGCCTTGCGCTACCGAGGTTTACCCACAGAACCAGGGGGAGGTTTATTATGTTTGTTAACGTGCATCCTAAATAAGTACAGGGACAATTGGGAGACGTTTGGAGCTTCTTGAAGGAGGCACAGATGTGTCGAGTGGATTGAGTTTTATTATTCGGTATTGGCAGAATATATACCTTAGCTACGTAGTAATATTTGACGAAATGTAGAATAATCACAAAGTCGGAGTACATAGAAGGAAGTGGAATACTGCGAGCGGGTGTTATAAGGGCATATCCAGAATTAGGATCCCCCAATTCAAGGGTAGCTGATTATCTGTACAGTTATCTACAGCTCCTTGGCTGGATCTCTTTGGGGATGATTTTCAATAAAAGATGTCCAAAGGAACAAAGGGTCTCCTTGCTTCTAGAAACAATGGGAAAGAAGAGGGAGGGATAGATGTGCATGGAAAGATTCGTTGTTCTTTCCAGTAAAGCATTGCACTTTCTGTTAAGCAAAGCTTTGGAATTGGTTGGTGTAAATATTGTTAAAACACTTTGTAATTATTTTATGTAAAATATGGATTGTATTACATAATATTGTGCTTCTATGTTTGTAAAATATCTAAAGGCCTCTAACTTTAAGAAGGCAAGCATGGCATCGTCTGCCCAGCGAAAAAGGATGAGTCCTAAGCCAGAGCTCACTGAAGAGCAGAAGCAGGAAATCCGGGAAGCTTTTGACCTCTTTGATGCCGATGGGACTGGGACCATAGATGTTAAGGAACTTAAGGCAAGCCCTTTACATTCCCACTGTGCTGCCTTGCCTTTCCTCTACTTCTTCATCTTCTTTCCCTGTCACTGTTCTACCCCTTTTGCCCTCTTCTCCCTGCAAGAAGTATCAGTGGACGATGTACTATGCTCTGTTTTCGGTCTTTATTTACCTCAAGTGTTATAAAATGAAATTGAGCACAGATATCAATCTGCATAATGTTGTAGTATTTCCCAATCATTTCAACTTGATTGTGTCAGATGCTGGCTTGATACTCTCCATGCTCTGATTTTTGCTCCTGCAAGGGTTAGCTGTGTCTATTGAGATGGTCCTGTTTTCATTGTAGGTGGCGATGAGGGCGCTGGGCTTTGAACCCAAGAAAGAAGAGATCAAGAAAATGATAAGTGAAATTGATAAAGAAGGGACAGGAAAAATGAACTTCAGTGACTTTTTGACTGTGATGACTCAGAAAATGGTAAGTTAGCTGGGATAACTAGCATATTTTCCACGCATAATAGTGAACAAATTTGAATCTAGATATAAAAATGTCTTCAGTGAAGAAAACGTGATACAGACTGGAGGGTTCAGCTGAGAAAGTATAGTACTTATGACTGACAGGATGCTTACATTCTACTTGGCTTTCTTCAAGGCCGCAGAATCACAGGAAAAGTCAGCTTACCCTCTGTAAACTCATAAGAGTACTAGCGCTGTCACTCTTGTGGTTATTTTTCTCCAACTGATACGTCACTGTGACAAGCACAAGCAGGAAATGCTGTAAATGCCAGCAATATTGCACTGCCTGACTAGATGAAATGCCTATACTTTAAAGGTCAAAATTCTTTTCTCTCTCGTTTATTTTGCGAAGCTTTAGTCTGAGGACAGGTTACCTCGACAGCTGTGTTTTTTCCTGCACCAGGAATTGGCCGTTCAGCACTTTCACCCATTGTCTAGTCCCTCAGATGTCACCATTTTACAGGATCCAGAGGGTCAAGAAAGACAACATGACCTGAAAAAGCCACTTCACTCCCCCGCATGTCATCGCCCCGCCCAGGCTATGTGTTTATGCGCCCCGTGGGCCATTGCTCCTTCATGGCCTTTCTGGCTCCTCTCTTGTGTGGCTCAGCTGCTTGACTGGCCTGTGGAAAAGTAGCTCCATGTGTGCCTCTGGTCACAGGACTGTTCCTATTCTGATAATTCCGTTGCTTTGAAAACATCTAATCCTACCTGTACTTTTTGTGTATGTACTAATTTAAGAGATCAGGAAGCTTAACATTCTGTAACTACCTAGTAAAGCCGTCCCACACTGAAGGTGGGTTCCCCGATTACTCTAGGGGTTCTCTCTATCTTTAGCTACTTTTCAGAAGTTTCTGGAGTTTGAGTTCTTGGAGATTTTCCTTTCTTCCTCTTAGAGTACTTGGGATCCCAGTAACTCTCTGCAATCCCATAACAAGTTCAATGGCCCCTGCACCTCCCTACCCCTGCCAAGTTCAATGGCCCTCTCTGTCCTCCCTGCACCTCCCTACCCCTGCCAAGTTCAATGGCCCTCTCTCTCCTCCCTGCACCTCCCTACCCCTGCCAAGAGGATCCCTTACACCAGCTTAAGCAGTGTATTTTCCCCTAGCTTTAACTCTACCCTCTACTCCTATTTCTCTTTGGTTTGTACAGAAGGAATGTTTTAAGTCAATCCTTTATATTTCTTTTTTTTTATAATAACGTCTCTGACTTTGTGCTCTTCTACCTGGGATGATGTTCAGTCTCTGGTGAGCTAAGACTTCTGTGACGAAGGCTATCATCAAGACCATGTGAAGGGGTTTGGTGGTAGTGGGGCTGCCGCATGACTAATTGCCCCTGTGTTTTCTGATTTACTTGTTAAGTCTGAGAAAGATACCAAAGAAGAAATTCTGAAAGCTTTCAAGCTCTTTGATGATGATGAAACTGGGAAGATATCCTTCAAAAATCTAAAGCGCGTGGCCAAGGAGTTGGGTGAGAACCTCACTGATGAGGAGTTGCAGGTTTGTAAGGCATCAGACGACTTCAATTCCTGCTTAGAGCCCCTGAGTTTTATTTTCTTGATGTGAGCCCCAATGTGAAGGGAAAGTAGTGTTCCCTTACCCCTCTGTTGACCACTTAATTTCTCCTTTGATAGTGTGACAAACCTATGGGTCCCACTCCCAGAAAAATGCACACAGATACATTCTTACTTACTATTTTAGGTTTTAGGAATTCCCTTGGTCAGGATGATCTTCAGGTTCCCTTCTAGATGATATGTGTGACAAAGTATTGCTTGATTTTTAGATAACTTTTTGGTAGGCAAGCTGTTAGAAAAAGTGCATTATTTGCATTGGGTGGACCACAACTGTTTATTCATGTAACATTATAAAGACCTACTGCTCAGTCATAATTTAGTTACATTTATGAATTAATCTAAGCTGATTCTTCATTATCCTGCAGGAAATGATCGATGAGGCTGATCGAGACGGAGATGGAGAAGTCAATGAGCAGGAGTTCCTGCGCATCATGAAAAAGACCAGCCTTTACTGAGATCAGTCTCTTCTTTTCATATTGTGTGAAACCTGGGTTTTGAGAACATAAACTATTTTCTCCTACTCACCTCCCTGTATGACTTCAGTAACAATCTTAGATCTCTTTTAGGTATCTGAAAGTGTTCTTTGACCATTTAAGTTCTTTGTAAGGTGATCTGCTGATTGCTTCAATTCCTCAGAGCAGAACAAGAGCACATTAGGGTGGTGAAAAGGGTCTTAAAGCTTTCACCCACCTGCACTCCTGCCTTTTAATCAGCTCACTCAAAAGTTCATGCATTTCCACACTGATGCCACCACAGAATGACTTCTTAGACAAGCACATGTTGTACCCATGCCACCAGAAGCAAGGGGCATCTCCTTGATGTTTCTAGTTATAACTGACAGCTGAGTGCAGCTTTCTCTTGTATAAAACCCAGTGAACTTACTCACGTGCATTTGGATGTGTGTTTGTGCTATTTGTTTTGTCTTAAAAATAAAGCCTTTCTTATTTTAAGCTTTTGTTCTCTAGGGCTGAGTTCTTTGGCCTTGACTGTGAGTTCGTCTTCTAAGCCGCTGTGTTGAAGGCAGCCTGGTAGATCCCCAAGTCCTTCCCAGCCCATGGACAGAAAATGAAATCAACCTTTACTATTAAATTGTTTCTTGCCTTGGGAATTTGTCAGGGTTAAAAGTAGCAGAATTTCCATTTATCTACAGCTAAATGCTGCCTTAAAAATAGTTTGTGCAAAGTATAAGGCTGAGAGTCCTATTGGTAATTTGTGCTTGGACAAATTGGGGAAAGGCAAGTTACTATGACAGTAGGTTGAATTCAGCCAACCTCTGGTCAGTGTCTCAGACCTCAGTGTTAGGTTGGGCTGAGTGACCTTGTCCAGCCTCCTCTGGGCCCTGCATGGCATGGCCTATAAGAGAAGCCCTGGCAGATAAAATTAAAGTCTCTGCCCCAGGCTAGGCGAGGAACAAGAAGGGTCAAGGGGAAATGGAAAACCTGTAGAGGGAGAGAATAGGTTTTAAACTCTGGGGACATCCTAATCCCAGGCTGGGGTTGTCTGATACAGATAGCAAAGAGAACACCTAAGTCTATTTGAATTTCAGATCATTTTTTTTAGTATAAGTATATCCCATTTGGACTTTTTGTTATTTATCCACTGGTGATCTGAAATTTAACTTGACTTGGGTTTCCTGTATTTCACGTGGTACCCTTACATGGGGAGCAGGTAAAGAGGTACGGCTCTGGGCCTCATCCCTGGACACTGGCACCCTGAAGGACTTGGGAACCCTCCAGACATGTCTGCAGAGGGATCATTCCCTGAGAAACACTGGTGTGGTGGGGGGAGCCTAGAGTAGCCTCAGACCTGGGTTCTCTTACGGGCTCCACCGCTTTCTGGATGGGTAATCGGGGACAAACTCCTCCAAGTGCCTTAGGTTCCTTGTCTGCATAGTGGGGAGAAGGGTTGCGCTTAAGTCAGAGTCACTGAGGACCCAAGGTAGACTCACACAAAGGGCCAAGAAGGCATTTCAAAAGTGTTTGTTTTCAATCTCATTTCCTTGGTGTCATTGTGAGGCTTTATGTTTATTGTCCCCCAGAGCTGAGTTGACAGCATTTACCAGGAGGGTTTGACCTTTTTCATATTGCTGTTTTCTAATAAGAGGCACATGATCTGATAAAAGACATACAATATTGGAAAGGAGTGAGAAGACTGGGCCCTACTTCCCATTTTACTGTTAACTGTCACCCTGGAAACATTCTTATCTCCTGCTCCTTAATGTTCTCCTAAATGAAATAGAGTGAGGAATATTGGGGGAAGGGAGAGTGATAAGTAACCTGTTATCCTTAAGGTTAAAAACAAGCATAAGGTACTCACATTGGTGCCTGCCAGCCATTTAAAAAAAGATTTGCCATTGCTCAGTGGAAGGGTTTGGGACAGAGGGAGCAGCACAGATCAGTGGGTGTGGGACTGGAACAGAGAGTCACATGGGGGTCAAGAATATGGGGAGAGAGTCAGCTGGGACTGCTTCATGTGGACGCAGAGAAGAGAGCTGCAAGGGGGTAGGGGAATGTGGATGGAGAGAGGGCTGGGGTCAGTTTATGAAGGGCTGGACCAGATCGTTGAAGGGACTGGAGGGGATAGGGAAGAAATGGTAGGGGAGGTCGGTGCAGGTGCAGATGATGTAGAGAGTTGTAGAGCAGGTGTAGGATAATGGGGAGGGAGGGGGCAGAGTCAGCTCAGGTGGGGTTGGACCAAGAAGTGTAAGGGAGGTGGCAGGGGGTGGGGACAGAGAAGTAGAAGAAGCTTCTGTGAGGCCAGACCAGGGAAAGTTTGGAGTATTTAGGTAAGATGTGGAGGGTGGATAGGGAGGGAGAGTCAGACTACTCTGCCTACTCAGTTCACAGGGAGGATCTACAGAGCTGGAGTGGAATGGAGGACGTTGGGAACGGAGAAAGAGGGATCAAGAGTCTACTAGAGAGATGTATGGAGAGTAGGGAGGTGGGAGAGATCAGTTCAGCTGGGGAAGAATTAGAAAGATCATGGAGAGTGAGAAGGGGTTGGGAAGTGGAGGGACCACAGCCAGTCCATGAGGTCAGGAAGAGTGATTCAGGTGGGGGGGAGAGAGAAAGGGAGCAAGGGCTAGTTTCTATATAGCTAGCCCAGCCCTGTAGGGGCTTGGAAGGGGGTGATGGGGAGGTGGGGGGAGCAGAGGTCCATTCATGTGGGGCTGGAGGAGGGAGCTGCAGGGGAGTGGGGGTGGGAATGACATAGACAACACAGAGATTGGTTCATGAGAGTGTGGGGGAAGAGAGGGAAGAGAGGGGAAGCGGGGGAAGAAATTCCTTCATGTGGAGTTGAGGAGGACAGAGCAGAGGTTAGTTCATGTGAGGGTGGAGTAGAGAAGTGTAGGAGTGTGGTAGGATGGAGAGCAAGAGACAGCATTTCATGTGAAGCTGGATATTGGCAAGGAGAGGCAGCTGAAGTTGGTTGATGTACGACGGACCAGGGAGAGTCTTAGGGAGGTGGCAGGGATGTGGATATGCCTTCATATGGAGCTGGGACAGAGAGGTGTAGGGGTGTAGGAGTGAGGATGGAGAGGGAGCTGGGGTCACTTCCTATGACGATGCAGCAGAGAGATCCAGGGAGATGGTGGGAATGGGGGCTTTAGGGAGGGATGGAAAAGGAGCAGTCAGTTCCTGTTGGGCCTCGTGGGCCTCCCTAGTAACTCAGGGATATAGTGAACTTTCTTGAAAGATGCTGACAGGGCATTAAAGGGCAGAAACCTACATTAGCTGCCCTGGGGGCACCTCTTGGGGTCTGTTCAACTTTTATCAGATTTTATTTTATTTTATTATTTTATTTATTAAAGATTTTATTTATTTGACAGAGAGAGAGAGCGAGAGAGGAAACACAAGCAGGGGGAAAAGCAGAGGGAGAAGCAGACTCTCTGATGAGCGGGGAGCCCGATGCAGGACTCCATCCCAGGATCCTGGGATCATGACCTGAACTGAAGGCAGATGCTTAAGCGACCAAGCCACTCGGGTGCCCCTTCTGTCAGATTTTAAATGCTTGTTTTTGTCACACTTTGAAATACTAAGAGTTTGGGCAGCCTGCTCAGAGGGAATAACACACCCAAAGCACTTTACCAATGATTACAGCTCAGCCACACCTGCACAGTCATCTCACTACACACTGAAATATCCCTTTGACTAGAACTGCTCACTCCCTCACAAAGCCAGCTCCTCCACAGTCCAGGTACTACCTCTTTTTGAGTCCTCCATGGCCGCTGTGGTAAGTCTCTTGTAGCAAGTGGCTCCCTTCTCCACTCCATATCTCAGGATCCGCTCAGCTCAACATCTAGAGGTCACTGGACCGTTGCACATCTTCATCTGCAGCAGAAGTAGTCAGTCTGCATCGATCACAGCTGTGAAGTAGTAACACTACTGACCCACTCCTTCCTTTTTCAGTTCTGAAGCTACCACCTCAACCCAAATCTGGATTGGTGTAGCGTCCTTCTTTCCTTGCTGTCATGGGACCTGGGATCTCTGCAATGCTGCATCTGCCCCTGTCTAGACTTCCTCACAACTATTCATTCCTTGGAGTCCCTGGGATCCAACAACCTCACTACTCACCTGGATTTCCTCTCATCTCGCCTCTCTTCCCTCCAGCCTTTTTGAGCTTGAAAAATCAATCCTCTTGAAGGAATATGCCAACAAAAGAGGATTTATTTTCTTTCAGACAGTTGCTCTTTTTCTTCCTTGCACTGACTAAAAGGCTTTTTACTTATCTGTCTTCAGCAGTTTTTGAAAGCTTCAATACATTCTTGGCTTTAGCCTCCCTGAGATTTTTCTTTGGGATCCACATCATTGTTTTTTTTGTTTGTTTTTGTTTTTTGTTTGTTTGTTTGTTTGAGTGCATTATTAGATGTGTTCTCTCCTTCTATCTTTTACACTTATTTATTTATTCATTCATTTAGCCAATACTTAAGAAACACCCAGCCCTTGACCCAGGCCCTGAACTGAAAGAAATACAGTTGCTAGCTTCATGGGATTTATACTCTAGTGAATGATTGAGGGGGTGCTCTTTTAGACAGGGTGGTGAGGGAAGATCTCTCTGTGGAGATGACTTTCTAGCAAAGACCTGAAGACATGTGGAAATCTGGATAAAGACTACCAGGCAGAGAAAATACCAAGTGCAAAGTCCCTGAGGTAGCAGCAAGCTTAGTGTGAGTAAGGAACGAATGAGGAGGCTCATGCAGCTGCAGCAAAGTAAGCAAAGTGCAAAATGGCAAATTGCAGAAGGAGGCAGGGGTTGGGTAAGTCAAGGCCTTGTAAACCCCAAAAGTAAGGGTTATGTTGTGTGGGTGATGGGGAGTATATATCTTTTCACAGTATGAACTTATTTAGAGGTCTCCCTGCATAGCTACATGGCTGACTTAGAACCTTTTTATTTTTAGATTTTTTTTTTAATTTGACAGACAGAGATCACAAGTAGGCAGAGAAGCAAGCAGAACACCCGATGTGGGGCTCGATCCCAGGACCCTGAGATCATGACCTGAGCTGAAGGCAGAGGCTTTAACCCACTGAGCCACCCAGGTGCTCTGACTTAGAACTTTTAAAAATAATTTTATTTATTTATTTGTCAAAGAGAGAGAAAGAGAGCACAAACAGGGGGAGGAGCAGAGGCAGGAGAAGCAGGCTCCCTTCTAAGCAAGGAGCCCAATTCAGGACTTGATCCCAAGACCCTGGGATCATGACATGAGCCGAAGGCAGATGCTTCACTGAGTCTCCCAGACATCCCATGACTTAGAATTTTTTTAAAAATTTGGATTATTTGAGATTGAGAAATTTCTGGGACAAATTTTGCTCTGAAATGTGAAGCGATAAAGTCAGATTTTTCCTTTTTAGAATTCCCAACTTTCAGCAGCTGCATTCCCTTCTAGAGTCTCCAATAGTGGGATCACAACTTATGCTCTGTGCTATTTTGCTTCCTGTCTTTTTGCCAGGTCCTCAAAATGTCATTATTATTTTCTCCCATGTTCTGGTTATTTTCTCGCCCCACAGCCAATCCTTTCTAGCTGGTCAGGTTTAATAGATCATTCTAGGGACTGTGGCTTATTAACTCCCAGACCTAGGATTTCTCAAGCTCCTTATGGTTTATTTAGAAAGGACTTGATCCTTGCCTTATGAGTGTTGGGCGTGGATAATTATTACCCCATTTTACATAGAAAGCAACTGAGATTCAGGAAGGTCAAATATGAAAGCCAAGACTCAAACTCAGAGTTTCTGACTCTAAAACTCATGTTCTTTCTACTCTAGCACTCTTCTAAGAAAATTTGCTTCTTATTTCAATGAGTTTAAACACTTACTAGCGGAAACTGGTTGGTTTATCCTATTCTCTTTCTCTCTGGATTGGCTTACATCATCTCTATCTTAATTTTTCCCTTGGAACTTTGATTGTCTAACCCTAACCCGTCAGGATAATTACTTAAATGCGCCACAGCTTCCTGGTATAGATTTAGACCCCCAAAGTGGTTCACATAGATTTAGACCCCCAAAGAGGTTCACATGACCAGTGCAATGATTAAGTTTCTGTATCAACCTGACTGGGTTATGGGGTATCAAACATTACTTTAGGCGTTTCTCTGAGGTGTTTTGGCTGAGAGTAACATTTAAATCTATAGACGGAGGAAAGCAGATTGCTTTCTAATTGCTTTCTAATGTGGGTAGGCCTCATCTAATTGGTAGAAGGTATGAATTTAACAAAAAGGTTGACCCTTCCCCCAGTAACAGGGAAAGAATTCCTCCTTCGAACTGGAACATTGGCTTTTTCTTGCCTTGGAACTCAAACTGAAACGTCAGCTCTTCTTGGCTCTTGAGCCGGCCAACCTTCAGACTGGAACTGCACCATTGTTTCTTCTGGTTCTTAGACCTTCACACCCAGATTGAAACTTACATCATTGTCTTTCTTTGGCCTCCAACTTGATGATTTATCCTGAAAATCTCTATAATCGTGTGAGCCAATTCCTTATAATCTATCCATCCATGCATCCATCTCTGTCTCTAGATAGACAGATAGATAGATATATAGAAAAATAGATATAATCATATGTATATGTACAAGTATAATGTATTGATTCTGTTTCTCTGGAGAACCCCAACTAATATAACCAGCAGAGGGCAATCTCCTATCAAACACTGCCTGTTTCCCATTTGAAACTCAGACAATTGTTCTCTTCCAAGGGGAGAAAATCTTTATAATTCTTTTTTTCCCCCTCCGGACAAAAGAAGGTAACGTCAGAGAGCGAAAGGAGCAGAAAGAACAGTTGGTGTATGTGATAGGAAAAGGTCATCCCCAGAACAGGTCTGAGGCCTCCTGGGAAATGCATTCTGCATGAAATAGACACCAAAGTTCTGCTGGAAATTATAATTATAATTATAATCAGTGGGATAAGCTATAGGGCAAGATTTCACAGATAGAAGTTCTCTAACAGAAAGAACAATGAAATGAGTAGGAAGAAGGATGGAAACTGACCTTACTGACATAGTTTATGTGTATACATTATGTATAATCTTACATTCGTACCTACGTAAGAATGTAAATTCAGAAAACAAGGTTTGGAAGGAGGCACACCAAACTTTTAATAGTGGTTTTCTCTGGAGAGAGGAAGGTGCTTGGAAGGGGCTAGAGTGAAGTGGATTTCTTCCTTTTATTCTCTGCTGGGTTTGAATCTCTTCAAGATTGTATTGATGTATGAATTATATTTTTAAGATGTTATTAAATAACACTTCACACATTTTAGGGTGGTCATACTAAAAAAAAAAAGCCATAAAATAAGTGTTGGTGAAGATGTAGAGGCATGGGAACCCCGACACATTGTTGGTGGAAATGTAACATGGTGCAACACTTTGAGAAACAGTTTGGTGGTTTCTCAGGATCAACACTGAACTATCATATAACCCAACAATTTCACTCTTAGATATATTACCAAAATAATTAAAAGTAGGGACTTGGAAAGATATTTGCACACCCATGTTCATAATAACATTATTCATGGTCAAAAGGTGGAAACTCAGGAGTCCATACACAGATGAATTGATAAACACAATGTGGTATATACACAATGGAATATTATTCAGTTATAAAGAAAAGGTAAGTTTTTATATGTGCTGGGGCTCCTGGGTGGCTAGGTTGGTTATATTTAATGTCACTGAATTGTACACTTATGAGTGGCTTCTAGGGAGTGCAGAGGCGTGGCCTCAGTTTTCTGGATGATGTCTTTGAGTGAAGCAGCAAGTGCTGAAGAAGTTTCTCACAGTTGGAATATAATAAGGAGATGTGAGAATTCACTGTCACCCACTTAATGCAATCTTAGAACCTAGCACAGGGTTGGTGTACCATAGATACTCAATAAATATGTGTTGAATAAATGAATGAATTTCTGTGACTTGCTAATAATCTACTTTAAAAAACAGTTTCTATACTATAATTTTGGGCACCATAGTCAATTATTTGATCCACAATGAGAAGTACAAGCCTGGAATTCACATGCTTGGTTGTCATTAGCATAGAAATAGTATATTAGTTGGGGGAGGTTAACTGCTATATCAAACAATCTCTGTATCTCAGTGGGCTGACTCAAGAAAGGATTATTTTTCACTAGGGTTGTACTACAAAATCAGTAAGGGTGGGTTAGAGTGGGGCGTTGGGCTCAACTCCACACGGACTATTAGGGACCCAGTTTCCTTCTGTGTAGTAGCTCCACAGACCCTAGGCACTACAAGACCTCCACTGGCTTCTTTGCACCTGGTTGGCAGATGAGTGAAGACAGAGATCTCAGAGGACCATGTGTGAAGTTTGAGTAGCCAGACCAGCAAATGTCATATATCTCTTTTTCCTATACCCTTTGGTCAGAACTCAGTCACATGACTGCACTGAACACAAGGGATTCTGGAAAATGTGGTCTAGCTCCAAGTAAAAGAGGAAAAGGAAATGGTGTTTGATGAACATGTAGCATCACCTATGTCATAAATAATATAAATGTGGAAAGCACTCCTGAGGTAACTGCATATCATACATGCTGAAGGAAATTTGCCCAGGACCAGAGTCCCAGGAGCTTCAGTGTTTAGGAAATGGGAAGAGGAGGGGAGTCAAAGCAAAAAGACTGAAAATAAGGAAAGTGACTGCAAGAATGTCACCAAGCAAGGGGAAGGTATGTCCAGAGACAGATCTTAGAAAGAGCAATGTCTTTGGAAATCAGACTGTGGTGGCTTAAGAGTGCAATGTGGTGAGAAAGTAGACTACTGTACAAGAGTAAGAGAGAAGGGTAGTAGCTGGTGGTCATGCAGAAGTGGCATGGGGGGGAATTGTTTTGCTTTGTTTTGTTTTTTAGTGGGAGAGACTTGAGAATGTTTAAAGGCAAGGAACCACAGTAAATAAAGACAGAGTGGTATGGGGCAAAGAACAAATACATGACTACTGGAACAGAAGAAATGGTCTCAAATCAGACTTCAGTGTACATGGTGATTTGGTTTATGTCAGGAAAGGTGTAAAGTGACAGGCTGTCTCTGATGCACCTGTGAATGTGGTCATCCATGTGTATACTTTTATTTTTTCAAGAAAGGACTAAGGCAGCTTGAAAAGATACATTCTGGTGGCAAAATAAATTTTTAAGGAGGGAATAAAATGACGTGTTGGGACAATGACCTGAAACATGCATTTAGGTTTTATAAGTGAACATCTCTTTAACACTGACTGCTTTAAATATCAGTGCTAAACTGATTTGAGATGACTTGATCAATTTGTGCTGTGAACCATTAGATAATTCCATTTATGTAACTTGCTCTGCAATGTCACTTTTCAGGCAGAGACTTAAATTTATTCTGGATGTTGCTAGGAGAATCACGCAGTCCCTGCTCTTTGCCCCGTGTATTGTGCAACAGTCTTTGACCACAAGCAATAAAACCTGAGATGAACGTTAGACAGGCACTGACTGTTCTGGCCTCAGAAACAGCTTCAAAGTCTGACAAGAAGCTCATTTTCATTTCTCTATAATCATATCTTGTTCCTGATCCCAGTGGCACCCTATAAGCCATCCCATTTACTCTGAACTCTTTCTCCCAAGCTGTTTGATACTGCTAAGTCTTCACACATCCCTTTGTCTACAATGTCCTCTTATTTCTCCTCTCCCCACAGCAGACTCATTCTGAGTCTACAAGATCTAGTTTACTTGTCACATGCTTTAGGAGATTTTTTTCGTGACTGGCCTGGGCCGGATCTGTACTCCCCTCTGTGCTCCCCCAACCCCTGTCCTCTCCATCATAGCTCGGTCCTGCTAGATTAACGAGATCACCACTCCACTGACTTTGTGCTTCAACTCTGCATCCTTCGGGCCCCATACCTAGCATGGTCAGAGCTGGCATACCATATGTAGAAAGACATTGTAGCAGAGAGGTAAGGATTTCTATTAAAAGCACAGCTACCATTTTGACCTTGGTGATACTTACATGGGTGTGTACCCTTGTCATATTTCTCATCAAGATTTACACTTACAATCTGCGCAGTTTACTGGATGTAAATTATACCTTGATAAAATGCTGTTAACCTAGAACAAAAATTAAACACTGTATTTATTTACTTGTCAGAGGGAGAGAGTGTAAGCACAAGCAGGGGGAGCTACAGGCAGAGGCAGAGGCAGAGGGAGAAGAAGACTACCCACTGAGCTAGGAGCCTGATGCAGGACTCAAGCTTTATACTTACCATCTGTGCAGTTTACTGAATATAAAGTATACCTTGATAAAGCACTGTTAACCTAGAAAAAATATTTAAAGATTGTATTTATTTATTTGACAGAGAGAGAGAGAGAGGGAGAGAGAGAAAGAGGGAGAAAGAGAGAGAGCACATATGAGCACAAGCAGGGGGAGCAACAGGCAGAGGCAGAGGGAGAAGCAGACTCCCCGCTGAGCAGGGAGCCCAATGTGGGACTCCATCCCAGGACCCTGGGATCATGACCTGAGCTGAAAGCAGATGCTTTACCGACTGAGCCACCCAGGTACCCCCAGAATTTGTTTTAATAAAAAAGAAGAAAAATTTCCTTAACTACTCGCAGTTGCTTTTCCTTTCCAGGGGAATGACACACTTTTCTCTGAGTAGATAGTTCTTTGCTTAGGGAGATACTTGACTGCCTTGGGGATGAAAGGAGAAAGTCATAGAGAGAACTTAATTGCTCTCCACATGAAGGCATCAGAATCTGGGATTTCCTAGTGCAGCCAGTTTAACACTAAAGAAAGTTGTCCCCCTAGTGCTGAAGGGCTTAGGGACTTTGTTTCATGATATCTATGAAAGGCCTTGTGTATCTACTCTTTTGTTTGGTCCTCAGGACCAATGTCAATATGTCTTCAGAGTCTTTCTGTGAAAGAAACCAACCAGGCTGATCATCTCAGACTGGGGCATGGGTGCCAATCATCGAGAAGCTTTGAGATGTTGGAACCCTAGGCAGAAATATGCTGGTCATGGGTCCCAGGGCAGGAGAACTGTGCCAGAAGTCCTTGAGCGCACAGATATAACAGAGGGACAGGTATGCCCTGGAAAATGCTCTAGATGTTCAGAATTGGGTGAGCTGGGGTGCAGTTCATCCAGGCTGGCTGAGTTGTAAATCCAGGCTTGTGATTGGTTGGTTGGGGGTTACTAAACTAAACTGGAGTCCTGGCATATCTGCCGGGTACCTTGGGTGACCCAGAGAAAGATATTTAAACTTCGAGTTTTGAGTCTCTTCTCTATAAGATACTCACAGTCTTTACCTCACAGGACTGGAAGCACTGAAGGATGTTGTATTAGTCTGCTTGGGCTGTCATAACCATGTACCGCAGATTGGGTGCTTAAAAAACAGAAACATATTGTCTCCCAGTTTTGGAGGTTGGAAATCTGAGGTCCAAGTGTCAGCAGGGTTGGTTCCTTCTGAAGGCTTTCTCCATGGCTTGTAGATGGTCCTCTTCTCTCTGTGTCCTCACATGCTCTTCTTTCTGTATTTGTGTCTTAATCTCCTTTTCTTATAAGGACACCAATCAGATTTGATTAGAGCCCACCTATAGGACCTCATTTAACTTTAATTACCCCTTTAAAGACCCTGTATCTAAATATAGTCACATTTTGAGGTGCTGTTGTTGAGAGTTCAACATAGAAATTTTAGGAGGATACAATTCAGCAGAGAACAGGTATCACCCCAGAGTCTGGTGTGCAGGAAGTCTCACTAAATATGTGTATAATTTTGCGTTGGGATTTTCTGGTTGCTGTACAATTAGTGCCTAAGGGACAAAGAGATGGGATAAGTCCACTCTCCAAAGAATCCAGGGCAATAGGAAGCAGACATACTCTTCAGGGCTTTCTAAGACATGAACAGAATCAGTACTGCTACCACCTCCCCCCGACCCCTGCCACAGACTTGCCACCACGTCAACCCTTATTCCAATTTTGTCTTTTTAATGCTTGCAGTCTTCTCTACTAGACTGGTGCTCCCCAAAGCTCTGTTTTCTCCAGTTCTCTATTCAACCCCCAGAACAACTGAGGGGACCATGACTCTGGCCATTCCTATTTTCCTGCCAAGTGGATATCAGAAATGCCTTCCCATACTGAAGGCATTTTTGGGTTAAGTCCCTCCAGCTGCTGGTGTCTGAAAGCAGCTAAGGGCAAATACAGTGGCCCCTAAGGGGTGCTTTCTGACACATGAACTTAGGCTCATTATATCTGCTCCCTATTGGTCAATTTTCTGCTTTGTAAATTATAACTATGACTGGCTACATAATTTGTGGAACCCAGTACAAGATAAAAATCCAGGGTTTCTTGTTCAACAGTTGAATTTCAAGGTTACAACGGAGCATTATATCAACCATTCAGAGCTCTTCTAAGCATGGGCTCTGTGGGATTGCCAAGGTTACAGACCCATGAGGGAGGCTGGTATTAGTTCTAACCTTGGGCTTTCTCTTGAAACCAGACAGGTGTGTGCTGCATGATAATCTTAGGGAAAGTGCTTTACAAACAGCCAAGTGCTGGACTTGAAGACTGTAAATCTTCCCAAAGCCCAGCGTCTTCCACTTCCTGAAATCTGCTGGGCTCATTTGGACTTTGCTAATTGGTTTGCTTACTGCACAGCACTCTCTCCTTATTCTCCTCTTAAGACCTCTCACCCAGTGTGCATCCCCCATTCACTTGGCTATGGGCCAGGATGACCTAAAATGATTAGAATCAAGGGAGACCATCCATTCCTTAGGACTAAGATCCACAGATGTTCTCACACCTCTGCCCTCAGTCTAGAGAAGTCTTCCTTATGGGGCAGCCTAGGAAATCCCAGCGTTCCCTAGCAACAAGACCGAACCAGAGCTGTTGCTAGGGAAACCCTGGGATTTCCATAGCTACCAAGAGCACAGTGAGCATCTCTGCTTCCACAGCTGAATATATCCGGTGTCAGCAGAAGAGGGGGAAGGGGAGTTAATGTTTTGCTGCCAGGGAAGGCAGGACTTGTTCCTCTGAATTTCATTATCTGCACAAAGGGGGGCAAACAGGTCACAGAGTGTAGGACCTCCTCAAGGCTGACAAGTGGATAGTCTCTCCTACTACAAATAGACTTCTGAGAAATGGCTGGGGAACTTTTCTGTGTAGAGTTGTGCAGTCTCCTGGGTTTCCACAATGTCTGGTGTCCCTGGCACAGAAATAACCATACTATTTTGCATCTACACATTTGTGTGCTCTCCTAATGCCCAGCATCTGAGATCTTTCCAAGGCTGTGTCATGGGTTGCTGTGTCCCCAGTGGCCAACACAGGGCAGGGTTTCCTAACTTCCTTGCTCATCTGGGGAAGTCTGTGGGGCTCTTCTCAGAATGTTTTTGAATGCATGAAACAAAATAGGTAGGATTACAAAGGAAAGCAGTTTTATTGAAATACAGCTATTAACACATCTTTTAAATCATAGTCTTGATATTATAAAATATATATGCATCTTTATTGATGCATTGAATGATAAGAATGAATGGCAGGTCTAATAATTCCTGTAATTTAAAAGTAGTAACAAGTGTAAAGGATATTTGAAGATACCTGCTTCCACAGTAACATGATATGAAAATATCAAGGATTTCTCTTGGTAACAAAGTCAGAGGTACTGCTAATATTCCTGTCATTGGTTGTTTACATTCATTATCCATAATGCTAAATTTTAGTGAGAAGTTAGTGAAAATTGTGATGTGGAGTGTGTAAACCTGGCGATTCACAGACCTGTACCCCTGGGGCTAATAATACATTATGTGTTAATAAAAAATAAAAAAATAAAAAAAGAAGTTAGTGAAAATAAAGAACTTTCTTCCTCCTTCTAAGTTCTTTGTAGGTTGTGGCTCTGTGTTTGGACATTGCATACTCTATGAATGAATGGGCAATGAATGAATGAATGAATGATGAAAGAATACTAGCTGAATAATTTGCCATGTTCTTTGAGCAAGTTAGTATCTCAAGAGGAAGGGCCTTGTTCAGTCACCCTATCCCTTGTTGCTTCTTTCTTTAAGAGCTGAGGAATTTCAATAAGTGATCTTGTAACAAGTGGGTATCTATATGAAGAAGAATGAAATTGGACCCTCATTTGATACCATATACAAAAATTAACTCAAAATGGATCAAAGACCTAAACATATATGCTTAGAGCATAAAACTTTTTGAGGAAAACATAGTGGAGAAACTTCATGATACTGTATGTGAGAATGATTTCTTGGATATGACACTAAAAGCACAGGCAACAAAAGAACAAGTAGACAAATTGGACCACATCAAAATTAAAAACTTTTGTGCATCAAAAGACACAACGAACAGACTGAAAAAGCAACACATTCAATGGGAGAGAGTGTATTTGCAAATCATATGTCTGATTAGGGGTTAATATTCAGAATACATAAAGAAGTTTTACAACCAAACAACAACAAAACAAACAGCCTGGTTAAAAATGGGCAAAGGACTTGAATAGACATTTCTCCAAGGCAGATATGGAAATGACCAATAAACACATGAAAAGGTGCTCAAAATCACTAATGATTAGGGAATTGCAAATCAAAACCACAATGAATACCACTTCACACCTATTAGGATGGCGTCTATAAAAACCACCACTACCAACAACAAATAACAAGTGTCAGCAATAATGTGGAGAACTACCACATTCATCCAGCAATTACACTTCAAGTATATACCCCAAAGAACTGAAAGTAGGTTTTTTTTTTAAAGATGTTATTTATTTATTTGACACAGAGAGAGATCACAAGCAGGCAGAGAGGCAGGCAGAGAGAGAGGGAAGCAGGCTCCCTGCCGGGCAAAGAGCCCAATGCGGGGCTCAATCCCAGGACCCTGAGATCATGACCTGAGCTGAAGGCAGACGCTTAACCCACCAAGCCACCCAGGTGCCCCTGAAAGTAGGGTTTTGAAGAGATATTTGTTCACTCATGTTCTTAACATTATTCACAATAGCCAAGAGGTGAAAACAAATGTTCATTGATGGATGAATGGATAAACAGAATGTGATATATACATATGCAATGGAATATTATTCAGTCTCAAAAAAGAAGGGAATTTTGAGACATACTACAACGTGAGGACATTATGGTAAGTGAAATAAATCAGTCATAGGAAGGCAAATACTGTATGATTCCACTTACATGAGAAGTCAAATTTATTCATTTATTTATTTTTAAAGAATTCTTTTAAAAATATTTTATTTATTTATTTGTCAGAGAGAGAGAGAGACTTAGAGAGAGAGAGAGTGAGAGAGCACATGCAGGGGGAGAAGCTGGCTCCCCGCTAAGCAGGAAGACTGATGCAGGACAGGAGTCAAATTTATTGAGACACAAAATAGACTGGTAGTTTCCAGGGGCTGGAGGGGGAGAGGGAGATGGGGAATTAGTGTTTAATGGAATAAAATTTTAGTTTTGCGAAGTGAAAAGGGTTTTGAAGATGAATGGTGGTGATGGCTGCACAACAATGCGAATGCACTTAATGCCACTCAATTGCACACTCAAAGATGATTAAGATGGCAAATTTTATGTTATGTGTATTTTACCATGATTAAAAAGATCTGAGGGAAAAGAGGAGGCAGCCTCTTGGTTTCAAAATGCTTTGTGTGGGAAAAAGCTGCCCATGGATCCTGGCAGGGGACTAGCAGGCAATCAACAACCTTCATGCATGGTCCTGCAACCAGAGAATGTTGAACTAGTGTTTGGGATAAATGAATGGCACAATCCAACTGCTTTGCAGAATGTTGGAGAAGGATGCCTGTTTCAAGGAATTCTGCAACAAGGACTCTCCGGGGCGGGGGGGGGGGGGGCCCTGCGGGAGGTACTAATAGCTCTCAGCTCTCAGGCCTCCCAGCCCTCTCACTTTCCATCTCCTGGAAACCCAAGCAGCTATAGTGGCTTCTTAGCCAAACACCTGGGGAAGCAAAGCCAAAGGAGGTGTTGCTCCACAATCCCATTATTGTGTCATCAGTGGGGTGGGGGCCTGGTGAGTCTGAATCCTGCACAGGGTGGCCCTCATAGGCCATAGAGGCTCAAGGGCACAAAGGCAGTGTCCGTTGGGGGCCCCAGCATAGCAGATAAGATCTCCATTTGAGGGGTGTGGAGATACAAGGCCCGAGATTGCAGCCAAGTGGAGAGAGTGGCAGGAGGCAAGACTGGATAAGGGGCTAGCGTCCTTGTTGTGCAGGACGCTGTGGGCCATGGAAAGGAGTTGAGACTTTATTCTGAGGGAAGTAGGGAGCCACTGGAGGGTTTAAGCAGGGGAGAAATATGATCTAATTTACTTTTTAGTTAAGATCTTTTTGATAACTGTGCTGGCGAGCACACAGTGATGCAGTCTGCAAGTACTGGGCTCTCAGAGAGCCCTCCCCACTAGTGGCACTTCAAAGAGCCAAGGCCCCAGCCCAGTGGCCTTTGCTTGCAACTGCTGAAGCACAGTGGTGAGAGGCTGGGGCCTGCTGTCCCTTTCCTATATTGGCTTTGTTAGTGGTCCTTGATTTGGAAGTCGAGACTTTGGGTCCAAACAGCAGGTACAAACTAGTAAAGTTAATGAGGATGAGGGGCCCCCAACTGGGATTGGGAAAGCAGGGACAGATGGAGGGTTGGTTGGGAAAGCAGCAAGGGCTTCTCTTTGGGGTTCCCTCCTTGGCTAGACTGCAGGAGGCAATCAGGACTCTAAAAGTGTGGAAGTGGCAGTGGTGGAAATTCTCTCTGTTTAAACTGGCTTCACTCTCAGGCAAAGTCTCCCTCTTCCTAGGACTTTTATCTCATATATCTTCCAAGGTTCCATGGCCAGAAACCTGCTTCCTACCTCCACCACTGCCAAATTTGGTGATTTTTTTTTCTGAGCATCAATGTTGTTACATTCTGCAGAGTTACCCAATGAGGAAAAGACTGCAAAATAGCTGCTGTATTTAGTAACAGAGAGACAGTGGAGACTGAGGTTACATTCATTCATTTATTCAACTAAATCTACTGAACATCAGCTATGTTACAGGTACTGTGTTAAGGGAAACAGAAAATAAACAACAACGACAACAACAACAACAACAACAACAAACCAGGAAGGATCCAGGTTTCAAAGAAAAGAGAAAGTCCAGCACCAAACCTGTGTCCCTTCTGCCTTCTCAATTCCTTAAGAAGACTCTGGTGGCCACAAACTCTACCAATAGGCCCGTGTGATCCAATCTCCAAACTTTTTTACTGGTTGGCTTAGCCAGGTGGCAGGACCCTAGGAGACCATGGGCCCCAACGGGCTGAGACAGGAGCTGGGTGAAGGGATGTTCTCCTACCTCCTATTGCTGGCAGGACTGTGGGTAGGATTTGAGGCAGCTTCAGAGATCAGACCCCATAGCCTGGTCTTTCCATCACAGATACCTACAGAACATGCAGCAGTGTCCAGGGATCTTGACCTGGAATTTATAGCACTAGAAGAATGATAGACTAGGGCTGGAGTGTCATGGGCTTTGCTCAGGGAGAAACCACTGTTTCCTGCTTTCCTTCTGTTTCCATTTATTGTAATTATTGTTATATTTGGATTTATTTCTACTATCTTATTTTGTGCTTTCTGTTTCTATGCTTCTTTCTTCTCCTTCCCTGCCATGTAATACATCAATCAAATTTTGTTTTGTTTTGTTTTAGACTGAAATCTTTTCCTTTCTACTGGTTTGGAAGTTATATATTCTTTTTAGCATTTTGCCTTTGAGTATTCTATATGCACAATTGATTAAATAAATCTAAAATTAACCACTATGTCTATAGTGCTCTCAAACTGCATGACAATCTTAGAACATTTTAATTTTGCTGCCCTTTCCCATCTTATATGTTATTGTTGTCCAGTTATTTTTCCTTGTTTCTCCTTAAATTTAGCATTTTCTTAATCATCATTGTTATCATCTTCACTATCCCTATTGTTTTATATATATATAGAATAAATCATATTACAAATACAATATTTTATTTAATTTATAAGTATGATGTGTATAAGCTTATATGTATAATTTATAATATAACTGTAATTTATACGAATATAAATTTGTAAATATATAAACACCTTTGGTGAACTCATCATCACTGCTGTGTGAGGAATTACAAGTGGTGGCAGTAGTGAAAAGCTGCCCCTGCCCGGCTTCTGTGGTCATGGAAGTACACACTGGTGGCACATATGGTAAAGGAAGAACATACTTTGTGTTCCAGGCTAAGCATAGGTGAGGGACTTGCTTGGGAGCTCCTGTGCTACCACACTCTGGAAATTCTAGTGATTCCTGGGTGAAGCTTTGATGTTACTGACAAGTTTTTACTACCTGCTGGAGGCCAATTAAGGGTGTGGACTCAATGTAGTATATATCTGTGGTCAGATTCTGTATGTCTTGGAATATTTACCAAAAATTATGTGTTAAAACTAAGAAATGTATAACCCAAGTCCATCACCTCACAAAAGAAAAATAGGTCCAGAAATGGGCAGTGGCCTGACCAGAATTACACCAACAGGTCAAGACTATACCTCAGTTTTACTGCCTTTTACCTCCGTGCTCTTTCCACTACAACATGCCATTCTCCTCCAGTCATTTGTAGCTTCCAGTTATGCTCTGTCTCCAATATTCTGTATCTCTGTTATTGATATCACCAAACACTAAATGGCCCAAATCAGAAATCTGACATAAATCCGTGACATATTCCTCTCCTTCAGTGCCCACACCCTGTCTATTTCTAGGTCTTAGAACTTCCTCAAATCAGTTCACTTCTCTCTACTTCCAATACCCCAGTCAATTAACAAATATTTATTGAGGACTTACTGTTCTGAGGCACCATTCTAGATATTAGGACACAGCAAGTAAACAAGACAAAATACCTGTCCTCAAGGATCTTACATTCTGGGGTGTGTGTGTGTCTGTGTACCTGCACAAGCACATGAGAAAGAGAGGTACACACACACACACACACACACACACACAGAGACATACACACACAGGCAGAAGAGTGATAAATAACTAACAGGTAAATAAATACATGACTAAAAACATTGAATCTCACAGTTAAATGAATGAGTTATATGATATGTAGACTATATCTTATTAAAACAGTTTTAAAATGTATATGGACCATTTGTGCTTCTTTTTCGGTGAAACTCGTTTATTTTGCCTATTTTTAGAGTGCATTGTCTTTTGCTTTTAGTTTGTAGGTGTTCCTTGTATATTCTGAACATCATTCCTTTGTTAAATGTATCTGTTTTGAATGTATTTTTATAAGTGGGGCACCTGGGTGGCTCAGTTGGTTAAGTGCCCAACTCTTGGTTTCTTCTTAGGTCATGATCTCAGGATCGTGAGATCGAGCCTTGTGTTGGGCTGTGCTCTGCACTGGGCATGGAGCCTGCTTAGGTTTCTCTCTCTCCTTCGGCCTTTCCCCTCCCTTATATATGTAATATATATATTTTACAAGTGTGAAATATATGTATAAAAAACTGCATATACATACAGTTTGGTAGTGATTATGAATCTAATACTCATATAACCACCATAAAAATCTAGATATAGAATATCACCAGCAATGCAGCAGTCCCCCCACAATGTGAATCATAACCAATTGCTTCCACACTAAAGAGGGGGTTATAATAATAATTTCTTTTTTCTTTCAGTTTTGCCAACTTCCAATACATTTTTAACAATATTGTTTAGTTTCAACTGAATTTTAAACATTTTATTCACTTTTAATTTCAAAAATAACTTGCATATGTTAAGTTCACAGTTATATGAGTTTTGACAAGTGCATCTGCTCATGTGTCCACCACCAAAATTAAGACAGAATTTTTCCACAACCTCAGAAAGTTCTTCCATTAATTTCCCATCCAATTTTCCTTCATTCAAGGCAACTGCTATTCTGACTTCCATCACTACTTTTAGTTTTTCATGTTCTCAAAGTTTATATAATTGGAGTCATATAGAGGTAGTCCTGTGTCAGAATCCCTTCCCTCAACGTAATGTTTTTAAGACTCATTGTGGGGGCGCCTGGGTGGCTCAGTTGGTGAAGCATCTGCTTTTGGCTCGGGTCATGATCCCAGAGGCCTGGGATCGAGCCCCACATCAGGCTCCCTGTTCAGTGGGGAGCCTGCTTCTCCCTCTCCTTCTGCATGCAGCTCTGCCTACTTGTGCTCTCTTTCAAGCTGTCAAATAAATAAATAAGAACTTTAAAAAAGACTCATTGTGTTGCATGTATCAGTACTGTATTCATTTTTATTGCTAAATTCCATTGTAAGGATATATCAAAATTTGTTTAACCATTTACCTGCTTTTAGCAGGTAAATGTCTTTTGACATTTGACATTTGGATTGTTCCCATTTAGGGCTTTTATGACTCTGTTATGAACATTCCTAAATATTCTTATTCACATGCTTCTTTAGACAAATGGCTTCAGTTATTTTGGAGAAAATACCCAGAAATATAATTTCTGGGACACAGGCTTGATGTGTTTAACCATTTAAAAACTGCCTGTTTGGTCAGAGTCCCAAGAGATTTGTATGCATGCAGGAAGATTATTGGAAATACATTCAGGGAGGGAGTAAATACACCTGGAAGTGCGTAAAGAAAATAGGGAGGGAGAAGTAGCGGAGGGAGAGTTGAATTGTGACTCAGTCACAATACAGACTTTCCAATCCCTTGAGGAACTCTGGAGCTGGCAAAAAAGCCCAGTCTTTATACATCTGCACTGACGAGTCATTGGACATTGTTTTCTCCTGGGGAGACTATATAACCTTTGGTTATGTTAATTCCTGTAATTAAAAAGCAAAGATTGTCATATTGCTTTAAAAAGCATGATCCAATTATATTTTCTTTATAAAATTCTACTTTAAATATGAAGAAACAGATAAACTGAAAATAAAAGAAAGGTAAATGATATACCATGGATTAGCTGTATTACTCTCAGATAAGGTAGGTATCAGAGCAGGGAATATTATTAGAGATTAAAAAAATAAATATTTCACAATGATGAAGAGGTCAATCTACCAGGAAGACACACTAATCTTAAATGTGTACCCATTTAATAATTTTAAATTATTAAATTTAGTTTCTAAATAAGTGAAGCAGAAACTTAGAAGAGAAATAAACATATCCACAATTTTACTTGGAGATTTTAATACCTCTCTTTCAATACTTGATATTGATATCGGTAGAGATATGGAAGACTTCAACAGCATTATCGACCAACATGACATAATTAGTATTTACAGAACATTCCACCCATTATCAATATAAACATTCTTTTCAGAAAACATATTTTTCAGGTGCACATGGAATATTTGTCAAGATAGAATGTATTCTGTCATAAAACAGGTCTGAAAAAATTTAAAGGATCGAAATATAAATGTATGTTCCTGTACAACAACAGAATTAAATTAGAAATCAGTAAGGAAAATCTGGAAAATCCTAAAATATTTGGAAATTTAGAATTAAACTTCTAAATAGTCCACAGATTAAACACGAAATCCCAGGGGAAATAAGAAAACTTTTGCAGTTGAATAAATTGAACTACAACACATCAAAATCTGTGGGATTCAGCTAAAGCAGTACTTAGAAATATAAATGTTTATACAAGAAAATAGGAAAGATTTTCTTTCTCCAACTTTATGTAGGTATAGTTGACCATTAAAAATTGTATATATTTAAGGTGTACAATTTGATGGTTTGATGCACATACACATTGTAAAATATGCATTAAGCTAATTGATACATCCTTTGCCTCACACAATTACCATTTTTTCCCTATGGTAAGAACACTTAAGATGTACCCTTTCAGCAAATTCCAAGTATACAATACAATATTGTTAATGATATAGTCACATTGCTGTACATTATATCTCCAGAATTTATTCAACTTGCATAACTGAAATAAACCATCTAAGATTCTATGTTTTTTTAGATTCTATTTTATGAAATGAGAAAAAGAAAAGCAAATTAAAACCAATGTAAACTGGAAAACAGAAAACAGTAGAAGAAATGACACTAAATGCTGGGTCTTTAAAAAGATCAATAAACTTCTAACCAAAACTCTTAGAACAAATGAGAGAAGACACACATTATCAATATCAGCAATGAGATAAGTAATGTAATCACAGGCCCTACAGCTATTAAAAAGAATATTATGAACAAGCTTACGTCAATAAATTCATCAACTTACAAGAAATGGGCAAATTTCTTATAAGACATCAAGAAGGTACTAAATAATATGAACAGTCCTATATCTATTAAAGAAATTGAATTAGTAGTTAAAGTCTCCCCACCAGTAAAGCTTTAGGCTTAGATGGCTTCACAGATGAATCCTACCAAATTTTTAAGAAAAGAATAATGCAATGCTATACAAACTTTCCCATGAAATTGAATATGAGCAAATACATCCCAACTTATTTTATAAAACTCTTATTACTGTGATACTGAAGATATCCACAGATAATACTAGTACAACAAAATACTACAGAACAATATCCCTCACAAACTTAGATGCAAAAATACCTAACAAAGTATTAGTAAACCAAATCTAGAAACATATAAAAAGAATTATATACCATGACCAAGTGAGATTTATTCCAGGCATTCAAGGCTGGTTCAGCATTTGAAAATCAGTCTTTGTAAACGACCATATCAATAGGCTAAAGAAAAATTGCATAACTATAGCATTTCGAGTCAGAAAAAGCATTTGACAACACCTAACACCCACTTTTGATAAAAACTCTCATCAAATTAGCAACAGAGGGAAATTACTAAAACTTGATAAAGAGCATCCAAAAAAAACCAAAACCCAAAACCCAAAACCAAAAACAAAATCCCCTACAGATAGCATCATACTTAAAGGTAAAAAACTAAATCCTTTTACCCTAGGATTAGGAGCTAGGTGAAGATGTCTGTTCTCACTACACTTATTCAACATGGTGCTAGAAGCTTTAGTCACTGCAACGAGGCAAAAGGAACCCATAGATGGCAAATAAGCTCATAATTGGCCATTAGGGAAATGTAAATTAAAGCCACAATGAGATATCTCTATATATTTATCATAACAGTTCAAATAAATAGTGACAACACCAAATGCTAGGAAGAATGTGGAAAAACTGCATCATTCATATACTGCTGGTGGGAATATAAAATGCTAGTCACTCTGAAAGACAATTTGGCAGTTTCTAATAAAAGTGAATGTGCAACTTATTTCCCAGAAATTTGCTATTGGGCATTTATCGCAGAGAAATAAAAACGTAAAGAGATTTAACTTCAGTACTCAGTCTTTATCCAGTCCTTGCACCCAATGCCTGGCTAACTGTGGGTCTAACAGTCTGGCCCCAACCCAGCAGAACCCACCCTTCTTCCCTCCTCATATACCTGTCTTTTACCTTCTTCCCTCCCCACCATCAAAAACTCGCAGAGACACACATCTTCTCACAACAACTTGATTTTACTTTAGTCATTACTCTTGGTGTACCCTATTGGTGTAAAACTTGATGTCTACATAGCTGACAATTTCTCAGTAGCTAGATCTCAGAGACTATGCAGATAGTTCTGAGGCATCAGGCATCATTCCAAAGTTAATTGCTACACAGGTTGTCACTAGGAGTAGTGGGATTATCCATGCTTTCTTGGTCCTTGTATGGCTTATTTTGATTCAGTCTGTGATAGTGGTCTCATAGTGTTGACCCCCTAGGTTTCTTGGATTTTATGGAAGAGGTGGGAATTTTTAGAGAAGCTTTTTCCTTCCTTTTTTAGCTCTCTTGAAGGGGTCTATTTATTTGTCTTGGATACCTGGAAGAACAGTAGGGTGAGCATAGAAAGGTATTGGTTTGGGGGAACAGGATAAAGGACGGATGAAAATAGCAGCTTCAGGAGAAAGGGTGCACTCCTCTTCTGGGGAGAGGATGTGTGCCAAGCAAAGACAGGGGAGTAACCTTGTTGAGGGTGTTAATGGAGAAGAGAAAGAGGAGCCTGGGTGTAGTCACCTCACCTTGACACTGCGTCTGGACCTGGATTGACAGGGCAAATTCCCTTCTTCATCCCTTTGGTGTTTGGGGTAGGTTGTTCCATAAATGCAATAGGAGAGTCTAGTTTCCTGGTTACCTTTGCCATGTCATCATCTCCCTGTGGTGTACCCCAGATCGCCTGAACTTGCTGTATATACCCCTGGCCTGGACAATGAAGGGGGCTATACCCTTCAGCTTTGATTGGTCAGCAGGGCATTCCCTCAGCCAATGGTAGCCATAAGAGCAGCTTAGACATCACAGAGCACCCACTTGGCATTCCCATAGTGGGAGGGGAGATGCTGGGGAAGTCAAGATGCAGCTTATACATCTCACAATGCATCACCCTGATACCTCCATGGTTGAACAAGGGATGCTGGAGAGCCTAAATATCTGGTTGGAGAAATGAAGTATTTTTAGCACCCCTAAAGAGGCCTCCAAACTGACCTTCCATCCCCTTATCATCTTCCCATGTTTAATTCTGGTGGGTCACATGGCAGGGAGAAGGAAATACCTTTCCCCGTGGC
Organism: Enhydra lutris kenyoni; assembly: GCF_002288905.1. NCBI lineage: Eukaryota > Metazoa > Chordata > Mammalia > Carnivora > Mustelidae > Enhydra > Enhydra lutris. The sequence goes on along the minus strand of NW_019154180.1, from coordinate 2,451,133 downwards.
CACTTTATTCAGTGGTTCATTGTATTCTCTCCCACCCTTCATTATCTAGTATTTGTATGTCTTAGCTAAAATTCCTCCAAGGTATTATGGATGTATCTAAGTCTTGTTTCAAATCTGGGGATCATGTTCATCTCAGTAGGTATCCAGGCTTGGGTTTTAAGAGTGCAGGGGGTATAAGGGAAATATTTCCATATGGAAGTTGTACAGGATGTTTTCATGTAGAAAACTAAAGTCTAAAACTAATGATATCACAATATGGGGGTGAAGAGGAGATGTTCAACATTGTACTTGAAGTTCTGTCTAGTACAAGAGGAAAAAGACTTCGTGATTGAAAGGGAAGAGTGAACTTGTCTTTATTCAAAGACCACAAGACAGTTTGCAGAAAATTTATCTAAAAAATGTTTTTAGAGCTAATAATTGGGTTTATGAAAATTGCAGAATACGAGATCAATAAAAATCAATTATTTTTTATATTATAGCAATGAATATTTGGAAATTGAAATAAACAACATGGCAATTTAAATTACCTTTAGAAAAATGGGATATTTAGAAATAAATCTCAAAAAATATGTATATCTCTACACTGAATACTACAAAACATTGCAGAGATAAATTAAAACCTAAATATATGGAGATAGATATCTTTTTCAAGGATTGGAAGACTGAGTCTTGTTAAGATGTCAATTCTTTCCAAGTTAATTATAGGTTTAATGCAATCCCAACTGAAATTCAGAAAACTTATTAGTAGAAATTGGCAGCTGGATTCTAACATTCATATGAATATGGATAGAGCTTACATAAGTAAAAACGGTAAATAGGGGAACAAACAGGGGAGGAGTTACACTCCTTGATTTAACGCTTATTATAAAGTGAGAATAATCAGTACAGTATGATATTGGCATAATGACAGAAATATATCAATGGAAAAACAGAGTGCAGAAATAGATTCAAATGTATACACACATATAGACAATTGGTTTTCAATAATGATGCAAAGAAAGATTAGAGAAGAAGAGAGAAACTGTTTTTTCAACAACTGGGTCTGGAAAAATTGGATATCCATACACAAAAAATATATTTTAATCCATATCTCAAACTATATAAAAGAGTAACTCAAAATGGATCAGAGACCTAAATGTAAAACTAAATGTATAAATTTAGGAAAAAAGCACAGATTAACACCAAAAAACAAAAACAAAAACAAATGCAAACAAACAACAGAGATGAACATGTTTATTGTCTTTGGTTAGTACATAAGTTCTTAGCTAAGACAGAAAAGCCCAATCCACTAATAAAAATACTGATAAATTTGAGTTCATCCAAATTAATATCTTCTGCTCTTGAAAGACATTGTTAAGATAGTGAAAAGACAAACTATAGACAGGGATAAAATATTAATATTCTAAAAATAAATATCTGATGAAGTTCTTGTATTTAGAATATATAAAGAATTTTCAACTCTAAATAAGAGAAAATAAAGCAACCCAATAAAAAATAGGCAAAAGATTCAGACACTTCCCAGAAGACATACAGATGGCAGATATTTACATATATAGAAGCTCAACATTATTAGTCATTAGGGAAATGCAAATAAGAACCACAATAAGATATCACTACAGATTGATTAGAATGTCTAAATTTGTAAAGACTGACCATATGAAGTGTTGGTGAAGATATGAAACACTGAACTCTCATTGCACACTTGGTAAGAATGTAAAATGGTACAACCATTTTCCAAAACAGTTTGATGGCTTTTCAAAAATGCTAAACATATAGCTACTATGTGATATAAGCATCCCACTCATAGTTAATTATATAAAACTTTTTAAAATGCAAAATAATCCATTGTGACAGAAAGCAGACCAGTGGTTTCTTGGGGACAGGGGTGCAGGGAGGGGCAGGAAAGAAGAATGACAAATATCTATGATGAAACTTTGGGGATGATGGATATATTCACTCTCTTTATTGTGGTGGTGGTTTCCTAGATGTAAACAAACATGTATCAAAACTTAACAAATTTACATTTTATGCAGTCTTTTGTATGCCAAATATACCACAATAAAAGTGTTTTTTTTAAAAAATAAGTGTTATATTCTCTGCAGGAAAAAACAACCTTTGAAGAGAATAATGATTAAAGATTTGGTGAGGGGCACCTGGGTGGCTCAGTCAGTTAAGTATCTGCCTTCAGCTCAGGTCAGGATCCCAGGATCCTGGGTTGAGCCCCACATAGGGCTCCCTGCTCAGTGGGGAGCCTGCTTCTCCCTCTCCCTCTGTAGGTCTCCCTGCTTGTGCTTTCTCTCTGTCAAATAAATAAAATAAAATTAAATAAAATAAAATAAAAAGATTTGGTGAAAGAATGTATTTAATTACTGGAATTACTTAGCTATATGGATTATGATGTTGATAAAATAAGAACTGCTTTTTAAAATAGATTTTAGTTTTTAGAGCAGTTTTAGGTTCATAGGAAAACTGAGTGGAAGATACAGAGTTCCCATATATCTCCTGTCCCCACATATGCACAAGCTCCCCTGCCATCCACATCTTACAGCACATGATATATCTGTTACAATTAACATCCTTTTAAAAAAAAAAAGATTTTATTTATTTGACAGAGAGGGACACAGTGAGAGAGGGAACACAAGCAGGGGAAGTAGGAGAGGAAGGAGCAAGGAAAGGGAGAAGCAAGCTTCCCGCCGAGCAGGGAGCCCAATGCAGGGCTCGAACCCAGGACCCTGGGATCATGACCTGAGCTAAAGGCAGACACTTAATGACTGAGACACCCAGGCAAGCCCAATCAACATCCTTCTTTAACAGAAAACACCATGCCCAGATGGAATCACCGGTAAATTCTACCAAACATTTAATGAAGAAATTATACCAATTCTCTCAAATCACTTCCAGATGATAGAAGCAAAAGGAATACTTCTTAACTCATTCTATGAGGCCAGCATTGCCCTAATATTAAAACCAGAAAAAGACATTACAAAAAAAAAAAAAAAACAACCCTAGAGACCAACATCTTTCATAAACATAAATGCAAAATTCCTCAACAAAATACTAGCAAATATAATCTAACAATATGTAAAAAGAATTATACACCACAACCAAATAGGATTTATCCCAGGCATGGCTGGTTCAACATTCAAAAATCAATTAATGTACTCTACCACATCAATGGGGTAAACAAGAAAAATCACATGATCATATCCTAAATTCAGAAAAATCTTTTGACAAAATCCAATACCCATTCATGATTAAAAAAAACAAAACAAAACAAAACAAACCTCTCAGTAACGTAGGGAACTTCCTCACCTTGATAAAAAAAAAAAATCTACAAAACCCCTGGAGCTCACATCATACAAAATGGCAAGAAACTCAAAGCTTTCCCACTAAGATCAGGGATGAGGCAAGGATGTCCCCTCTCAAAACTACTTTTCAATATTGTACTGGAAGTTCCAATTAATGTAATAAGACAGAAAAGGGGAAGTAAAAGAGATACAGATTGGGAAGGAAGAAATAAAATTTTCTTTGTTCACAAACGACATAATCTCTTTGCATAAAATATGAAAAAATCAACAAAAGTAATTCTGGAATAAGCAGTTTTAGCAAGGTTGCAGGATACAAGTTAGTACACAAAAGTCAATTGCTTTCCTATATACTAGCAGTGAAACAAATGGAGTTAGAAATTTAAAACACAATACCGCTCACATTAGTACCACCCAAAATGAAATAGATAGAAATAAAAAGAATGTCTACAAGGTTTATATGAAGAAAACTGCAAAACTCTGATGAACAAAATCAAAGAAAAGCTAAATTAAGGGAGAAATATTTCATGTTCATGGATAGGAAGACTCAATATTGTCAAGATGTCAGTTCTTCCCAACTTAATCTATAGATCTGATGCAATCCCAATCAAAATCCCAGAAAGTAATTTTCCCCCCACAAAGTTATTTTGTGGCTATGACAAAAACTGATTTTAAAGTTTAAATGGAAAGAAAAAAGACCCAGAATAGTCAACACAATATTGAAGGAAAAGCACAAAGTTGGAGGTCTGACACTACCTGACTTCAAAAGTTATAGAGCTACTGGGGTGCCTGGGTGGTTCAGCCAGTTAGGGATCTTCTGAGCATGACCTTCTGCGGGTCATGATCTTAGGGTCCTGAACTGAGCCTCATGTCAGGCTCCCTGCTCAGCGGAGAGTTTACTTCTCCCTCTCCCTTTGCCCCTCCCCCCACTTGTGCTCTCTTCCTCTCTCTCAAATAAATAAAAACTTTTTAAAAAAGTTAAAAAGCTACAATAATCAAAGCAGTTTAATATTAGTGAGAAAATAGACAAATAGATAAATGGCAGAGAACAAAGAGCTCTACATAAATATAGTCAAATGATCTTTGACACAGGATCAAAAGCAATATAATGAAGAATGGCAATCTTTTCAACAAATGGTGATAGGAAGTTGGGCATGCACATGCAAAGATAAATCTAGGCACGGACCTTACACATTTCATCATAATTAACTCAAAGTGGATCATGGACCAAAATGTAAAGCACAAGAACATAGAACTTCTAGAAGATAATACAGGACAAAATCTAGATGACCTTAGGTTTGGAGATGACTCTTTAGAAACAACACCAAGGGCATCATCCATGAAAGAAATAATTAATAAGCTGGACTTCACAAAAATAAAAAAGAATTTCTCTACAAAAGATACTGCCAAGGGAGTGGAAAGACAAGCCACAGACTGGAAGAAAATCTTTGTAAAGACATTACCTGATAAAATACTGTTATACAAAATATACAAAGAACTCTTAAAATTCAACAATAAGAAAAGAAAGAACCTGATTAAAAATGGTTCAAAGATCTGAATAGAGAATTCAGCAACAAAGATATATGGAGGCCAAATAAGCATATGAAAAGATGCTCCACATCATAAGTCCTCAGAGAAATGCAAATTAAAACAATGAAATACTACTGCATACCTACTGGAATAGTCAAACTCAAAAATACTGACAACACCAAACGTTGCGGAGAATGTGAAGCAACAGGAGCGCTCATTCATTCCTAGTGGGAAAGATAGTGCATCTGCTTTGGAATGCAGTTTAGAGGTTTCCTACAAAACTATGCTCTTAACCATACAATATAGCAGTTACACTCTTTGGCATTTACCCAAAAGAGTTGAAAACATGTCCACACAAATACCTGCACAGGAATATTTATAGGAGCTTTATTAGTAATTGTCAAAACTTGGAAGCAAACAAGGTATACTTCAGTAGGTGAGTGGATAAACAAACTGGGGTATATCCAGACAATGGAACACCAAAATTTAACAGTGAAAATAAATACCCTATCAACACATGAAAAGAACTTCAATGCATATCACTAAGTGAAAGAAGTCAATATAAAAAGGCTACATACTGTATGATTCTAAGTATATGACATTCCGGAAAAGGTTAAACTATGGAGACATAAAAGGGTCAATGGAAGAGAGCATGAATAAGCAGAATACAGAGTGTTTTTTGGGCAGTGAAACTACTCTGTATGATAGTATAATGGCAGATACATGTGGTTGTACATTTGTCCAACCCATAGAATGTACAACACTAAGAGTCAACCCTAATGTATATCATGAATTTTGGATGATAATGACGTGTCAATGTAGGTCAATCAATTGTAACAAACGTAACACTCTGGTGGGGGATACTGATAAAGCAGAAGACTATCCATGTGTCGGGGCAGGGAGTATATGAGAAATCTCTGTACCTTCCTCTCAGTTTTGTTCTGAATCTAAAACTGCTCTGAAAAACAAATTCTATTAAAAAAATACATGTCAGACTTAAGCCCTAACATTTCCATAATTACATTAGGCCAAATGGTCCAAAGACATCAATTAAATGATAAATAGTGAAAGAGTGGATTAAAAAAATGACCAATTATATGGTATGTATAAAGAACTCCATGCAAATATAATGATATAAGTAAATAGAAAGTAAACAGGTATATCACTGTACTTTTATTTGTAATAGTAAAAAAAAATTGTAAACAACCAAAATGTTCTTTACTAAAGAAATGGTTAAAGAAACTGTGCTTCTTATATATCATGGAATTCTACTCAGCAATAACAATGAGCAAACTCTTGATATATGCAATAATTTGTATGACCTGAATGGTGTTCAAAATGAAAACATTCAATCTCCAAAGGTCTCATACTGTATAATTCCATGATAAACTTTCTAGAAATAATAAAGCTATAGAAATGGAGAATAGACAGTTGGTTTTCAGGAAATAGGAATTGTGAGGGGAGAAGGATGAGTATGATTATGGAGACTAAGGTAGCACTAGGGAGGTCTTTGTAATGACGGAATAATTCTGTATCCTGATTGTGGTGGTGGATGCAGAAATCTATGGTTGTGATATATTGACAGAACAATACTAATACATTGTATCAGTGTTAGTTTCTTGATTTTAAACCCCTGGGTAAAACTGGATAAGGGGCACATAGGACCTCTCTGTATTATCTTTGCAGTTTCCTTGAATCTATAATTACCTCAAAAAAAAAAAAACCTAATAAGTGAATGTAGACTTCATTTAAAAAATCATTTTTAAAAATTTCTATTAACATTTTAAATTAACATATAATGTATTATTTGTTTCAAGGGTACAGGTCTGTGATTCATCAGCCTTACACAATTCACAGCACTCACCAAAGCACATAACTTCCCAATGTCGTCACCCGGCCACCCCAACCCTCCCTCTCCCTTCCCTTGTTTCCTTAGATTAAGAGTCTCTTATGGTTTGTCTCCCTCTCTGGTTTTGTTTTATGTTTCCCTCCCCTCCCCTATTATCCTTTGTCTTGTTTCTCAAATTCCTCATGTCAGTGAGATCATATGATAATTGCCTTTCTCTGACTGACTTATTTTGCTCAGCATAACACCCTCCAGTTCCATCCATGTCATTGCAAATGGCAAGATTTCATTTCTTTTGATGGCTGCATAGTATTCCATTGTGTATATATACCACATCTTCTTTATCCATTCATCTGTTGATGGACATCTAGGCTCTTTCCATAGTTTGGTTATTGTGGACATTGCTGCTATAAACATTCGGGTGCACGTGTCCCTTTGGATCACTACACTTGAATCTTTAGGGAAAATACCCAATAGTGCAATTGCTGTGTCATAAGGTAGCTCTATTTTCAACTTTTTAAAGAAGATTTTATTTATTTATTTGACAGACAGAGATCTCAAGTAGGCAGAGAGGCAGGCAGGGGGCGGGGGAAGCAGGCTCCCTGTTGAGCAGAGAGCCGGATGCGGGGCTTGATCCCAGGACCCTGGGATCATGACCTGAGGTGAAGGCAGAGGCTTTAACCCACTGAGCCACCCAGGCGCCCCTATTTTTAACTTTTTGAGGAACCTACATACTGCTTTCCAGAGTGTCTGCACCAGCTTGCATTCCCAGCAACACTGTAGGAGGGTTCCCTTTTCTCCACATCCTCGCCAACATCTGTCGTTTCCTGGCTTGTTAATTTTGGCCTTTCTGACAGGTGTGAGGTGGTATCTCACTCTGGTTTTGATTTGTATTTCCCTGATGCCAAGTGATGTTGAGCACTTTTTCATGTGTCTGTTGGTGATTTGGATGTCTTCTTTGCAGAAATGTCTGTTCATGTCTTCTGACCATTTCTTGATTGGATTATTTGTTCTTTGGGTGTTGAGTTTGATAAGTTCTTTGTAGATTTTGAATACTAGCCCTTTATCTGATATGTCATTTGCAAATATCTTCTGCCATTGTCAGTTGTCTTTTGGTTTTGTTGATCATTTCCTTTGCTATGCAAAAGCTTTTTATCTTGATGAAATTCTAATAGTTCATTTTTGCCCTTGTTTCCCTTAACTTCAGTGATGTTTCTAGGAAGAAGTTGCTGTGGCTGAGGTCAAAGAGGTTGTTGCCTGTCTTCTCCTCAAGGATTTTGATGGATTCCTGTCTCACATTGAAGTCTTTCATCCATTTTGAGTCTATTTTTGTGTGTGGTATAAGGAAATGGTCCAGTTTCATTCTTCTGCCTGTGTCTGTCCAATTTTCCCAACACCATTTGTTGAAGAGACTGTCTTTTTTTACATTGGATATTCTTCCCTGATTTGTTGAAGATTAGTTGACCATAGAGTTTAAGGGCCATTTCTGTGATTTCTATTCTGTTCATTGATCTGTGTGTCTGTTTTTGTGCCAGTACCATACTGTCTTGATGATTATAGCTTTGTAATAGAGTTTGAAGTCTGGAATTGTGATGCCACCAGTTTGGGGTTTCTTTTTCAACATTCCTCTGGCTTTTCAGGAACTTTTCTGTTCCATACAAATTTTAGAATTATTTGTTCCATTTCTTTGAAAAAAGCCGATGGTATTTTGATAGGGATTGCATTAAATGAGTAGATTGCTCTAGGTAGCATAGACATTTTCACAATATTTGTTCTTCCAATCCATGAGCATGGAACATTTTTCCATTTCTTTGCGTCTTCCTCAATTTCTTTCATGAGTACTTTATAGTTTTCTGAGTACAGATTCTTGGCCTCTTCGGTTAGGTTTATTCCTAGGTATCTTATGGTTTGGGGTGCAATTGTAAAGCGGGTTGACTCCTTAATTTCTATTTCTTCTGTCTTGTTGTTGGTGTATAGAATGCAACTGATTTCTGTGCATTGATTTTATATCCTGACACTTTACTGAATTCCTGTATGAGTTCTAGCAGTTTTGGGGTGAAGTCTTTTGGGTTTTCCACATAAAGTATCATGTTATCTGCAAAGAGTGAGAGTTTGGTTTCTTCTTTGCTGATTCAGATGCCTTTTATTTTTATTTATTTATTTATTTTTTGTTGTCTGATTGCTGAGTCTAGTACTTTTAGTACTATGTTGAATAGCAGTGGTGATAGTGGACATCCCTGCTGTATTCCTCACCTTGGAGGAAAAGCTCTCAGTTTTTCCCCATTGAAAATAATATTTGCTGTGGGTTTTTTTATAGATGGCTTTGATGATATTGAGGTATGTGCCCTCTATCCCTACACTTTGAAGAGTTTTGATCAAGAACAGATGCTGTACTTTGTCAAATGCTTTTTCTGCATCTATTGAGAGTATCGTGTACAACATATATTTTCTTAATATTCTGAAAACCTTCCTCATGAAAACAACTAAAGTGCCAAGTAAGTAAACCAAAGCTTCTTTTTTAAAAAAGAAATATTTATGTATTTTTGGGAGAGAGAGGGATGGGAGGGGCAGAAGGAGAGTGAGAGAGAATCCTCAAGCGGACTCCTTGCTGAGTGTGGAGCCCAATGCAGAACTTGATCCCAGGACCTTGAGATCCCAGACCAAAATCAAGAGTCAGCCAACTCAGCCATCCAGGTGCTCCAGTAAATCAAACCTTCTTAATGCATCAATTTTTGGCATTCAAGTATGGAATTGACAGAAGCCATAAATGAAATGGTAGTGGGAAACTGGGAAGTGAGAGTGTTTCAAAGTCAGCTTTCATCCCTGGGGTTTCTGGAAAAATCTTGGAAGCCTGGAGCTTCCATCTTGATAGAAGCACATAAGATGGAAAGTGCATAGGATGGGAGATAAAGTCTAGAGCCTGCTCAAAGTAGGATGTTTAGTGGGAGATTAATAGGAGGCTTAAGAGTAGGTCCCCTGCTTAGGAACTTACTACAGTATCAATAAAAGGATAAACAGTAATATGTCTGCCAGAGATATAGAATGGTAAGGAAATATACTTGCTGCTTTGGCAATGGGTAGTGGAAAAACTTGTATCTTGAAAAATTGTATTTTTAAATTATATATTTTATAAGGTACTGGTACCCAGAGTACATAAAGAGTTTGGGGCACCTGGGTGGCTGAGTCCATTAGACATCTGCCTTCAGCTCAGATCATGATCCCAGCATCCTGGGATTGAGCCCTGCATTGGACTCCTCGCTCAGTGGAGAGCCTGCTTCTCTCTCTTCTTCTGCCCCTCCCCAACTTATGTGTGCTCTCACTCTCTCTCTAAATAAACAGAACAAAAGAAAAAGAAAAATACATAAAAAAGAAATCGTACAACTCAAAAATAAAAGGAAAAATACTGCCATTTAAAACATGGGCAAAATATTTAAATAGATATTTCTCCAAAGAATATGTATGGATGACCAATAATGACATGAAAAGAGGCTCGATTGTTGATTATTAGTAAAATGCAAATCAAAACTACAATTAGATACCACTTTACACCCACTAGGATGACTAGAATCTAAAAGGCAGGTAATGACAATTGTTGGCAGGGGTGTGGAGAAATTGGGGCACTCATGCCCTGCTGATGGGAATATGAAAGGGTGCAGTCACTGTGGAAAACAGTTTGGCAGTTGTTCAAATAGGTAAATATTGAGTCATTGTTTGACCGAACAATTCTACTCCTGGGTATATAACCAAGGGAATTGAAAATATATGTTTACATAAAAAGTTGAATGTGCGTACTTTCAGTAGCATTATTTACAATACCCAGAAGTTGGAATCAACCCAAATACTCATTAGTGGGTGAATAGATAAACACTATGTGGCATATCTATACAATGGAGTATTACTTGACTATACAAAATGAAGTAATGATACAAGCTATAACATGGACAAAGCTCTTGAAAACATGCTAAGTGAAAGAATACAGACATGAAAGACCACATATTGTATGATTCCATTTATCTGGAAGGTCTGTAATAGGCAAAATAGAAACAGAAAGTAGACTCGTTAATTGTCTGTGGCTGGGGGTGTGGGATTGGGAGAAGAAATGAGGAGTGAATACTAATGGATACAAGGTTTCTATTGGGTTGATGGGAATGTTCTGAAGTTGGCTGTAGTGATAGTTGTATAACTGTGAACATGCTAAAAACCACTAAAGCTGTATAATTTAAATGGGTGAATTTCATAGTATGTAAATTATATCTCAATAAAGCTGTTTTTTATAAAAGGGCAAGTAGCAGCATAGTTATAAGCAATATGATGAGATTTTTGTAAAGTAGTAGATGGCTGGGAATATTAGAAACCTTTTATAAACAGCTGACATTTGTGTTTACTGAATCCATTACTAATTTGAGTAAATGTTACATATCCCCTTTGATAGCCAAATTCTATGTTAGCAGGTCTACCTTTCTCCCATATCTGACAAAGCAAGCAGGAACCTTGGTGGCAGCTCTGTCTCCACATACCCCCAGGGCACACACAGGTGAAGAGACTGAGACACAGAGAAGGGATTGCACTTGTAATTTAGTAAGTCAGTGGCAGAGCAGTGACTAGAATGTGAATTTCCTAACCCCTTGTCTAAAGCTTCTGTCACTGGACAGTTTTTTATTAACCTTACTTTCTTCTGTTTCCCCTTCTTTTCTGTCCACCAACAACTGCCGCCCCCACAATAAGCCCTGCCAATTATTTGCTTTGTGAATTTATAAGTAATTTCTTTTCCTTCCATTTCTTCCTTCCTCCCTTTTCTCCTTCCTCCTTACCTCCCTTTCTTCTTTCCTCCCTCCCTTTCCTTCCTGTTTAAAAAAAAAAAAAGATTGCTATTTTCACAGGGAATGATTTTACCGGTTCTTTATAGTCTACTGTAATCAAGGCCTGACTCCCCCTTTAATCCTCATCATTCCTCAAAGTCTCAAGTTCATCCTCTAGGGTTTGCTTTACAAGCACCATAGGGAATGAGGATTGCATACTTGGTAGGAGATAGGGGAAAGTCAGGCAAGATTGCAAGTGGGAGAGGGTTGGGGCAATTACTATTCCACACATATCTGAGGCTCTGCACCTTCTAACTGAGTGTCTTGGTTTCTTAATCTTATTTCTTCCTCTCCTCAGTGCTGAGTGTCTTTACATTCAAAGTGGGAAGTATGCATTTAAATCATTCCGTCTGGTGCTTGCACCCAAGACTGCTATTTTTTTCTCCTTGATAGTCTATTAAAAATACTGTATTTTGTATTTGAAGCCTTTGTTTCTGATTATTTAGAGGGTGACTCATGTCTAGCTGTTGGATGAAGGGAGAGAAGGCTTCAGGAGCATGTGATGTGGGTAGGGGGTATGGAGAAACTCATCCATTAATGCCTGAAGTCTTGTTGCATTGCAGATAGTTCTAAGAAGGCAAATGGGGCCTTAGTTAGGGGTTGGTGCCCTGAAGGATGATATTGCACCAACAGTAATGTTGTCTCCAACTTGGGGGCGTGTGTTCTTTTCAGAGAAACACGTCTGGACCGACTGTCTAGTTTTGGCTTTCCTGCTATCTCTCTGATTTTCAGAGATCCTTACTTTCACCTTTGCAGCACTTTCAGAATGCTATTAAATCAGTTTTCTGTATTTGAAATACAATCACAGCAGAGACTATCAGCTCCCCTCTTTCATACAAAGGGATTGCTTTTCATTTCCTTCCTTGATGCTTCTGTATGGTTGGTCTATTTCTGCAGTCAATATTCAACCTAGAGATCAGGTCTACTCTTACTTCCTTTTTTACCATTTTTCTCTTTCCACTACTTTGCCTGGAAGCTGACTAAAGTGGAGGTTGTGGCTGCAATGGGTCCAGAATGGATGGGAATGGAACATCCCAGGGACTTTCCTCCCTCCTCTTCTTGGGCACTAGGCAGAGTTTAGCACACAGTGGGTACTGGATACAATTGCACTTAGTCTCCTCTCTGGTGCAAACATGTATCATGACTCTGACCTCTACCTCCTGGGGCCAAAGGGCTTAGGCTGCATGGGCAGGTCTCTGTCTCAGCAGTCCATGGTCTTTTTTTTTTTTTAAAGATTTATTTATTTATTTATTTATTTGTCAGAGGGAGAGAGTGAGAGTGAGAGAGAGAGGGTTTGTGAGTGAGCACACAAGCAGGCAGAGCAGCAGGCAGTGGGAGAAACAGGCTCCCTGCTGAGCAAGGACCCCCCCCCCCCACAAGGTGGGGCTTGATCCCAGGACCCTGGGATCATGACCCGAGCCAAAGGCAGATGCTTAACCAACTGAGCTACCCAGGCATCCCAGTCCATGGTCTTTTCAGAGGGTGAGGCATTGGCATTGTGGCACCTGGAAGAACCACTAGAGGTAGTGAGAACCTCTAGTCAGCTTAGGAAGGCATGCAGCTCATTTTCTGAATTGGCACTTGGTGGGCCTTTTCATATCAAAAAGCCTGGGAGGGACTTAGGAAATATTACAAGGAAACTACAAGTTCAGCAGGGTTGGAGGATACAAGATGACACACAAAAATTAATTGTATTTACATACAACTAAAATTAAAAATTGGAAACCCCAAATTAAAAACTTATTTTCAATAGCTCCAAAAATGCAATACTTAGATATAACTCTAACAAGGCATGCACAGGATCTGTATGCTGAAAACACAGAATGCTGATAAAAGAAATCAAGACTTAAATAGTGGGTGGGGAGTTGAGTGAGTCTGGTGGTAGGTATTATGGAAGGCACGTATTGCATGGAGCACTAAGTGTGGTGCATAAACAATGAATTCTGGAACACTGAAAAGAAATAAAAAAAAAACCTAAATAGTGGGATGCCTGGGTGGCTCAGTCAGTTAGGCATCTGCCTTTAGCTCAGGTCATGATAACAGGGTCCTGGGATCAAGTCCTGCAGTGGGCTCCTTGTTCAGCAGGGAGACTGCTTCTCCCTCTCTTGCTCCCCCTGCTTATGCTCTCTCTTTCACTGGCAAATAAATAAATAAAATCTTAAAAAAAAGAGAAAGAAGACTTAAGTAGTCTGTAAGTACAGAGATATACTGTGATCATAGACTGGTAGACTCAACATAGTGAAGATGTCAATTCTTACCAAATTGATCTATACATTCAAAACAATCCAATCCAAATTCCAGCAGGATGTTTTTGGATATAAACTAGCTGATTCAACAAGTTTATGGAAAGGCAAAGGAACTAGAATAGCTAAAACAACTCTGAAAAATTAGAATAAAGTCAGAAGAATCACACTACTTGATTTTAAGACAAAGCTATAATTATCTAGATGGTGTATTAGCTAAAGGGTAGACACATAGATCAGTAGAACTGATCAGAGTCCAGAAATATACCTACACAAAGAAAACTAGTAGAGTTTATTTTTTTATGAAGGAGTAAGACAATTCAATTGAGAAATGTTGGTCTTTTCAATAAATGTTAATAGAACAATTAGATACTCATATTTAAAAAAAAAAGAAAAGGAAAGGAAAAAAAGAAACTACTTAAACCTCACACTTCATAGTACAAAATCCAGTTAAAATGTATCATTGATCTAAATGTTAAATAAAAACCTTAAAATTTTTATTTTTTAATTTTTTAAAAAGATTATTTATTTATTTGGCAGACAGAGATCACAAATAGGCAAAGTGGCAGGTAGAGAGAGAAAGGAAAGCAGGCTCCCCACTGAGCAGAGAGCCTGACGCGGGGCTTGATCGCTGGACCCTGGGATCATGACCTGAGCTGAAGGCAGAGGCTTTAACCCACTGAGCCACCCAGGTGCCCCGAAAACCATAAAATTTTTAAAGAAAACATAGGAGAAAATCTCATGACCTGGAGTTAGACTTCCTAAAAATTAAAACTTTTGCTCTGAGAAAAACAGAATAAAAAATGAAGCTACAGACTATTAGAAAGTATTTGCAAATCATATATCCAACAACAGACTTGTATCCAGAATACATAGAAGTTTTTCAAAAGTCAAAAATTAGAAAACAAATGACACATTTTTACATTTTTTGCATGGTGTTTGAATTGTCTTTTTAAAAAATTCAATTAGCCAACATATCATTAGTTTCAGATATAGAGTTCAATAATTCATCAGTTGCATATAACACCCAGTGCTCATCACATCACATGCCCTCCTTAATACCCATCACCCAATTACCCCATCTCCCCCACCTCCCCTCCAGCAACCCTCAGTTTGTTTCCTAGAGTTAAGAGTCTTTCATGGTTTGTCTCCCTCTCTGATTTCTTTCCATTCTGTTTTCCCCTCCCTTCCCCTATGATCCTCTGAGCTGTTTCTTATAGTCCACATATGAGTGTAACCATATGATAATTGTCTTTCTCTGACTGACTCATTTCACTTAGCATAATACCCTCCAGTTCCATCCACGTTGATGTAAATGGTAAGTATTCATCCCTTCTGATGACTGAGTAATATTCCTTTGTATATATATAACATATCTTCTTTATCTATTCATCTGTCAGTGGACATCTTGGCTTTTAAAAATGAGCAAATGATCTTGATAAACACATCACCAAAGTGGGCATATGGGTGACAAATATGCACATGGAAATTGTTCTACATCAATGAAGAGAAATGCAAATTAAAATCAAGATGAGGTAATACAACACACATTTGAGAGTGACTAAAATTTTCAAAATTACTGACTTTACTAAATGTTAGCAAGGATAAACAGCAACTTGAACTCTCATATATTACTGGTCAGAATGTAAAATCCTACAGCCTCTGTGGAAAATGATTTGGTCATTTCTTCTAAACAGACATACACTACATGACTCAGGAATGCCACTCTTGGAAGAAATAAAACCTATGTTCACAGAAAAACATACCTGTGAATATTATGGCAGCTCTACTCATATTTGTCAAAATCTGTTCGTTTTTACCCAAATGTCCTTCTATAGGTGAATGGATAAACAAACTGTGGTGCACCCACACAATGGTACAAAAAAGTAATGAACTATTGATATATACAACAACTTGAATGAACCTCAAATGCAATTTCCTGAGAGGAAAAAATACTGTCTCGATAAATTACATGCTCTGTTCTTCCATTTCTATAACATTTTTGAAAAAGACAAAACTACAATGATAGAAAACACATGAGTGGTTGTGAAAGTTAGGTGTTGGGGGAAATCATGACTATAAATGAATAGTATATGAGAGGTTTTTTTTTGGGGGGGAGCATGATGAAACAGTTTTGTAGCTCAGTTGTGGTTACCTGAATCCATACATCACTTTCAGCTGTATACCAAAAGAAAAAAGTAATTTACTGTTTGAAAATTAAAAAAATAAGGAATATAGAAAGCTAGAGTGACTATATTAATATCAGAAAAAAGTTGACTTTATAAGAAGGAGATTTACCACAGATAAAAAGGAACATCTCATAATGATAAAAGAGTCAATTCACCAAGAAAATACAACAATTCTGTGTTTTCACCTAAAAGCAGAACTTCAAAATATAAGAAACAGAATCTGATCTAGCTGAAAGAAGAAATAGTCACATCTGCAATTACATTTGGAGACTCAACACTCCTCTCTGGGTAAATTACAGAAATAAACAAAACATCTTTGCAATGTTCTGGGGAAGCAGAAGCAATAGGTAGAAATAAAATGAGCCAACCTCCATACTCTTGTTGAGGGTGCTTGAATGTGATTGGAGGATATGTTTAAAAGAAGGAAGGCATGGGCAAGAAGGTAAAGAAGGCCCACTGTGTTTTTTGGAGTAGGGAGCTACCTGGTAAAGCACCAGTAAGGGACTCTTTTCAAATGAGAATTTAAGGCAGGTTTGGAAAGAAGAGAAAGGGATGGTGGGTTAGAGGGAGGGCAGCCAATTCCATGCTGAGAATAGAGAATAGTCAAGTGGGTAGAAAGATAATGTGTTCCAGTGTGTGTCTGGGTTGGAGTGGGAGTGGGGGGAGATGGGCAATGAAGAGTCCGGAAAATAATGGGATGATAAGCTATGCTGAGAGCATAGAGGTTAAGGAACCATTTGCTGCTGGCAGTGCTGGAAACCCAGACAGAGAAAGTAGTATTGGAGTCCACACAGACAGGTGTCTGTGCAGGAGCATGAGGGAGTCCATGTCTGAAGAAGGGGCTTCTAGCACACAGATTTCGCATCTGTGATCAGGAAGACCCCAGCATTCTGTGGCTGGGTGTCAGGGTCCACTTCTTTGAGGGGTTAGGCTGGATTTTAGGATTATAGTTCTCACTTCAACAGTTCAGCCAGAGTGCTCTGCCTTCTTCATGTTGATGAGTGGATTTCTGTTGAAGGCTTCAGTGGAAATAAGAGGTCCTACACCTAAAATTTTGATGACCACTGTCCACTAGATAAATGACACATCATGGAAATCCCATCCTCTCGATACCTGTGTTGAAGGGTACCTCCAGACCCCTGACCTGTTTATCATGAACAACTTTTGTTATTGAAGAGCTGCTAACTGCCTAAAACTCACACACTAGGTTCAAAAAGATAGTGTCTGGATATTGTGGGAGGCAGAGAGTAAGCTCAGTTTTGCCAAAGGCTGTCAAGAGTAAGTGATCTGACACAGCAGATGTGGAATTGAAAGGTCATTATTATAACTGCATATATGAGCGACAAATACACAGAATATTTTATAAAAACTTTATGTAATTGATTTTCTGGTTGAATATTTCTCCCATTAAAATCCTTCCTAAATTTAATATGTGCCTTTAGTTTCCAACTGTGTTTGCTGGAGAGAAGATGGCCTGCTATAGCATGTAGGCCACAATTCATGCAACACTTTTTTAAAGCTAAACATATGGTCTCAATTTACCCCTAATAATGCAGCCTAAAAATGCCCAGCACAAGCTCTTCTGTTAGACCCATTTTTCCTACTACCCACTGGACAGCCCCACCTGGACAGCTGGCAAAAGCTCACTGCTTACATGACTTACACTGACTGCATCCTCCACACCTTTCTTCATTAACTCGCTACCACTTCTTCCTCCCTGATCCTCAATTTCAGATGAGTGGAAAAGCTTCTACCAAGTGAGAAACCTCAGAATTCAGGGTCATTATAGACTACCCACCATCTCAAAGTTCCTAACTTCCTAAAACTCCTTCACATCACATCTTTCACCATCCTCCCACTCAAGCTGAATTAAGTGTTTTGTCATGTTATTTTGTTTACTTGGTATTTTTTCTTAGCATATGTTCAATAAATGTTTGCTGGATGAATCAATCAAGTTGCTGGAGGGTGCCATTCAGTAATTCAAAATGTGGAGCCTGCCACTGCCTGGGCCTTCCACCTCCTGGGATGAAACCCACAGTTCCCCAACTGCTCACACAACTTCAGAATTCCCATGGGAAACTATTATTGAGGGTGTTACTATGGACATCTCCTCCCCAGGTCCAAACACCATCTTGGAGTTGGGGATGTTCTCAGCAGGGTGGTCCATGGTGCTTCCTTCCTAGGAAACATGGTCTGCCTATCAGGAGATTCCCCAAGCCTGTTCATGCTCCTCGTCCTTCACTGGAGGCCACACTTCCTCGTCAGTTGAGTAAGAAAAAGTGCCATGTCCACAGGTTTTCCACCTACCCTGTAAACTGGTAGCAACACAGGCCAGCTATCATAGCCACAGGACAGACACCCACCCCCACTATCCCACGACCTCTGGAGCCCTGGAAGGCAGTCTGAACCAGGGACACCATTTGGGCAGCTTTCGAGCATGTCTAGGCCCAGCATTTTACCTGCAGAGTCTGAGGTGATTAGTGCCAGTGCTTTCTCCTTCCGATTTTACCCTCCTTGCAGCTAGCAGCATGCTCCCTTCCACTGCTCCTGGGTATTCCTGGCCTATCTCAGCTGTCTTTTCTCGGTCACTAACCCCTCCCTCACATAGCCCTACCCTCTATGTGGGGTTTCACTGCACCCAGGGGGAAAGACCCCACCTCCAGCCGGCATCATGACAGCTCCCAGGCCTGGAACATTGGCAAGGATGCCCTGGACCACTAGAGTAGTCAAGAGATGTCGTTTGCTTGAATTCAGGGGCAGGGAGCCAGGCGTACTCCTCCTGACAGAGGTAGGGGAACCCTACGGTAGTGGGGTGTCTGGCCTGCTGCTGATCCATTCATCCAACAGACCTCCCCTGTCAGACCATCCCGCAACTTCCAGCTGGTGATAATGATTCAGAGACTTCCCCAGCCCATCCATGTTCTTTCTTCTGAATCCCTCCACCTCCCCACCTTCTCTCCTTCTGGCCCTTTCCCCCCTAAGCTGAACTCTAGATTCGGAGCCCTGACTGCCAGCCTGCCTGGGGCTCTCTGCACTTGGTTTTGTACTTGTTTTTTGTCACGGACTCTGGCCATCACTTTCCCAGGATGCTCTCAATGCCCTCACTAGCTGAGGGAGTCCTGGCTGGTCTCCTCCCCTGGCTGCTGGTCATTCTGGCCAAATCCTTCCTTCTCAAAGTAAAGGGGGAAATGTCTTATTGATATTGGAGAATCTTAAATCATTTCCAAGTTTTATGAGAATGCAAACTGGTATAACAATTTTGGAATAAAATTTCAGATGTATTTATGAAATGTTAAACTATTCACACCCTCTCCACTCTAACTCAATGTCTATGTTTGTATGTATATATTATTAGAAAATATAGGCGTGTGTGGTTGGCTCAGTCAGTTAAGTGTCTGCCTTTCGCTCAGGTCATGATCCCAAGGCCTTGGGATCGAGTCCCACGTCGGGTTCCCTGCTCAGTGGGGAGCCTGCTTCTCTCTCTGCCTGCCATTCCCTTTGCTTGTGCTCTCTCACACTCTCTCTGTCAAATATATAAAATCTTAAAAAAAGAAAACATTCATGTCTACCCAAGGATTCATATTCAAAGATGATATTTCATTTTATTAATCATACAGCAAGGTAAAACAACTTATGTTTCCGCCAGGAAAAAAATTGTTTATGTGATTAATTATGGTATATACTGACTTTAACATTCCAGGGAGTAGTTTCAAAAGTGAGGTAGATCTATATGCGCTCTCACGGGAAGATCCTGCATCCATTTTATTAAGAGACAAAAGCTAGTGGCCTTGGTTGAATAAAAACAATACATTTTTAGAGCATATCTAAGAAAAAACCATAGTCATCTTTAAAATAACACATACTAGGGGTGCATGAGTGGCTCAGCCGGTTAAGCGTCCAACTCTTGATTTCTGTTCAGGTCATGATCTTAGGGTCCTGAGACAGTGCCAAGTTGGGCTCTGTGATGAACATGGAGCCTTGAGAGTGTCTCTTGAGAGTGTCTCTCTCTCTTCCTTTGCCCCTCCCTCCACTCATACACACACTCTATCTCAAAAATTTTTTAAAAAATTAAAATAACACACTAGATTGTTCATTACGGTGACTTCTGAGGAGGAAGCTGAATCGTGGAGGAACTTTGAAAAGGGGATATGGTGATTTATCTGTATTTTTGGAAGTTTTTTGCAATAGGAAGATATGTACTACTACCTTCGTAAGTAAGATTTCTAGATAAGCCTAACAACAAAAAAGCAGCCATGTGAAAGTGACTGCTAACTGATGCAACAAATCCTGACGTTTGAAGGGCTAACACAACAGAAGTGAATATTTTTTAAAGCTTTTTTAAATTTATTTATTTGACAGAGAGAGAGATCACAAGTAGGCATAGAGTCAGGCAGAGAGAGAGGGGGAAGCAGGCTCCCTGCTGAACTGAGAGCCCGATGCAGGGCTCCATCCCAGGACCCTGGGATTGTGACCTGAGCCGAAGGCAGAGACTTAACCCACTGAGCCACCCAGCCGCCCCCAGAAGTGAATTTTTGTGCACATAAATTCTGATACAGTTTGGTAGGGGTCCTCTTCTTTTCCTAGACCCTGGGTCCAGGTTGTTTTCATCTTGTGGCTCCCCATCTCAACGTGGGGTCACCAATTTGCTGGTGAATCAAGGGAGACAGCATGGAACTGACAAGACTGTCTCTCAAATGCCTGGATGTGAGAAACAGTGCTTCTGCTCACATCTCCATGGCAAAGGGTCATCACGCAACCCTCCCTAACTACAAGCAGACTGGCAAGGTAGTGTCCCCTGTGTTCTGGAGGAAAAGCAAGACACACTATGGATGAATATTTAAGTTTCTCCCATGTATTGTCACACAGTAGGTGCTTAACCAAATGCAACTATTATAATTTGTTATGACGACTGACTTCATTGCTGGAAGGAGTTTCTGAGGTCGGATTTGCCTTGGAATTCTTTGGGCTTTTCAAGCACCTCCTGTGTGACCAATACTTTCAAATACAGGATGCCATCTAATTTTCAAATGATTCTGTAATCCCAGCAGGGACTGCATTTAGTGGCCAGGAGACTACAACAGAGAGTAAGGTTCTATGTTGGGGGAGAGAAGGTGCTCCCTAGCTGTTCCATGGGGACCGGTGATGAGCACACTAGCAGGCCAGGTTCAAGAGTTAGGCAAAAGAGCACATAGGGGAATACCAGGGAAAGGCTGCTGTAATTTGGGGAAGTGCTAAGTCTGGAAAAAAATGCCAGCGCCTGGGCAGTCAGTTCTCAAAGAACTCTGGGGCTCAGGCAGAAGAACTCTAGGTTATTAAAGCCCACAGACAGTACCCAAATCCTGTTTGATTCTCATTGTCACCTTCCTTCCTTAGCCCAGGTTTTAGTACCTTCACACAGCATCCTTCTTTTTGTCACTTGGGAGATACCATGCTGTACTCAGGAATGATGTAGGACTCAATGTTTTCCGTGGGCTGCGGTGGGTGGGAACAGCATAGACTCTACATGAATTCAGGCGAGGGTTCTAGTCTCTGCCCTGTCACTCACTAGCCACGGGATCCTGGGAAAATGACCAAGTCCCGCTAGCCTCAAGTTCTTTGTTTGTGAAGTGAGTGGGTTTGATAAGCGCCATCTTGTAGGACTGCAGGAATGGATGTAATATATGGAAAGCACCTTGCACAGTGCCTGGCACATATTGGAACTTTGATGAATGGAAGTGATTTTGAATGTTGTTTTGATCCCAGAACCTTACTCTCTTTTCTCTGGGATATTTGTTATCCGGTCATGTTAAGAGAATGTGCAGTTCAATAGGACATGGGATAGCTAATTAGCCAAAGAGGGCGCTACATAAATAAAACTCAATCCATTTTCTAAATCAGAGGATATGTGTGGGATATATGAGAATATGTGTGGAATTCAGCTGTAAGGGAGTTGTCCCAGCTGGCTACAATACAAAGCTCCTATAATTTGAGTAAAAAACCAGCTCCTTCCCTCCCTCCCAGCTGCTCTTCCACCCAAACCATTCCTTTAACTCATTTCTCCCCCACCAAAACCTAGACCTTGCTTACTTACAGCTGTCCAAATTACACCCAAGATAACCAAACTAAAATGTCTTTTTAATGCAGTGGGTCCTGGCTTTCCATGGTCAGGAACAAGAGTGTCAGTCTAGAGTCTTCTGGACTCCACTTCAAAGGAATATCACTGTATTCAAATGATGGATATAAAATACCTACTCTGTGCACTGTGTTGAACTGCACTAGGACGAGAGTGCAGGACACCTTCCTTTCCTGCCCCAGGAGGAAATTTCTCTCTGGTTTGTCCATGATCCCAAAGGAACTTCTCAGAGCAATTATCCATTTCAGACTTTGCTCCCACCCCTAAGGCACCCTGTCTCCAAGTAGGGCCACTGTCATCCCCCTTCCCCCGGTTTACAGTGATCAGCTGCACAGAAGGAATCATAATGAGCAGACATCTTGAGCCACCAGGCCAGGGGCATTTCCACTGCAGTGCTCTTCCTGGGAGCAGCACCCCCACACCCTTCTATACACACCACCCCTGGTTCTATAGGTCTCAGGGCACCCCTCCCTACTTTCCTGCCATGAGGACAGCTGCTAGACAGTCACCTAAGTGTGGGATGTGTCCTGCTTCTCCTAGTGTCCTCACTGCTCATGCACAGGGCCTTTCAGAGAGCAGAGCTCAGCCCGTGTCTGGGAATCAGTGAGCCAGAGAGCAGGGCTCCCTCTGTGCTGAGAGGACGTTTCTCCTCCTTTCTTGAAGAACCAAGTGAATACAGGAGCAGACCTCTATGTTACTTTTGCAAAATGACAGTTGAGAAGGAATAAGAAGCAAAAATGAACAATCTTTTATTTCTGTATTTCCTGGCCCCATCACTTGATTCCTCCATTCTTTTGCCTTTCCAAAAAATTCCTAGGCCAATGCCTTGTAATTTCATTCCAGAACCCAAACAAGGAGGGAAGATCTTTTTGCAAAATGACAGACAAGAAGGAACAAGAAACAAAAACGAACAATCTTTTATTTCCCTATTTCCTGACCCCGTCAATAGACTACTCTGTTCTTTTGCCTTTCCAACGAATTCTTATGCCAGTGCCCTGTAATTTCCATTCTAGAACCCAAACAAGAAGAGAAGGTCTCCCAGCTTATTTCCAGGACATGACAGAACTCTTAAATCTTGAACTGGGTAATTACAAATGTTGTGGGGTGGATGTCACTCACACATTTAGCCGCTGAAGCTGGTTGAACCTTCCATTCTAAGGAATAACATTTCAGAACTTCCTCAAGAAAACCAAGCTCTGGATGTGAAGTCACTGTAGAGGACAGCCTCCAGAGAGGTTCCTCCCCCTCCTTTCTTCTCCCAACCCTCCCTGGCCCTGCCCTGCTTTGAACTCACAGGGTGCTCTCTCTCTACACACACACACACACACACACACACACACACACACAGGGAAGAACCATGAAACAATCTCACTTCGTGCCCAGCACCCCACAGGACAAGCTGCCGACCCCGCCGGAGCCGGGACCGCACCACAGCCGCCCCTGGGGCTCAGGCCCCCTCTTCCTCATGGCTCACAGCCTCTTCATACGGGGCCACGAGGAAACCGGCAGCCCGCGATTGACCCGCAGCAAATACTCCAGCACTTGCAACCTGCAGGTTTCCGCGTGGGCCCTGGGACCCCACAGGAACTCGTAGCGGGCAGGGTCACTGCCGGGCACCTGCCGGTACTCCAGGTACCCTTCCTGCACCCAGACATTGGTCAGGAGCTCCCGGGGCTCCCCAAAGATGATGTGCTCCTCGCCGGCATACACCCCCATGACCCCCAGCGCTTCCCACACCACCTCCTCGCGGGCACGGTCGCCCTCCAGGAGGATCACCCCCAGGAGCACCACCAGGAGGCCGGTCTTGGGCGGGCCCTGCTCACCGCTCAGCATCGCATCGCAGGTGAGGCCCAAGATGGTGACCAGGACGTAGAAGTGCTCGCTGGGGTCCACTTCCTTCACATCCACGCCAAACACCAGCTGCATGCACTCGGACGCCTGGCCCAGGATCACTGGGAAGTAATCCTGGTAATCCTTGCTGACTATCTCCAGCATCTCCGCCTGGCTGGTTGGCTGCTTGGTGCGAAACTTAAGGAGCAGGAACTCCACCAGGTCAGCCACTTTCATGTGGAGTTTCTCCTGGAGAAAGAGCTGAGTGACTTCCAGCTCCTCCCAGGTGCTCAACCCGCCCTCATCTGAGCTGCTGGAGCCCTGGTCGGGCTGGTTCCCAGCAGTGGTTGCCATGGCAGTGGGGGAGGGGCAGGCATGCTGAAGGCTCTGAGGAGGGCTCAGGGACCCAGCCTCAGACCTGTCGTCCACCGGAATCAGGAACAGGGCAGAGCAGGAGGAGGAAGGGGAAGAGGAGAAGGAAGTACTAGTATTGGAGGAAGAAGAGGGATAGGAGGAAGAGGAGGAGGAAGAGGAGGAAGGAGACTGGATCTCCTCCTCTTCAGCCCCAGACAGCTGTGCATTCACCAGGCCCTGGGCCTCTCCTGGGTCTTCCTCCAGCTTCCAGAGCTCACTCCTCTGACCCAGGGGCATGGCGTTCGTGTTGGGCTGAACCTGAAAAGAGATGTGGGATGGCCTCTCAGGGTACAGCCCAGCCAACAGAGGCCTGACGTCGCAGAGCTGACAGTGGGCTGCGTCGGCTTGGGTGCCAAGGGGTTCCTTCTGTGTTGGGATGGGAGAGCCCCTGGCTCCATGCTCGTAGCATGTACCTTACCTCAACAGCTGGCACTCACCTTCTCCTCTTCTGCTCTGTGACCTCAGGGACTCTTGCCTCACACCGAAGCAAGAGTCAACTCCTAGTTCTTGAAGCCCCTGGAGGAGAAAAGGAGGAGGAACCTCAGAGTGCAGACTGTGAGCATGGCCCTGGGCCCCCAGTGCACACAGGAGGGCTGGGTCGGACTCTGTGAGGTTGTTGCCAGGCAGGCTGGGTGGTCCCCTCCTTGGCCTCTCAGGGGACTGCTCTTTCCCTTGGTGGGGCCTGCCTCCGCCCCCACACCCTGCAGGCCTGAACCCAAAGGGACCCAGCAAGACCACGCAGCCCTGAGACTCCACCGAAGGTAAGCGAGGGGGCCCACATCTAGCCATGCCTGCCAAGGTCTACAGGGCTCATCATGGATCTCCAAGGATGGCCAAGCTTGTGGTTCCATCTGTGCTGGGATAGGTATACCTCTCCGTCCATACCCTGACCCCACAGGCGACCTGGGAAAATTACTCTGTTGACCTGAGGACACCGTTCTGGTGCCGAGGCCTCATCTCTGGGAGAAACCAGAAGGAAAATTCAGGAGACATCACTAGGCCCACCAATCCCCCATCTCCCCATGGCTGACAGAAGTGGGAGGGTAGGCTTGGGCCCTAGGGATCCTGCTGTGGGAGTCATCTCCTCATTTCTCACCTCCACCTCCTGCTAGGGCCAGTACCAGGGCCCCTGCCTCTTCCACTGACCACAGTCCAGACCCTCAGACACAGGCCCTCCCCTCCCAGAGCCCAGGTATCTGGGGACGAAGAGGGGCTCCGCCTGACAGACCCGGCCAGGGTTCTCAGGGCGGTCAAGTAGAAATGGCCAGATTTCTGGGGCATCCCCTCCTTGTCCCAAGGGGTGGGTTGGGAGCCCTCGCTCCTGCCTCGGGGGTCCCCACTTTGACTCTTGGCAGGACAAGAGCCTCCTGTGTGTCTCCCAGGTGGGCTTCCTCGGGTGACCCGACTCCGACCTCTCCCAGCATGGCCCTCGCCTCCCTGAGAGCTCCCAGAGGAGGGTGAGGAGCCACCACGCCCATGTCCGAGGGTCCATCCCCCATGGCCAGCTTCCAGCAAGATCCCAAAGGGCTGGCGGTGGGGACCGACCCCTCTGACCTGGGATGGGGATGCCCTCAGGCTCCCGGGAGGCTAATCCTCCTTCCTGCCAGGGCCTGCCCTTCCACCCAGCCCCCAACCTGAGACAGAGGCCAGGTGCCCCTCAGCCCGAGACCTCACTCCCCGAGGTCTCCCCACCTTCCAGCCCATGAGACAAGTGAGCATGCCTGCCACTTTGGGCCACCGCTGACCGATCCTCCCTGGGCTGCCAACAGGGCAAGGCCGGACTCCGGGGCACTGGCTTCTTTGCTGAGAAGGGAGGACCGGGTCCGGCCAGTCCTCCCCCAGGGTCCTCATCCTCACTCCCAGAAGGACCTGTGACCCTCCTCCCCACCCCGTGCTCCACACTCACACCCTCACACACACAAGCCCACCACACCCCAGGCCCTGTTCCTTCTCACCACAGCCCGCAGTCTCTCACACCCAGATGTGGACATCAGGACAGGCATGTGCTCCTCCTACACTGGGGCCTCCTCCCCGAATTGAACGTGCTGGGGACCAGGATGCCTCAGTCCTCCCTCTGGTCCTCACCTTCCAACACAGCAGGCCCGCGGTCCGCCCGGGAGATCTTGAAGCCTGATGCTTCCACCCAGACCCCCGTCTCTGGGAGACTTGGTGGGAATGCAGGGCTCGCCCCATGCGGTCATCTGTCCCTGGGGCCTCCTGGGACCAAATCTGGTCTCTGTCCCCAATCCTGCAGTCCTCCTTGCAGTCCTCGCCTTTCCCCCCAGCGACACACGGCCCATCTTCCCCCTTACGCATTCTCCATCCTTGTGACCACCGGTCCTCAGAGGCCCCGAGGCTGAAGTGGCCATGCACGGCGTGGGATCGCCCACCCCAGGAGCCTCCCGGGGCTGAACCAAGGCGCGGTCCGGCGGGCTCCCTGGGGACTCCCTCAGGTCCTCTCGCCTCGAGCCCTAGCGGGTCCCGGGCCTCTCCTGTCTGCTGTCCCGGGGCCGGTGCTCCCACACCAAGGCTATCGCTCCCCTGAGCCCACTGGCTCAAGTCTGTGACCACGATGTGCAGCGGCGAAGCCCAAGATTTCCCAGGACGGACCGCGGGGGCGGAGATGGGGCGTCCAGGTCTCTCGGGCCTTCTTCCCCTTTCCAACGGGGCTCCCTGGTGCCTATGCCTTTGTCTACTGTACTGCCTGTGGATCGACTCCTGGACACCAGCGCATCCAGCCTCTGGGAGACCCAGGTGGACAAGTGGGGGACACACACACACACACGAACACAAATGGGGGGGTGTGTGTGTCCTACACTCACATTTCTAGGGACTGACTCTGGTTTGGGATGAAGGGGTCCTCAGTCCTCCCTCTGTATCCTCACTGTGAAGCCCAGCAGGACCTGGGCCGTCCCCTCTGCCCCACTGAGCACCAGTGCCTACTGCCAAGGTCCCCAGTGTCTCTGAGTCCAGGATGCAAAGTCTGGACTCACCACCTGCTCCCATCCCCCCCCCCCCCCCCCCCCGTCCCCCCGCCTCTCGGGGGCCGGGAGCCCAACCCCCGCCCCCCCCCCCCCCCCCCCCCCCCCCCCCCCCCCCGCCTTCCGAAGACATTCCCTGACTGACTATGGGTTGGGGTCCAGGGTCCCTCAGTCCTCCATCTGCATGATCACTGTGAAGCCCAGCAGGGCCTGCACCTGCCCCTCTGCCCACCTGAAGGAGACCCTGCTCCTTGCACCAAGGCTCCCAGTCCCTCCGGAGACCTGGATATGCCAGTCCCGCCACACTGTCCACGTGTCGCCATCCCGCCCGGTGGCCTTTCTGGAATGACCACGGGGTCCGACCTCGGTGAGGTCCCCTCTGTCCTCCCTCAGGGTTCATACATTGAATCCCATTCGCGACTGAGCCCTCCCCTCTGAGGACCAGAGATCTGCTCCTTACACCAGGCCGTTCCTTACTCAGAGACGAGGATGCGGAAGTACGGACTCGCCACATCCCCCACTCACATTCCCCACCAAGGACCTTTGCTGACTGACTCTAGGCTGGGGTCCAGGGTCCCTCAATCCTCCTACATCCTCACCATAAAAACCAGGAAGACCTTCGCCCGCCCCTCTGCCCGCTTGAGGGAGGCCCCGCTCCTTCTGCCAAAGCCCACAATCACTAGAGAAACCGCGATGCGCTGAGCCACCCCAGGGGTTACGAGTCCCCATCCCAGGCAGGTGCATTTCTGGACTGGCCCTGGAGACCCAATTCTGTGAGGTCCCCTCTGTCCTGCCTCAGGGTTCATACCTTGAATCACAGTCCCTTCTGAGCCCTCCCTTCTGACGACCTGAGATCTGCTCCTTACACCAGGCCCTTCGTTACTCAGAGACCCGGATGCGGAAGTCCGGATTCGCCACGTGCTCCCATCCCCCCATGGACCTTCCACGACTGACTCTGGGGTGGGGTCCAGGGTTCCTCATTCCTCCCTCTGCATGCTCACCGTGAAGCCCAGCAGGACCTGTGCCATCCCCTCCCCTCGCCCCCCCCCCCGGAGGGGGGCCCTGTTCCTTCTGCCAAGGTCCCCAGTCACTAGAGAAACCCGGATGCGCCAGTCCCACCCTAGGGGATAGGAGACCTCATCCCGCCAGATGTCTTTCTAAACTGACCCTGCAGACCCTATTCTTTGAGGTCCCCTCTGTCCTGCCTCAGAGTTCATACCTTGAATCCCATTCGGACCTGAGCCCTCCCCTCTGACGACCTGAGATGGGTTCCTTACACCAGGCCCTTCCTCACTCAGAGACCCGGATGCGGAAGTCCGGACTCGCCACAGGCTCCCATCCCCCCACCACGGACCTTCCCTGACTGACTCTGGGCTGGGGTCCTGGATCCCTCAGTCCTCCTCCTGCATCCTCACCGTGAAGCCCAGCACGACCTGCGCCCACCCCACTGCCCGCCTGAGGGAGGCCCTGCTCCCTCCACCAAGGCTCCCAGTCTCTCCGGAGGCCCAGATGCCCCAGTCAGGCCACCGGACCACTTGTCCCCATCCCGCCCAGGGGACTTCCCGGAATGGCCTTGGGAGCCGATGTCGGTGAGGTCCTCTCTGGCCTCCCTCAGGGTTCATACCTTGAATCCCATTCACGCCTGAGCCCTGCCGCTGACGACCTCAGATCGGCTCCTTACACCAGGCCCTTCATCACTCAGAGACCCGGATGCGGAAGTCCGGACTTGCCATGTGCTCCCATCCCCCACCGCGGATCTTCCCTGACTGACTCTGGGCTGGAGTCCAGGGTCCCTCAATCCTCCTACATCCTCAGCATAAAACCAAGCAAGACCTTCGCCTGCCCCTCTGCCCCCCTGAGGGAGGCCCTGCCCCTGCTCCTTCTGCCAAACCCCCAATCACTAGAGAAACCGCAATGCGCCAGTCCCACCCCAGGGGCTATGAGTCCATTCCACGCAGGTGGGTTTCTAGACTGGACCTGGAGACCCAATTCTGTGAGGTCCCCTCTGTCCTGCCTCAAGGTTCATACCTTGAATCCCATTCGCGGCTGAGCCCTCCCCTCTGAGGACCCGAGATCAGCACCTTATACCAGGTCCTTCATCACTCAGACCCCGGATGCGGAAGTCCGGACTTGCCATGTGCTCCCATCCCCCTCCAAGGACCTTTTGTGACTAACTCTAGGCTGGGGTCCAGGGTCCCTCAATCCTCCTACATCCTCACCATAAAACCCAGCAAGACCTTTGCCCGCCCCTCTGTCCCCCTGCGTGAGGCCATGATCCTTGTGTCAAAGCCCCCAATCACTAGAGAAACCCCAATGCGCCAGTCCCACCCCAGGAGCTGTGAGTCCCCATTCCACGCAGGTGCATTTCTAGACTGGCCCTGGAGACCCAATTCTGTGAGGTCCCCTCTGTCCTGCCTCAGAATTCATACCTTGAATCCCATTCGCGGCTGAGCCTTCCCCTCTGACGACCTGAGTTTGGCACCTTATACCAGGCCCTTTGTCACTCAGAAACCCGGATGCGGAAGTCAGGACTTGCCACGTGCTCCCATCCCCCTCCAAGGACCTTCCCTGACTGACTCTGGGCTGGGGTCCAGGGTCCCTCAATCTTCCTACATCCTCACCATGAAACAAAGCAGGACCTGTGCCCGCCCCTCTACCCCACTGAGGGAGGCCCCGGTCCTTCTGCCAAGGCCCCCAATCACTAGAGAAACCACGATGCGCCAGTCCCACCCCAGGGGCTACGAGTCCCCATTCCACGCAGGTGCATTTCTAGACTGGCCTTGGAGACCCAATTCTGTGAGGTCCCCTCTATCCTGCCTCAGGGTTCATACCTTGAATCACAGTCCCATCTGGGCCCTCCCCTCTGAGGACCTGAGATCTGCTCCTTACACCAGGCCCTTTGTCACTCAGACCCGGATGCGGAAGTCCGGATTCGCCACGTGTTCCCATCCCTGACCACGGACCTTCCACGACTGACTCTGGGGTGGGGTCCAGGGTTCCTCAGTCCTCCCTCTGCATGCTCACCGTGAAGCCCAGCAGGACCTGTGCCCTCCTATCCCCCCCCACCGCTCCCCGCCCCGGGAGGTCCTATTCCTTCTGCCATGGTCCCCAGTCACTACAGAAACCCAGATGCCCCAGTCCTACCCTAGGGGATACAAGACCTCATCCTGCCCAATGCATTTCTAAACTGAACCTGCGGACCTAATTCTCTGAGGTCCCCTCTGTGCTGCCTCAGGGTTCATACCTTGAATGCCATTTGCGGCCTAGGCCTCCATTCTGACTACCTGAGATCGGCTCCTTATACCTATGTCTCCTTCGTCACTCGTCACTCAGAGACCCGAATCCCGAAGTCCGGACTTGCAACATGCTCCCATCCCCCACCAAGGACCTTTCATGGCTGACTCTGGGCTGGGGTCCAGGGTCCCTCAATCCTCCTACAACCTCACCATAGAACCCAGCAAGACCTTTGCCCACCCCTCTGCCTCCTGAGCGAGGCCCTGCTCCGTCTGCCAAGGCCCCCAGTGTCTCTGAGACCGGGACGCGTCAGTCCCGACGCCCTGGCCATGTGTCCCCATCCCGCCTGGGGCCTCTCCGGACTGATCCTGGGGCCCGACCTCAGTTTCGACCCCAGTGTCCTGGGCTCCCAACTCCCTCGGTCCTGCCCCCGCTCGGGCCCGACCCCGTCCCCCCTGGACTCCCTGGACCTCCCTGGGCCGCGGTCTTCCTGACCCGGCATCCTTGCCCTCCGACCAAGCTCCTCAGCCCCCTCGGGCCCCCGAGGCACCTTTCAGCCGACGCCCCCGGTGGCCACCCTCCCCAGGGGCCCCAGGGCCGGTCTGCAGCAGGGCCCGAGGGGCTGCACCAGCTCGGGGAAGGCTGGGCCCCCCCGATCTCCCTCAGGTGCCGACACCCACTCCAGGGAGGGCCTGGGCCCGTCCCTCTGGGGACCCGTGTCCCCTGCCCTGGCCGCGGCGGGAAGGGCTCAGCCGGACGGCGCTGCCCCGGCCCGGGGTCTCTCGGGGCTGCCGCCAGGGGCCCCCTGGATCCCGGGGGTCCCTCCACGCCCCCCCTCGGGGCACCCTCAGGGCAGGGTCTACCTGCACGCCTGGCTGCCGGGCCTGGGCTCCTTCCCTCCGCCAACCTGAATCCGGCTTCCCACACGCAGGGCCTCGCCTCTCTCAGGCCTCGGAGGCGGAAGTCGGCGCTCGTCACATCCGGACCCCAGAGGAAGGGGTCCCCTAGGGCTGACAGCACCTCGGGCGGCGATGGGTCCCGGGTGGGCGAGGTGGGAGCAGGGGAGCGGGGAGGAGGGTCTCTGGGTCCCCCCTGGGCGCCTCGCCTGCCCTCTGGCAGCACTGGGCCCCCGCTCACCGCAGACCTGAGCCCCAGCGGGATGGTTTGCGGGGCTTGCTGCGCACCTGCTCCCGGGGCCCGGGGTGTCTCAGGGCTGCTGGCAGGGACACAGTGCGCTGGGACATGAGACCCCTCGGCCCTCACCCAGGAGGCCCTCCTCTACCCTTGTGGGACACACGCGGTCACGGGACAGATGCCTGATGTGGACCTGCAGCGCCCGTGACCGTGGGGCAGGGTCGGAGGAGAAGCGTTCCTTCCACGGGGTCCCTTCGCCAGCGGCCAGACTTCAGCAACAGTTTGAAGATTTTATAAAAACATTTAATTTACTGACGAGGCTGAGCAGCTGCAGGAGGTTTGGGGTCCGGTCCCAGGGTTTTAGGGTTATCCACTGTTGCAGGGTCCGCTGCAGTGAGTTTTCCTTGGTCGTGCTCGTTCATCGTAAGAAACACACTGTCCGCCTCTACCCAGTGTGTGTTCTACATATGTTTATATATGCATGCTTGTTTATGTTATATGTGTATTTATATGTGTGTAGACTATACTTATTTTATGAAACTACATTCTCTTACTTTATGTAATTTATTTTGATAATCTCTCTTCTATTTCTAGTCTGCCCTTTATATTCTATGAAAATAACAAGTTTTGAAAAGTCATTCCTTACCCCTAAGATGATTTCAGGTGGTTATTAGCACAGACTCTGGAGTCAAATGCCTCAATCGCTCCATCTTTCCCTCTGTCCTGATAGTTTGCCAGGTCTATTGGCATGGATGCTCTGAGAACCAGCCTTAGATTTATACCAGGAATTAGGGCAGAAGTTTAAAATCATTTCTCCTACCCATCCTGTCATCTGCATCTATGCAGCTTCCAGTACCTCCCCTCATATCCCTGCCATTCCTCACACCCCAGCCCCAGACACAGGCACCAGCTCAGCACTATTCATCTCCTGCAGGGTTTTCTCCTGTTTTGTTGTTTAAATTTTGTTGTTGGTTTGCCTTCCCCCTCTTCCTTCTCTAGTCTTTCGGGTTCAATTTGGGAAGCAGAATTCAGCAGTCTGAGCTTAATTGTCATCTTGCCAGCTACATGGTAAGGTGCTAAATGTATAAATTATTTCATCAGAATTATATGTTTGCAATATTCTGGTCCCCGTTAATGAACGTGGTATACTGGTCCATTTATTTGGGACATCTTTTACCTGAATCTATCAGTAAACTTGTGTACTTTCTTGTATACTTAACTATATTTATACAGATATATAAAACTATATAACTATATGTGTAATAATTATATTAATAATTATATTATTATAGTATATAATAAGTATACATATAGTTATATAGTTTTATACATAGTTACATAGATCTTGTACATTTTTGTTGGGCTTCTTTATAGGTAATCTTTGGATTTTGTTGGTATCGTGAATGGCATATTTTCTATTACATGTTCTAATTAGTTACTGATTTTGTAGGGCAGAGCTATGTATTTTGCTATAATACTCTTTCATACACTATCTGAAGTCTTATCCACTTGAATATCCCACATGTCTAGTCCTTTAACTTTTCAAACTAGATGATTAGATTGTTTTGAAACACTCTCTTTATTTTCAATATTCATATATCTTATTTATGTGACATCCATAGCTCTGGCTTTGTGTTCCAGTACCTTTATGAATGGTGGAGGTGGAAGTATCTATCTAAGTGTAGTTTCTGACTCTAATGGGAATGCTTCTAATATTTGACATTCAAGTATGTTTAGTGTCTAATTTTGGAAATGGAAGTTCTTTTTATTGTGAATTCATCTTGAATTACGTTAAAAGACTTTTTCTTGGGGCACGTGGGTGGCTCTGTCAATTGAGCATCCAACTCATGATTTCAGCTCCATCTCCTTAGCTTCCTGTGCTCAGCATGAAGCCTGCTTGGGATTCTCTCTCTCCCTCTGCCCCTCGCCCTCCCTGGTGTCTCTCTCTCTCTCTCAAATGAATAAATTCTTTTTTTTAAAAAAAAAGACTTTTTGTTTACCTACTGATATGGTCAAATATTTTTTATTTCCTCTAATTTGTTAATGTAGGGAATTACAATTGAAATTATTTTCATCCTTTAGACACAGACTGTTCATTTAATTCATTGCTGTGTTGAATAAGCTATTAATTTATTTGAGATATTTGCTGCTATATGAATAAACATGGCATCAGTATTCTTTTTGTGGTATGTACACCTTTGGTTTTTGAATCTAGAATACCTACTCTGGGGGAGTAAGTTAAACAGCTGCCCATCTTTCCATAGATTTGGAAGAGTTGATGTAAAATGGTGATTAATTTTCCCTGATATTTTGTAGAATTGTCTCCCAAAACTGCCTTTCCTGGAACTTTGGAGGGTGACTTCAATTTTGAATACAGTTTCAGTTTGTATTGTTAAGGGTTTTCATTTCTGTATAGTATGGGCCAATTTGCTCATCCCCCCCCCCCCTAAAAAGTGATCAGTTTCACTTAGGATTTCCAATTTAATGACATAATTATTATAATGAAATGTTTTCTTATAGAAAGTTTAAAATACATAGAGTAGTAGAGAGAATAGTATAATGAACCCATTGTACCTGATCCTCAGCTTCAAAAACCCAAATACATGGCCAGTCTGGTTCCAACTATTTCCCCACATACCCTGCATCTCAGCTGCTGGAATAATCATTTTATGTTTAAGTACTTCAATATACATTTCTAAAAGATAAAGACTTTAAAAAATAAACCATAAAGTCAATACAAATATCATTTCAAAAAATTGAATGTCATTAGTATCATTAAATATCCAGTTATTTTTCATATTTACCTGAAGGCCTTATACTTTTTCAAAAATTTGAGTTGTGTCAAAATATGATTTGCAGGTGTGATTGTTCATTAGTTTCTTAAGTCTTTAAAAATCTACAAATTCCCCTAACATTATATCTTTTTCCTTACAATTTTTTTGTTGTTGTTGGAAAAAAGAAAACAAACCAAGTCTTATGTTTTGTCCGGTTTCTTAGTGTAGATTTTACTTAATATAACACCTTGGTGTCCTTTAACATGTTTTTAGTGTGTTGTATTTCTTTTAATTAGTGATTAGAGGTATAAGCTTGATCAGGTTAAAATGCTTGTGTGTTTGTTTAATTGTTGTTATTGTTGTTTTGCAAGACATTAGGGGTCACGCATTGTTTGGTTGTCTCTCTTTGTGCCATACTGGCAGTCATTAATACTTATTATCTTTATCCATTAATCCTTTAGAGATGGTAATTCTCTCATTCTCTCTTTCTTAGTTTATCAGCTGAAATATTTCTACATGTTATGTTAACCTTAAAAATAAAACAGCCAAATATTTTATCAGCAAAAATGGATTTATTCGGGAATAAAAGAGAATTGCAATTTAGGACGTGCAAACTATGGTGAAACCATAAGCTATGCTGGAGAACGAAGGAGGGGTTCTCACTTTTATAGAGAAGAGGGGAAAGTTAGGAGGGCACTTATGAGCAAAAAAGCCTATGGGAGTAAATTAGGAGTTTGAAGTGTAGTGGCTTTTCATTGGCTAAATTGTGACCTTCTCTTATTGGCTGGGCTGTTGTCGGGGGATAAGGAAACCTTTCTTCCTCTGCGGGGATAGTAATGTAGTAGCTGAAGTAGAATCTACTTGCAAGGCGGGGCTCTTACTGTTGGCTCTGTAATTGACCTAGACTGGTAGGGTGTGAGAGCTCCCCCTACTGGCGTTCTGACTCCGTTTTAACCGAAGTTTCTCCTTCGTTTTCACAGGAGAAATCTTTTCTTGTTCACATCCACCATTGGTTATACTGAGGGAAAGCTATAACATATTTGTAGTGTTCTCTTATAACTTTTAAATCTCTTCTGCATCTCTATGTTGTACAATTTTATTTAACTTGTTTATTTGTGCTTTTTTCTTCATTAATTGATCATATTTGCAAAAGGTGTTTTGTAAGTATTTTCAAAGAACTGGCTTTTGTTATTTAGTTCTACTGTTATTTGTTTCATTATTTCTGCATTTATATTCATTATTTCTAACTTTCCACTTCTTTAGGTTTATTATAGTCTTCATTGTCTAGCTTCTTGAATTGCTTGATGTTTTAAATATTTATTTTTTTTATACATTCAAGGTTATATATTGCCTGCATTTATATTCATTATTTCTAACTTTCCACTTCTTTAGGTTTATTGTAGTCTTCATTGTCTAGCTTCTTGAATTGCTTGATGTTTTAAATATTTATTTTTTTTTATACGTTCAAGGTTATATATTGCCAGCTAAGTATCATTTAGACAGTATCACACAGGCGGTGTTGTATAGCTTTATGTGTATTACTTTTTTTTACAAGTTGAATATATCACTCTATTACTTATGATATTAGACTTTTTTCAACATACATATACAAAAACTGGAGACTATAAAAATTATTTTTATTTATTTATTTTTGTTAAGACAATATTTTAGAGCAGTTTAAGGGTCATTTCAAAATCAAGGGAAAGGTATAAAGATTTCTCATATTCCCACTGTCCCCGCACATGCATAGCCTTCCCCATTATCAACACTCCCTACAGGAGTGGTAATTCCCTAAGTGTTTTCTTTGTAAAATTTCAGTTACTGTATTATTCAACTGTGGTTCGTTCTTTTATATATTTTCTATCTCTTTATTGAAATCCTCATTGATTTTTTCCCCATTCTTCTCTCTAGCCTCATGGGTAACTTTATGATCATTACTTTTTTTTATCAGGCACATTATTTTTCTGTTTTATTTAGCTCTTTCTCTGAGTTTTTTCTTGTTTTCTCTTTTGGAACATATTTCTATCTCCCCATTTTGCTTGATTTTCTGTGTTTGTTTTTATGGATTAAGTGGAACAGCTACTTTTCCTCAACTGGAAGGAATGTTCTCGTATATGGTTGTTCTGTATGTTGACTGTGTGTGCTTGGTAAATTTGCAGGCTGGTTGGAGCTGAGGTCGGCATGGGCTGGAGGTCCTGGGGTTTTCCACATAGAGGGCGCTCTATCAGGACAGCTAAAACTGAAGTGGATGCAGGTCAGGATATCCCAAGGTTCTATGTGCTGAGGGAACTCCAGCAGGACATTGGAAGCTGAAATGGGTGCAAGTTGGAGTATTTCAGGGTGCTCTGTGCAGGGGGTGTCTTGGCGGAGTGGCTGGAGCTGATATGGTGTGTGGACCAGGAGGTGCTTGAGCTATTTGTGCAGAGGATGCCGTAATAAGATAGCTGAAACTATGGTAGGTGAAAGCTCAGGGGACCCAGGGCTCTATACACAGAGGGCATGCTGAAGCAGATGTGGATGTAATCAGGGGTGTTTCTGGACTCTCTGCACAGAGGGTGCCCTGAAGGAGCAGCTGAAAGTAAAGCAGGATATAAGCTAGGAGGTACTGGGGCATACCATGCAGGGGGCATCCTGGCAGTGCAGCTAAAGCTAAAATGGGCACAAGCTGGTGTGGTCTCTGGGCTCTTCATGCAAAATGTGCCCTAGCAGGACAGCTGAAGCTGAATTGGGTGCAAGCCATGGTGTCCCAAGGTATTTAGGGCAGTGGGTGCCCTGGCGGAGCTACTGAAGCCAAGGCCAGTGCAGGTGGACATGTTCCAAAGTACTCCATGTAGGGGTGCCCTGATGGGTTGGTTGAAACTGATGCTGGCACAAGCCCAGGGTTCCTGGGGTGCTCCTCTTAGGGGACACCCTGGCAAGGTGGCTGGATTTAAAACAGACATTGACTGAGGTATTCTAGAGACTCTGTATCAGGGGTGCCCTAGCAAGCCATCTGAAGCCAAAGTGTGGGCCTGGAGTGTTCTGGGGTGTTTTGTGTCTGTGTCACCTTGGCATGAAGACTGAGGCTGTAGTGAACACTGAGTAGTGGTGTCCCAGTGTTCATTGCCCTTTGACCACCTTGGTGGGTCAGCTGGGATTGGTGTGGGCTGGGGCCTGGGGCTCACTGAGGCAGCAGGCCACTTAGGGTGCCCAGGCTATGCACTGGTCTCTCATTTCAAGATGGAGGTGGAGGCAGAGTGTAGAATGTGTCTGTTAACCCCTCCCATCTGGGGAATGTTCCAGCAGCTCCCCTGCAATGGTGGAGTTCTAGGGCTGACTCTTACGTTTTTTAATTTTAATTTTTTAAAGACTTATTTATTTTATTTTAGGAGGGGAGGGGCAGAGGGAGAAAGAGAATTCCAAGCAGATTGCCTTGGAATCCTTGTCTAAGCACAGAGCTCGTCTCGGGTTTGAGCTCATGACCCTGAGATCATGACCTGAGCGGATATCGTGAGTCTGGTGCTCAATGGACTGAGCCAGCAGCAATCCGGGGCTGACTTTTTAACGTGCTAGTTGATATTTAAGATTGTGGGTTTTTAAAGAAAGAAAATAATAATATAAAATAATTTTTAAAATCAATAAAAGGAAAAAAGGCAAAAAAGAAAAGACAAAATGAAACTTAAAAAACAAGACCAAAACCAAACCCAAAAAACAAAACAACCCCCACCCCAAAACCCCAAATGACAACAAACCCCATGGCTTATTTCCTGTTCCCCAGTGCTACTGAATCTGGTGTGGGCTTGTAGACTCCGGGCTCACTGTGGTCTCAAACTCGCTGTGATGACCAGAACTGTCAGTTATGACATTCAGACCTTGCTCCCTTCTGGGTTTTTTAAGCTGGAGTGGGAATGTCAATGTGTTTTTTCCTCCAGTCTTTCTGACCTGGAGAGTGTTCCCACAGTTCTTCCACCATTTGGTAGAGTTCTAGTGGTTGTCTCTTTTACATGCCAGTTGCTCTATTTTTGTTTTTGTCTTTTTTTTTTTTTTTTTTTTGCTAGTTGTTCTTTTAAACTGTGACTTTCTTTCTATACCCAAGGACATAGGAATCCATTCCTGGTCCCTCAGTAATATCCCTCTCCACTGCTGTCCTCAGTGTCAGGGGTAGGGATTCCTTTCTTACCGTCTCTCCATCTTTCTTGCTATTCTCTTTTGTAGTTCTCTCTATTTTTGGTTGTGCAGAAAATATTCAGTCAGCCCTCTGTTCTTCAGGAGGAGTTCTCCAATTAACAGGTGTAATTTGGTATGTTCCATGGAGGAGCTGAGTTCAGGGTCTTTCTTCATTGCCATCTTGGACCCAACAGTTGTTTCAAAACTACTAATTTTAACGTGTATATCTTTTTTGTTAATGTGTTTGTTAAGGTCTTTGGCCCATTTTAAAATCAGGTTGTTTTCTTAATTTTGAGTTTTAGATGTACTTTTAAATTTAAAATTTTAGATGTACTTTTAAATTTAAATTTAAATTTAAAAGATGTACTTTTAAATAATGGACCTTTATCAGATATGTCCTTTGCAAATATTTTTTCCTAGCCTATGATTTCTTATCTCATTCTCTTGACATTGCTTTTCATGGAACAGAAGTTGTCAATTTTAATGCATTCCAGTTTAATCAATTATTTCATTCATAGATTGTGCCTTTGGTGTTGCATCTTAAAGGTCATCGCCATACCCAAGAGTATCTAGGTTTTCTCCTATGTTATCTTCCAGGAGTTTTATAGTTTTGCATTTCACACTTAGGTCTGTAATCCATTTTGAGTTAATTTTGGTGAAGGGTATAATGTCTGTGTGTTCCATGTAGTTGTTTAGTTGTCTAACACCATTTTCTTTTTTTTTTTCTTTTTTTTTTAAAGATTTTATTTATTTATTTGACAGAGAGAGATCACAAGTAGACAGAGAGGCAGGCAGAGAGAGAGAGAGAGAGAGGGAAGCAGGCTCCCCGCTGAGCAGAGAGCCCAATGCGGGACTCGATCCCAGGACCCTGAGATCATGACCTGAGCCGAAGGCAGCGGCTTAACCCACTGAGCCACCCAGGCGCCCCAAACACCATTTTCTTGAAAGTACTATCTTTTTCCCATTGTCCTGTCTTTGCTCCTTTTTAAAAGATCAGTTGACTATATTTATATTTGTCTATTTCTGGGATCTCTATTCTGTTATATTCTATTCATCTATTTTTTCACAAATACCACACTCTCTTGATTACTATAGTTTCATAGTAAATCTTGAAGTTGGGTAATGTCAGTTTTCCAACTTTATTTTTCTCTTTCAATATTGTTTTTGGTCTCTCACATTTCTTTCTGGTTCTTTCTTAATTGTTTTTATTTATGATTACATTACCTATCTGATTTTGCATGCTGTCTATCTTATCCATGAGAGTCCTTAGTGTATTAATCATAGTTATTTTAAATTTCTGGTCCAATACTTCCAATAGCCCTGCCACATTAAATTCTGATGCCTCCTTTCTCTCTTTAAACTGCGTTTTTGCCTTTTGGTATGCCTTGTAATTTTTTCTTAATAGCTGGACATGATGGGCTGGATAGAAAGAACTACTGTAAATAAGCCTTTAACATGGTGGTAAGACGTTTGGGGAGAGGAAGTTTTCTGCAGTCCTATGTTAGATCCCAGTATTTTAGTGAGCTTGTGCATCTGGACTGTGAACTTCACAAGTATTTCATTCTCCCCCCCCCCAGGTGGGACAGGATGACTAGAGTAGGCTGGAGTTGAGTATTTCCCTTCTCCAGTGTGGAAAGCTAAAGCTAACTGGAGTTGGGTATTTCCCTTCCTGTTGGTCACTTATGCTCTAATGATACCCCAGCAGGTTAGGCTCCTGTTAACTGGGTTCTCCAGAGGGCAGGCCTTATTAAGAAGAATAGGGTGAGTGCCTGTGTGGCTCAGTTGGTTAGGTGACTGCCTTTGGCTCAGGTCATGATCCTGGAGTCCCAGGATCGAGTCCTGCTTTGGGCTCCCCGATCAGAGGGGAGCCTGCTTCTCCCTCTGACCCTCCTGCCTCTCATGCTCTCTCTCCCTCTGTCTCAGATGGATAAATAAAATCTTAAAAAAGAAGAAGAAGGACAGGGTACTCTGGCATATTTCAAAATGGTTCTTTTTTTGCCCCCCTGCCAGAAGCATGGGGGGATTTTTCTTGATATTTATTGTGGGAACCTGGTTGAGCTCTTAGAGTAAATCTCACAGTATTTTGGCCCCCCACCCAGTGACTGCCCCCTGGAGTTTTAAACTCTCAATGTTGTCTATTCTGAGCCTCTAGTAATTCATCAATTACAGTTCAGGTAATCCCAGAACTGGTTCCCACAATGGTTTCCAGTTATGAGCCTCTGCTCTGGTAAGTTTTCAACCTCCTGTAGTCACCTGCCTGTCTCTCCAATCTTAGGGACTGTGTTTGCCCTGTGTCCTCACCTCTTCTAGTATACAAGAAGAGTTGTTGATTTTTCAGTCTGTTCAGCTTTTTACTCATTTTTAGGAAGGAGAGGCAACTTCCAGTTTCCTTACATGTGGAACTGAAAACTGACAGTAAAAATGATTTTTGAGAATGCTGTGAAGAGGATGAGAGAAATAAAATGTCATTTAGAAGAGATTTCATGGAGGGACACCTAGCTGGCTAAGTCAGTGGAGGATGTGCCTCTTGATCTTGGGGTCATGGGTTCGAGTACCACATTGGTGTGGAGCCTACTTACAGGTGATTTCAGGGTGCAGGGTGTTTTGTTTTGTTTTTGTTAGTCATAAAGATAAACATATTTAATTGCTGGCCACATAGTTTGTTTATCCCTGGAATACAAAGAAATTTGACACTAGAAAATCAATCAGTGTAATTAGCCTCATATAACAGTCAGGGATTGTCCAGAAAAATAGACACATCTCTAAATATTTAACACATTGAAAATTTAATACAGAGGACTATTTGCACAAGTGAGGAGCCAAATGAGGGAAAGTTGGGGAACCCAATAAATAGCAACGTGAGAAAGTCAATCTGACCTCCAGGCTGAAAGGACAAAGAGAGGTGGTAGTGTTACTACAATCTAAGTATTGGATTCAATAGGCTCTGGAGGCATAGTAGGCCAATGTGATGGTGGCTGGACCCATAGGGAATATGTAGTCATTGAAGGAGAAGCCACTTGATGCAAAGGAAGAAGGAGAAAAAAAGTTTGCCTATCCTGGGTTCTAATCTCCTGCTGGTGCCTCCAGTTGGCTGCACTAAAATGGTAACCAAATATTGGTGAGCTTAAGGATCGTAGCCTTCAGGGGTCAGCCCCTGTGTAATTGAGGGAAGAGCAGGAGAAGAATGAGGGATGGATCTAGGAACAAATAGGCCCAGGATTGTCTTACCATATTAACAGATTGAGTAAGGAAAATAATATTTAATTTGATAAATAAAAATAATTAATATCTGCGTCCAGTCATAATAAAAAGAAATGCTAATCCTAGAGCATAAAGTGTGTATTTGTGAGTCCATACTGATGTAAATGAATGATTGGTAAATAAACAAATGGGAGAGAACAGGTACATCTCCCCATGTGGGAGAATTACAAATTGTTTATGTAGATACCCCCATTCAAGGCAAGGGAGCATAACTCTTCACTCCTTTAAGTATGTGCTGTGCCTAGTGACTTCCTTCCAAAGAAAGCACAATGTGGAAAGGGTGGGGGAGAGAATAATTTTACAACAGAGAAGCTTGAAGAATATGACCTTAGCCAGGTGATCAAGATTAACAACTCTGATGTCAAGTTGGTAGTATGTACCCTTGATATGATGTCATGAGAGTAGCACTTTCTCTTTGTGTATTCCTCCCTAAAACCCATAACCCCAGTATCTGTATGAAAAAAATCATCAGAAGAATTCCAAGAGTGGCATCCTGTAATATACCTGACCAGTAGTCCTCAAAGCTGTCAAAGTCACCAAAGTAAGGAATGCCTAAGAAACTGTTATAGTCAAGAGTATTGTAAGGAGGCATGATGACTAATTGTATTGTGGGATCCTGGATACGATTCTGGAACAGAAAAAGGACATTAGATAAAAACTTAGGAAATCTTAACGAAAAAACTAAGGAAATCTGAATAAAGTATGAATTTGTGTTATTAGTATTATAACAATATTGGCTCATTAGTTGTGACAAATGTACCATGTGAATACAACATACCATGTTAATAAAGAGGAAACCGAGTATTGAGCATACGGGAACTCTTTATACCATCTTTGCAAATTTTTCTAAAGATTTTATTTATTTATTTAACAGACAGAGATCACAAGTAGGCAGAGAGACAGGCAGACAGAGATGGGGAAGCAGGCTCCCTGTTGAGCAGAGAGCCCAATGCGGGCGGGGCTCTATCCCAGAACCCTGGGATCATGACCTGAGCTGAAGGCAGAGGCTTTAATCTACTGAGCCACCCAGGCACCCCTATCTTTGCAAATTTTTTATAAATCTAAAACTATTCTAAAATAAAAAGCTTATTAACAAATGAACAAGAGGGGAAATTTAGCCAACTAGAAAAAGGATATATATGAAAACCTACAGCAAACATCATACTTGAATGAGGAAAAGTTGAAAGCTTTTAATTTGAAATTGGGAACTAGACAAGGATACCTGCTGTTATTTCTATTCAATAGTTTGATGGAAATACTAGCAAGTGCAGTAATGAAAAGCAGAAAAATAAAAAACATAGAGATCAGAAAAAACAAGAAATAAAGCTTCCATGAATAACATGATTATACTGCCTGCAAAGAAAATTCAAAAGTACTTGTTGGGTTTAATATTAATATACAAAAAGTAAACTTTGTTTCTACAGCAACAAACAGTATGAAAATGAAAGTAAGAAAACCGTAAATTTGAAACCTATCATACTAAAGTATCAGCCACCAAGAAGAATTCTAGCCAAAGAATGTTTAAGAACTTATGGAAAAAAAATACAAAAATGCTACTTAGATAAATGAATGAAGAAATACATAAATATAAAATAAAATATGATCATGGTTATGAAGATTCAAC
Source organism: Enhydra lutris kenyoni (assembly GCF_002288905.1). Lineage (NCBI taxonomy): Eukaryota > Metazoa > Chordata > Mammalia > Carnivora > Mustelidae > Enhydra > Enhydra lutris. The sequence continues at coordinate 2,407,651 of NW_019154180.1, read as the reverse complement.
AAGTTATTTCTCCCTAAAATTAATCTATAGATTAACTGTATTTCTAGTACAAAGCCCCAAATCTGTGGGTGAAAGTATATTTATGTGCATATGTGTATGAAACATGACACAATGATTCTAAAATTTAAACTGAGATGCAATAGGCCAAAAATAGCCACGGCACTCTTGAGATAATAGAAGGTAAGAGGAGTTACACTGCTAGATATGTAAGAATTGTTAAAATGCTATAGTAATTAAGTTTGTGGTGGATGCAGGGGCTGACAAATAGACCAATGGGAATGAATAGAGCCTTGAAACAAAGACGCTTATTATAGGCCCTTGATTTATGAAAATGGTATAATTTCAGAGCAACGGGAAAAGGAAAAGTCTTTTTATTTGAAAAGTCTTTCAAATAAATGACAACAAACAATTGGATATCCACATAGAAAACAAAATACAACTGGAACCTTCCTGTCACCACACAAGGTCAATTGCAGAGGAATTAAAAACTTCCATTTAATTTTTAAAAACTTATTTTTATTAGTTTCAGAGGTAGAACTTAGTGATTCATCCATTGCATATAACACCCAGTGCTCATTGCATCACGTACCCTCCTTAATGCCCATCACCCGGTTACCCCACCCACCCTCACCTCCCCTCTAGCAACCCTCAGTTTGTTTCCTAGAGTTCAGCATCTCTTATGGTTTGTCCTCCTCTCAATTTTCATCTTATTTTATTTTTCCTTCCCTTCCCTTATGTTCATCTGATTGTTTCTTTTTTTTTTTTAAAGATTTTATTTATTTATTTGACACAGAGAGAAATCACAAGTAGGCAGAGAGGCAGGCAGAGAGAGAGGGGGAAGCAGGCTCCCTCCTGAGCAGAGAGTCCAATGTTGGGGCTTGATCCCAGGACCCTGAGATCATGACCCGAGCCGAAGGCAGAGGCTTAACCCACCAAGCCACCCAGGCGCCCCTCCTCTGATTGTTTCTTAAACTCCACATATAAGTGAGATCATATGGTATTTGTCTTTCTCTGATTGACTTATTTCACTTTACATGATATCTTCTAGTTCCACCCATGGGGTTGTAAGTGACAAGATTTCGTTCTTTCTGATGGCTGAGTAATATTCCATTGTATATATATATATATATATATATATATATACCACCTCTTCTTCATTCATCTGTAGATGGACATTTGGACTCTTTCCATACTTTGGCTATTGTGGGCATTGCTGCTATAAACATTGTTATAAAAATATTCAATTGCATATATAAGTATACATAATAGCAAAATGATCCTTTATATATTCTATCATTTGGAGAGCCAGTAGTCCTGTTCAAGTAGGATGTGGATAGTGCTGGAGAGGAAAAGACTAAAAGAGGCTGGGGATATTGGTCAAATGAGTAACAAAAAGGGTGGAGATTATATGAATTAGGGACTGGAAATCATAGCTTCTTTTGCCCCTTTGTGGCCAATATTGATGGCTTTGCCACCTTCATGGGCCTTTGCTTTCAAAGAGCAGGACCTGGTACTCAGCAGTGGCTTGGGAGAAAGATACCTGAGCCAATAATCTGTTTATTCAGACTCCTACCAGACCAGTCTTTCTTCTGATCTCTTGAGTTCTGGAGAGTATGTCTTGACACAATCATACATGTGTGACTTGACAGTACAATTTCAGAGATTCATGGCAATGAGATGTTGGGATGACTACAGACACCCTGAACAAGCCCAGGGGTCCTCTACTGACTTAGAGTCAGTGCCAGGCTGTTGACATGTGATGGAAGCAGAGTCCTCACTCCCTCCTCACCTGGATTAGAGCTCTTGCTAGGCGGAAGGACTTGGAGGTCTTGACCCCACTACTTTTCTGCTCTGGTGAAGGTGACTTGCAGATCCTGTTGTCTTACAGAAATCCCTTCTTATAGACCTTTACTACTGGGGATTTGGGTACTTAATGGAGTAATGGAGGGGTCTCTCTCCTCCCTGAGGTCAGGGGTACTCTAAGTGGGGAGAAGATAGGAATCATGTAATGATTCCACAGTGGTCAGGGAGCTACTGGGAGCACCTCCTCTTCTACCACATGAACTACCACAAGTCTGGGCAGGATGGAAGTGTTTAATAAAGTCCCTCCACCATAAAAATAAGATTTGAATCTCCTAATTGGAGATGCTTCAGGCTTGCTGTCTTATTCTCTAAGAATGGCATCATCCATAAATAGGGCCATAAGGTCATTAGGCGAGGAGACCCCTTAGGAGGAAGAAGTTCATTTTAGTCATTTGATTCACCCATGGATAGTTGCTACTCAGAAATGAGCCCATCCCATTGCTGCTCCACCACTTTTTAAAAAAAAAAATTTTATTTAGCTGCTCTCACTCTTGACAGGACTCAGAGAAGAATTCAGAAACATTCAGAAATCCTGAGATCCCCTCTCTGATATGAGGAGTTTGAGAGGTAGAGTGGGGGGCCTTGGGGGGTAGGGAGAGAAAAAATGAAACAAGATGGGATTGGGAGGGAGACAAACCATAAGAGACTCTTAATCTCAGGAAACAAACTGAGGGTTGCTGGGGGTTGTGGGGGGAGGGATAGAGTGGCTGGATGATGGACATTGGGGAGGGTATGTGCTATGGTGAGTGCTGTGAAGTGTGTAAGCCTGACGATTCACAAACCTGTACCCCTGGGGCTAATAATATATGTTAATTTTTTAAAAGTATATGAAAAAAAAGTATTAAAACATTATATGTTAATTAAAAAGAAAAAGAAATCTTGAGATCCCAAAAGACGTTTACTTGTAAATTTGTCAGAGATTTCAGTGGAGGCTTGAATTATCTCCAAGTCTACTTTGCTCAGGACCAAGTCAGCCCAGAGTGGGTGAAAAGACAAATTGAAGTCTTGTCCATAGGAAGGGGGAGGTAGAACTTCCTCCAGAGGTCAGAAAGCTCTCCTTTAAGAATGGCAAACACTCTGATGATTGGCAGTGCTTTGGAATTTTAATGTATGTTGCTGGTTCATGTGTCAAAGTTAAATATGAGAAGACTACTACAAAGGAGGGCATAAGTATCTCTGAGTTGGAAGAGGAGCAAGTAATATTCCTACAAAGATCAAGGGAAACTCCCAATGGTTGTCATTAGTACTTCTCAGTGATAGGTTCACCTTTCCTGGGTACATAGCAAACTAAATGTCCTGGCTTTTTATAGTTATGTCAGGCTATAATTTCTAGTTAATTAGTTGTGAGTACATGTGTATTCCTGGTGTGAGACCCCACCCCCAACTTTCCTTTTCCTCCACTACAAAGATTGGAGAAGCACATGCCAATGATGCCTCTGTCAGCTTGTCCCTGAATGGTTCCCATGAGCAGAAGTTCTCCTGATGATGTGCATTGATATACAATATGAGATGGAAATAAAGATATTTTGGGCTTAAGTTACTGGGATTTTGGGACTGGTATCACAAGCAGCACTCACCTAACCTTTCTGCATGGATTATCCTATAACAAATTGGGCATTATATGGTTAGCCATTCTCTGGTGGTGTGATGGGGTGGAGTCCTTTGTACATACAATTTTGCACCTAACCAAAGACCGTCTGTTTGTGGTTTGGCATAGGCCAGGGCTCTAGGACAGCCTCCATCCTGGCACTCTCTACATAGAGGAATATGCGGATACTTTGATAAGGAAAGTGAGACCCAAGCTTTCTGTCCACTGTTTCCAATATATTTTTAACCTCTGTCCCCCCATGTGATATTAAAGGGAGACTTTCTGAGAGGTTGATTTGGTTTTTCTTAAAGATTTTCATTTATTTATTTGAGAGAGAGAGAGAGAGGCAGAGGGAGAGGGAGAAGCAGATTCCCCGCTGAGCAGGCCCCCATCCCCTGACACAGGGCTCCATCCCAGGACCCTGGGATCATGACCTGAGCTGAAGGCAGATGCTTAACTTACTTAGACCCCAGGTGCCCCTAAGAAGTTGACTTGTAATGGAAATAGAGAAATCTAGAGTCAAGGATGCTGAAATGCATTCTGTTGCAGAAAATCTTAGGTTGGCCATGGGAAGAGTTCATGTTCAAGTTCTGGCACTTGTGCATTGGATGTAGTCCCTGAGCTGTTTTCAGACCATTGGACGGGAATGCATTTAAATCTTATGATAAATAGTTCCTTATCCCCTAGTACTTTTAAAAATATCAGTATAAAATGCACTTAAGATTAAAAAAATAAAGCTGCCTCAGTTCTGTATTCCTTACTAATTCTCTTGAGATTCTGATCAGGAGGAGAGCTTAAGAGAGACCTGGACTGGGTAAGCAGTACCAGGGCAGTACCAAGGGGCCCCAAGGAGGCCCTGCTAGGGCTTGGAGTAAGCTGAGCCAACATGGGAGGCTGGGAGGAGAGGCCTTGCCAAAAGCCTCGAGACATTGTGGCAAGGGCTCTTTCACCCTAAGGAAAGCTGTAAAGGGAAAGGGAGGCCATATCCCCCTTCTTCCACCATATCCCTTAAGGTAGTTGTTTGATCGGTGGGCAGCAAGTGACAGTAGGAACATTCAAGGGCAGCAAGCTCCCCTTGGGGTCGCTGGCCACCTTCAAAACCTAACTTGTTAAAAAAAAGACAAAACCTGACTTGCGGCAAGAAATTAGCCAGCAGAAAAGAGCTCAGTAGCTAACAGTAGGCTCCAGGTGTACTGTGAAAACTCCTCCTTACCTCCAACTGCATTTTCTGCTGTGTGGACCTGTAACACCACCAGGCCCCTCCCACCATGGGCAGATCAGCAAAGCAAAGTGCCCAGAAGGTACTGCTCTTCTGGCCTCTTTGGGCACTAAAGGGACCACAGAAGAGGGGACATCAGGTTAGGGGCTGTGTTGCAACTCCCAGGGTTTTCATCAAGTGGTGTTTGAAGGTGGAAGTATCAGCAGCAGGATGTTTCAATGTGACTTTACAAAGTTTTATTATTATGTTAAATTTTTATACTTATAGCAAGAATTGCTAACAAACTCTACTCACTGGGCCAGAGACCCTCGTGGTACCTACACTTGTGAATTCATTGGCAGGCCAGGGACCTCAACCCCAAGTTCTAACTATGGTCAGGACTCTACAAAGTTTTTAAAACGTGAGCATGCCCTCGTCCCAACCCCATAGGGCTTTCTTGCTCTCTAGTTTGTACATCCATGTTGGCAAAAGAGATTTTTTTAATGTTCTTAATTAAGATTCCCCTGCCAATGGAAATAAATGTTCACATTATATTTTGGCACTATGGTGGCTTGACTTGTTTCAGAGTTTTTGTTTTACTTATTTATTTATTTATTTATTTATTTTCTATCATATTCAGTTAGCCTGCCTATATAGTACATCATCAGTTTATTTTTAAGATTTTATTTATTTTACACACACACACAGAGCAGGAGCGTGTGCATAAGCAGAGGGAAGCAGCCAAGGGAGAGGGAGAAGCAGGCTGTGGGTCTCGATCCCAGGACCCCGGGATCATGACCCGAACTGACAGTAGATACTCAACTGAATGAGCCACCCAGGTGCCCCTTAGTTTTTGATGTGGTGTTCAATGATTCATTAGTTGCATATAACAGCCAGTCCTCATCACAACATGTGCCCTTTGTTTTAAATGATTAAAATGGCTTGTGTGAAAGTGTAAACTGATATCAACTGTACATTACTATTTCCACTCTGCTTGAAAACCATGGATTCAAATATCTTAGGGTATGAGCAGGTCAGTGTGCAAAGCCTTGGGGAGGCAGAGGTGAAGAACAGTGGAAGCCGGAGGCTTCCTGGGCCCAGAAGGAAATCCTTTCCAATCGGACAGAGAGGAAACACAACAACCCATAAGTATAATTGCCACTACATGTATTTATTTTCTCCTTTTGACTATTTACAAACCTTTATTTCAGCATACTTTTCAGAAGCATAATTTTGTTTCTTCATGTTTTCCTTCTTTGAAGTCTGGACTGGTCAAGGTCTTTTTCATGCAAAAATGTACATTTAATGAGGACAAAGAGGGAATTGGGTCTTCGGGGGGATCTCTGCTGTTCTGTACCCTTCTGCAGGTCAGGCCAGTAAGACACATGGGTCTCAGTCCTCCTCCTCTCCTGGTTTCCTTGAAGACCTCCATGTTTGTGGTTTTACTGTAGTTCATCTGCTTCAGAATGGCACTGCCTTGCCTATCTGAAGAACTCTCTGGCACTGCCCAAAGTCAGGCACCACAGCCAGTGTCACTACACTCGGGCTCCTTCAGTTCTGCTGATGACTCCTGACCCCAGGGATACAGTACGGCAAGATAGAGTAGGTGCAAAGTCTCACACACGTTGAATTAACAGAGGTGACCCTGACCAACTGGGGCTATTTTATAATTGAAAGATATCAGAGAGACACTGTAACACCACCCCCCCCACCCTGAAAACCCAACACTGATAATAGAGATTTCATATTGATCACAGGACACTACACAACAAACACAAACACACTGCACTTTCAATAGAACAAGTCACGATTTCCTTTGATGCTCAACACCATGGCAAGGTACCATGCAGGTTGACAGCTTAGCAAATGCATTTATTAGTTAATAGCTCAAAGGGTTAGTTCTTTAATGTACAGAAGAAACCTCATTAGGAATGGCCACAGTCTCAGCAAAGCTCAGTTCTAAATATGCAAAGACATTATAGCCTTGCTATTAACAAGATGACACAGATTGTAAGAATACATTTTACAAGCTCCAGTAAGACCCAACAGATCATCCGTTCTCTCTGCAAAGGCACACGTCCTTATGATAAGGTAGCGGTGGTGAAGGAATTCTAGGGGCAAAGTTAATGGGATAGCCCATGTGAGAAAGAGGAAAGATAGGTAGAAAACTGAAGTGGGGGTTGCTCCATCCCAGACCCAACAAGACCTTTCCTTCTGCCCGAGCTCCAAACTATCTCGCCCCCAAGCACCCTCTGATTGGCTGGGGCTGTGAAAGGCTCTGCACTTCCGGAGTTACTTGGTGTGAGGTGAGGAGTGGGGCGGGATGTAGGCAGCTGGCTGAGGATAGGGTCAACAATGACGCTGATGACAGAACACACACGGAACACAACAAGGGGAGATCTGGCAATTTTCAGGCTAAAATGACCCAGTCCCTGACAAACACAGAAGGTTCAAATTTCTGCAAAGGTGTCATTGCCAAACCTCCACCTCACCTTGACACATAACCTCACACAGTGTGAGTTGCAGTTGAGTTCAACTGTTTTCATTGCAGCACTTGAGGGCAAGATGTTCTTTTTAAGGTATAAATATTTTTATCTAGCTACATGGATCTACAGAGATATTTACAACTGGCCTCTCTGCCTCTCTTCTGGGCTTGAAGCCTTCCCGTGCATTGCCGTGAGACACATCTTCAAACCTACTTTGCAGTCCCCACGGCTCCAATCTCTCCATATGACATCACCCCAAATAAACCGCTCATTTCCCACAGGGCTCAAAGGCCCTCCAGGGTTCTGGAAACCCATATCCCAATAAATCATCCAATGCTTTTCTCCAGGAAGCAAGTCTTCCAATAGCCATGATGGGAGCCTCAGATGTGGGGTCATTTCTCTTCTCCCAACCTGGATCTTTCTGTGAGAGGTTTCCAAAAAGAGATCTTAGATACCCCAGCGGCAACTTTTTTATTTTTAGCTGTTTTTTGAGTGTTTGTGTGTGTGTGTGTGTGCGTGCACACGAATATGAGGGTAATCGTGTGTGATTGTGCATGTGAATATATATGTGAGTGACTGTGAGTGTGTACATGTTTGTGTATACCTCTGTTTGGTGCTGAGGGTGACCTGCCCACGTCTTTACGTGTATGTGTGACTGCGTAGGTGTCTGTGGGTGTGTATGTGCAGGAGGCTGTATTTGTATTCTGTGTGTATAGAAAAGAAGAGAGCTGTCAAACTGGGCTGATCTAGGTAGTCAGCCCCTGGGGCTCCTTTGCACCTCTCTTCTTGGTCAATCCTCTCACCCCTCTGATGCTATCTTTCTGTGGACTTCAAATCCAAGGCCGTCCCAAGATGCAGGATGGGTTACTACAGTGCTCCTGGCCCCCAAAGGGCCCAGCCCTACTGTCCATGCCTGCAGCCCTCTCCCAGGCACCTTTAGCTCTCCGCTTCCAGTGCTGCAGTGGATACCGTGGGGGATTTCCTCACATCAACCACCTGCCTCTGGCGGCCTTCAGCCCCGGCATGTGTTGGGCTTACAATGTGATTGCAAGAAGGGGTTGAGTTCTCAAGGCTATATACAAGTCCCTCTCCAGTTCTTTAGCTTTCCCCACCCATTATCTACATCATATATCTGTCCTTAATGCATCTTCAAGGCACTGCTCCCCCCACCCAAACCCTGCCTTTGTTACTCAAACCTGTCGTTTCAGGACAAAGCAACATGCTCTGCACTCCTAGCTTATCCCCTGTTCAAGCACTTCCTATCTCAAAGCACTAAATTGTCACTTTCTGGGACTACCTTCACTTCTCCTGTGTCTTCTGTCCAGGAGACAGCACAGATGGGTGGAGAGAGGAGGAGAGGAGTGGATGGGGACCGGGAGACACTGCTCCCTGGAACAGGAAGTTGGAAAGAAACAGTCAGTTAACCAGCCCGGCCAAATACGCACCCCCCACTAATGTGGGAATAGGCCAAAGGAATTTGGATGGTTCTAGAAGAGCCACCAACGCGAAATACATATGCTTTTGGGTGTTTTTCCTTTCACACTCATTCGAATCATGCTCTCATACACACACGGCATATACCCGTGTGCGTCCACTCAAGCACACACACTCTTTCATAGGGGTTGTTATATATACACTCTTATACACACCGATAGAGATTTACATTACTATACATAGAACTGTACAGCTTCTCAAATGGGTGTATGTACATACAGGATTACTGTGACGCACACATGCACTCAGCTATACACAGAAACACAAACACGGACACACAGTTAAAAGGGTAGGTGGCTGAGGGGCTGAGGGAGAGGCTGCCTAGGCAGGAAGGAGAAACACAGGCTGAGTGCTCGGCAAGTCCTGTTCCCCCATGGCCTCCATTAATGAGGTGGAGCTGCTAGGAAGGGAGCGCAGGCTACTTTCTATTTCCCTTAGTGGCCCCCTGAGTGGGCAGTACCCATGTTTCATGTGCTTGGTTCACACTCACTGGCCGGTCATGGGCCACTTCCTGCAGAGATGTTCCACGTGCTATAGAATGAGGTCTGGTGCCTAGCAAATTAGCTAACCTGATGGAGCGCCCCCATTTGTAAAGAGGGGAGGAGAAAGGGGAGCACTTCAGTTGAGAGAGTTAAGAGGATAAGGAGAAAGAAGAACAAGTGGCGTGGCTGTACCACTTACTACCCTACTACCTCTACCACTTACCATCCTTAAGCATGAGACATAAGCTCCATCTTTTCCCCTTGGAAGAGTGGGGACAACGTGCTTTGCCTTCCCTGGCTCACTGGGCTCCTGTGAGGCCGTAACAATATGATGGGTCGGTGAGCTTGTTGACATCTGCTATGCACTAGACACACAGGATTACTACAGAGATTCACAACAATTGTTCGTCTGCTGCTCTAGACCAGGGAATGAAACAGCAAGTTGGAATTTCCCGACCCTAGTCTTCTTTCAGCAAGTGTTTGCTCTGGGACTAGTGATCAAGTCAGCATCTGACCTGGACAGACATACCCAGTCCCCAGTCTGTATTATCAAACATCGTCAAGCAGAAATATAGACAAGAGAAGTCCTAGTCCCTCCAGAGATGCCAGTTCAATCTGGGAATCTCCAACTTGACCTCATCACCCCCTGCAAGCTCCTACTGGAAACATGATCTCTCACTTTGACATCTCACTCAGTGGGGAAGAGGCACTTTCAGATCTCCCCAAGTTACCTAGAGCCAGCCCCCTGCACTTTCACATGATGGCTAGTGCTCACCCTGTGCACCCCTGCTCAACCTAGCTTGACTTTCTCTGGTGAAACCTTAATCAGGGGGTGAGCAAGGACTCAATTCCCAGGAGGGAAAAATAGAAGAAAAAAAGTAATGTAAAAGGAAATTCAACACATCATGGGGCCGGGGGTGGGGGAGGCAGAAAAATGCCCAGAAATGTTTATGCATAGGGCTTGGATCCTTCCTCTGCCTCCCATCCTGGCTTTGTCCTCCAAGCATTTCCAGGGGCTTTTCTGTGCTTCACAGCTGTTAGGAGTCTTTGAAAAGGTGATAGTCCTCTAGCAGAAAAGGAAAATCAGTGTGCTGCGATAACTCCAGCTCCTCCTCAGTCCCTTTCCTTCCAGCTAGAACACATCCTTTTCAACTACTTCCCACCTCATGTTTATAAAGAGAAGGGCGGAACTGATTCAACTGTCCAAATAATCACAAAATAAAGTGAACCAAGAAAAGAAGGCAAAATGGAATCAGGAGGAACCTTGAAAGGGGCACTATGGGACTAATAGATATGATATGCCCAGTAGACAATGTTGAACACCACAAAGGCAAGAGGGAAGAGGATCCGGGACCACTTGTCGACCTGAGGGACATAGTCAGGGTCAAAGAGCTTGGAGGAGAACGCTTCGTTGAAGGAGCACCTAGGACTTGGCGGGCGACTGTCATCAGACTCTGAGTTACTGTCCTTGTCTTGGTCAAAGCCTGGGAACCCATCAACATTAAGGCTCCATGTACTATCAAGATCACGCCTAAGTTGCTTCTCAAGGTCAAGGTAGCCGCTCTCAACTCTGATGTCATCAGGCAAGCTACGGATCTCCTCAAGGTTGCTACGGATCTCCTCAAGGTTGCTACGGATCTCCTCAAGGCTGTAGCTTGCTTCCTGCACACACCTGTGGCCATAGACAAGCAGATGCCTCCCCCTAGGGCCATGGCCATGACTTTCATCCAAGCTCAAGTTCTCTTTGGGATCTTCTGGGTCACGGGTATCAGCATGGCCGTGGGCGTCAGCACGGTTGTGGATTTCAGGACAAATAACACTGTCATCAGTCTCAGAACCACTAAAGTGAAAGCCATAGCTGTGCAGGGCCTGCTCTGAGGTGGAGGGGAGATCACTCAGGCCTTCCCTAGAGCCCGTCCAGGCCTGCTCTGAGAGAGAAGAAAGTGAGCTAAGGCTTTCTGAGGTGGCCAGTGGGGCCTGCCCTGGGATGGAGATCAAAGAGCTGAGGCTTTCTAGGCTTGCCAGGCAGGCCTGCACTGGTCTGGAGGAAAGAGAGCCACTTTCGTCTTCTATGCTAATCTGGTCACCCTTCAGGGAGATGGTAGATAGACTTCTGACTTCGGGAGGGTCATATCCTACGTGAATAAGCACCGGTGGTGGGGAGGGAGGAAGAGGGAGAGGGCTTTCCTCGTCAGCACTCGCAATGTGACTGGTGATCTTTTCCACTGACAGAATCATCTCTTCCCGGCATCTCCGGCGCGCAAAGGGCTGAGGAACAGGACCAAGAGGCTGTTAGCATGTAAGACACACCCGCGGGGGCTGCCCAGCCCGTGTCTCCCTGGGGCAGCTGCTCTCTCTGCAGTGCTATGTGGTGCAAGGAGCCAAGCCTCCTCAGGCAGGTGTGGCTGGACTTCCTGTGAAGGAAGCGGGTGCCGCTGGGAGGTAACGTACTGCCCGCGGGCGACAAAAGGCTCAGCATGGCTTTGGGAATTGAAAGAGCAAAGGAAGGAGGGGTAGGCCGGCTCCTCTGGCGTCTTTCTCTTCCTTTCAGCCTCCCTGTGCTCCTCTTCCCTCTGTTCCATCACCTGCCCTTGAAAGTATGCTAAGTGGACTGGATTTGAAGTCAAAGAGTCTGGGAAGATCTAGTTCTGCCACTTACTGCTTTGTGACCTTGTGACAATGATTTGACCTATAAAGGAGTGACGATAAAGTGTTCTATTTCTTTGTTATCTGATGTGTGTGTGTGTGTGTGTGAGAGAGTGTGTGCCGTGTGAGGATTAAGGGAACTACGAAATGCGAAAGGGTCAGGGGCTAAGTTTAGGCTTAAGAAGGTGCCTAATCCCTAATCAGGGAAAGCTGACTGTTGGTCAGAGAGCCAAACCTGCAGCATCACTTCCTGGTAGCGGTAGCGGGCCATGACTCTTCGGGCTCTCCTGTGTCGCCTTTGGTTGCGCCTGGATCCTCCTCGGCTGTAGAAAAGATAATTGATGGAGACATACTCCAGCAAGGACAGGAACACGAAGAAGAAGCATACAACCATATAGATGTCGATGGCCTTAATACAGGCCACTTGGGGGAGTTTATCCCGCAGATGTGAGTTGATGGCGTTCAGGATGAGCATCGACGTCAGACCTATAAAGAACATGGCACAGGGTTAGCCCCCTCAGGTGGCTGAAGTTCTTGGCAAGCCATTGGGCCCATATCCTACAGGAAGGGAGCAGCCATCCTCTCTGGGGTTGGGAGAGCCCGCAGCCAAAGGCCTTCAGCTCTCTAGGCCTGGGGACTTTGCTCAAGTGCTCTCTTTGCTCTTTCTCCCCAGCTTTACACCCAGACTGTGCTTAGATGATTCTGTGATTTTTCTCATTGCACTTAGGATCAAGTCCAAAGTCTCCAGCCATGGTTTCACAGTGACTTACACCTCCAGGCTCTTTTGCCCTCCAGAGCATAGGCTTTCTTTTAGATCATGTCCCTCAGAAAGGTCTGTGAGTCCTTAAAATATTACACAAATATCAAAGGTTTAGTCCAACATGTGCTCCTAAAGGACTCTGCCCCATAGATGGTGAAGAAAAAACCAGACCTGGTTGTGGGGCCCACTGGGACCAGATAAACTTGGGAGCTGATTCCGTAGGCAACACCCTGGTACTGTTCAAAACCTCTGGTTCTCCCCATTGCTTGGACATGACGTTCTAACTGCTTAAACTCGAATCGCAAAGTCTTTCCAAGTCACCCCTCCTCTCTCTCTGCAACTCCCCTATTTCCCCACAGCTCCTACCCCAGGCACGCTGTGACTCAGTTCCCATTTAGGGCCCCTGTGTCTTTTTTTTTTTTTAAGATTTTTATTTATTCATTTGAAAGAGGTACAGCGAGAGAGGGGACACAAGCAGGGGGAGTGGGAGAGGGAGAAGCAGGCTTCCCGCTGAGCAGGGAGCCCGATGCGGGGCTCGATACCAGGACCGTGGGATCATGACCTGAACTGAAGGCAGATGCTTAATGACTGAGCCACCCAGGTGCCCCCCACTGTGTCTTTTAATAGCAATTTCATGTTTTAGTGAATGACAAGTCTTATGCCTCTGCTTCCTACAAGTGCTGAAAACCCAGTCTGAGCAAGACTTTTCTGGTGCAGTTTTAGCCAACAAGATCTGGGTCATTTCCTCCTTCGGCATCTCATAGTATCTATCCCAGCATTCCAACTAGATTACTCATTGAGGGTTAGGACTTCTCTGGAAGTCCTACTGCCATTTTGATGGGTATTTTGATATGTTGCTTAATCAAAGTTTGCTGTATTGCATTTCTGATCTAAATTTGTGCCTTGTCCATTCATGTATCCAGCAAATAATGCATTCTAATGCTTTGGATCTGACATACCAAGATCCCAGGCCTGATGTTTTTTTTTTTTTTTTTTTTTTTTCCCACACTTGTCTGTAATATCAGTCTCTCTGCTGGGCTAAGCCCCTGGACAAATGCTTCCTTGCCTGTGCAGTCACATACCCCCTCAAGTATTCCTCTCTTACTCTTGACTTTTTTCTGAGCAAGATGATCCAGGTTCCTCCCTGGGATGAGGAGAGGACCTACCAACTGTCACCCTGGCTGCAGAAGATTCGTAGTTCATCCAGAACGATATCCAAGAGACAACAGTGGTGAGAACAGTAGGCCAATAGATCTGCACAAGGTAGCTGGTGACTTCCCTCTGGACCAGGAACCTCAGTATCAGGCGCACATAGGAACCTGACAAGGAGACACACTGGTGTTAGCGTCGTAGGGCTGAGGGGATTTTCAGGGTGAAGTACCGGATAGAAGAGGGGAAGCCCCTAATATTCCAGCCCGGGCAGCCTGCCAATCTGACCCTATTTGCCACCTTAAGGCCAGTGACAGTGGCATGTCTGTAGGCCCATATGGCATGGTTGATTTGTTTTCTCCTCCTTCCTTCTTGACTCGTTTCATGTCAACTGGAGTTTTGAAATAGGAGATATAGGGAATATTTCGAAGTGACAAACAGAGGGAGGGGGAAAGGCTGGCTCAAGAGAGGAAGAGCATGAACCTTTTACACCTGTAAAGCATCAAGGTTGGCCAAGGGCTTCCACACCCATTTTCTCACTTGAAGGGGGTTTTGGAAGGTGTCTAGAGCCGGAAGGAAATAGGAGAGAAGGCAGCAGAGAGTGTAGAGGTCAAAGGCAGACAGATGTCCAGGAGTGTTCCAGGGTACAAAAGAGAGAAGAAATGGGAGAGAAGATCAGACCCACCTGTGTAGAAAACCACCTCTTTGCTGGACATCGTCTTTCCCAGGAAGCTGAACTGAGGAATGTGCAGCTGCTCAGTCCCCTGGATGGCATTCCCATCGCCTTCCCAGTATAACACAATGTCTTCAACCGTGTAGCCATCTGGGAGAGGGAAAGAAATAGCGTCAGTCTGAGAAATAGGCAGATTTCACCGCAGCACAGACTGTGGAAACCAAAGGATGGTCAGAGCCTGCACTTTGGGGACACCTTTGAGGTTTTCTGAGTCTGAGCACAAAGGAGGGGGGCACTTGGCAAGGGAATTCTCCCTTTGGGAGTTTCTTGGCCAGGAAAGAAAACAGAGCAAACAGATGTGTTCCTATCGGCTGGCTTGTACATGGTTTCCCAATAGCGAGCTGTGATTTCTCCGTGGGACTGACTATTCACACATGAAAGGCCACCTTCTCCCAGATGCTTCGTGTATACTTCTGTCTGTCTGTTCATCTGTTGAAGAGAGAGAGAATGCGGAGGGAGGGAGTAGGGGAGATAATGCCCTCCCTGTCACTGTCCACTCTGCCTTTGGTTTCTGGAGGACAGTAACTTCAAGTAGAAAAGGAGGGGCCTTGGAAGATAGACATACAGCTCTCCACTTCCAGCTTGCAGGTCTGCTTGTCCAGAGGGAATTTTTGCAGATCCAGGGAACAAGCTGCCGTGGTGGTAAGTCTGCAGAGGAAAAGCAAAAGGAAGGGAAAGGTGAGTCAAGCCTGGGAAAGCCGCCATTCCTGAGAAAACTGAGAGATACTCCAGGTACTGCCCCACCTAACACATTCCCGAACTGCTTACGCTAGAGCTGGGTCCTCCTTTCCTCCCTCCCTCATGTTTTTCTTTCCCTCTTTTTCCTCTTCCTTTCCTTCCTCCTAGAGGAAAGCTGGGTCACAGCTGTGTAGGTGGAGAGAGGGAATGTGTATGTGACAGAGACACCAAGAGGTCTGAAAGGAAACCTCAGGGCAGCAGGATGGGAAGGCCCTTGAGGAGACTGGACAGAGAGACAGAAAGCGGCCTTTCTTGCTGAAGAAAGAGCAAGGCTGTCAATAGGAAACGGCGCTGCCCTGAAGCCGCTGAGCTGCCCGGTGCAACGGGGAGTGCCCGTACGTGGTGTGTGGGCATGGATGCGAGCTGTAACTCAGGCCCGACTTTGGCTGTGGGGGCTGCTCTGCAGCGCTCTCGTCTCTGTGCACACAGGCCACCGGGGCTGTGCAAAATGACAGCACTAGGTGTAAGTGGGTAGGAGCTATTCGCATATCTAAGGCGGACTGTGGAGTTTTGGGCGGGGGCTTCAAGTTGCCACGTGGTGTGTCTGCGAGAAGAATCTGAGGAAGGACCTTGGAGGAGCTGCAGAAGTGGCAGAAGGGAGACCGGGCCCAGTCCTTTTCAACCCTTGAGGTCATTTCCATTTTGTACACTGGGTAGAGTGTGTGCGTGCGTGCGTGCGTGACCCTTCCATGGATCCTCCATGCAGCTTTGTTGTTTTTTCACTCTAGCACCTTGGACCGCGGAGAAAGAAGAGAGAAATCAGGGGACGGAGCGGGAGCACCCCAGAGGAAGAGAGACTCAGAGATGGGGGCTGAGCCCTGGTTCAACTACCTCTTGCAGCAATTTTCTGAGCTGCACTTCTCTCTCACGCTTGTCTTAATGATAGTTTGTAAGCGATGATGCTGCGAAGGGAGCTCCAGCGACCCCATGCTGGGCTCTAAATAAGCCAGTGAGGATGTCCTGCTCGTGTGCCTCCTGTGTGTGTAGAGCCTTACTCGACAGACATACATTGCACACCCCGGGTCCCGGCCTGATGCAGATACGACCAACGACCGATGACCACTGCGTGGGCTTCGGCATTCATTTGTCTCCCTCCCTCGCGTCATGGAAGAGAAAAGAAACAAAGATACCTAACAGAATGTATGCCATGCCAAGGTGGAGGGAGAGTTCTTCGAATGGAGAAAATCAAGGAGGGTTTCTTGACAAAGATGGCATTGAAGTTAGGGACTGAAGGATGAGCAAGGTGTGTGGACAGGACAGCCGAGGACAGCTGTGGAGAAGTCCGACGGTTTCCCTTTGACTGCTAGGTAGGCTGAGTGAGGGGGCAGTTGCAAGACACCAATGGGCTCCTTAGTGTGTCCCTTATGTGCATTCATGGGCTACTCTGTGGGGAGAAGGAAGCCTGCCAGGGGAAAACTCACCGCATGCCATACCGCACTGTTCCATCTGGGTGAAGCTGAAACACGCGATTTTCCACAGTTATGTCATGCACAAAAGCATCCTTGCTATTTAGAAAGTAGCAGTCAGGGACCCACAACTTCTCCAGCATCCGATAGTCCAGGGTCAAGTTCAGGTTGGTCTCATGGTATGCTAAACGTGGATCTTTCCAGGTTTGATGAAAAAACATTGTGATCGTATAGTCCTGAGGAGAGAAAGGTAACTCCCAGTCGTAAATGAGGTTGTGCGGTTGTCCATCCTCAAAGTGTGTGTGTGCATGTGTGCATGCAGGTGTAAAAACACATCCCAAATATAGATGAGTACTGGAACATGAAAGAGTGTTAAATGTGAAGAATAAACTGAGCTTCATGCAATTACAATCTGCGTTAAGAAATGAAATATTACCAACAACTTTCAAGTTTCAATGTGTTTCTTCCAGAACATACTCCCCACACCTACCTCCCAGCAGTATCCATTATCTTAGGTTTTAATGAGAATAGCTCTGTTGCTTTTGGTTAGCTTTATTGTCTATGTATGTATTTCTAGGAAACATACTGCCTACTTGGACCTATTTTTAAATTTTTCTTCCAAATGGAATCATACGTATGTATTCATAATTTGTTTCTTTCACTCAAAATTCTATTTGTGAGATTCCTTCATGTTGATGTCTGTAATTAAAATTTGTTCAGTCGCACTGGAGAGAACATTCTCTCATGTGAATATATTATGTATTACACCAAAGTCAACATGAAATAAAAATAATGACATGAAAGTTCCACTTTACCCCCTTACCAAGGGCAAATGAGAGTTCCCAGTGCTCCTGCCTGGCCAGCACTGCTACTGTCTGACGTTTGACTTTTGCCCATCTGGTACGTATGGAATGGATTCTTGCTCTGATCTTATTTTGCAGTTCAGTGATTAATAATAAAGTCAAACACACTTTCACATGTTCATGTGGTACTTGGTTTTCTTCACAAAAGTGAAGTTCCTGTTCAAATTCTCTAATCATTTTTCTATTGTTTTAAAAATATTCTTATTGGGACGCCTGGGTGGCTCAGTGGGTTAAGCGTCTGCCTTTGGCTCAGGTCATGATCCCAGGGTCCTGGGATTGAGCCCTGCATCGGGCTGCCTGCTCAGCAGGGAGTCCGCTTCTCCTTCTGCCTGCTGGTCCCCCTGCTTGTGTTCTCTCTCTCTCTGATAGATAAACAAACAAACAAACAAACAAACAAACATTTTCAATAGCACTTCTTTGTGTTGCATGTATCTCAGTCCACTCTGACTTATCCTTTTACAGTTGTTATACTGGTTTTATTTGTCTGTTTTGCTAAACAGAGGTTCTAGAAGTTTTGGCTACATAGAATTTTTAAAAAGATTTTATGTATTTATTAGAGGGAGAGAGAGAGAGAGAGAGAGAGAGAGACAGAGAAAGAGGTGGGGAGGGGCAGAGGGAGAGGGAGAAGCAGATTCAGCAGGGAGCCTGAGGTGGGGCTCCATCCCAGGACCCCGAGGTCATGACCTGAGCCGAAGGCAGATATTTAACCGACTGAACTACCCAAGAGCCCCTATAGAGAATTTTAATAAAGTTGAAATTATTCATTTTTATGGCTTCTGTTTTCTATGACTTTTTAAAGAAGTCTTATCACAAAGGCACAAAGACAGTATTCTATATTCTCTTTTAAAACCTTCATGAGCCTTTAACCTTTAGGTTTATAACTCATTTGGATTGATTTATTTTTTTGTTGCATGTGGCTGTAGTTTCCAAAACCTACTAAGTTCATTTATGTGGCTCTGCTGCAAGTCAGGACCGTTGGAGTTGGCTTATGGGTCTGCTCCTTGCCGCATGTTCCCTGCTCCCAGGCCCATGGCTGAAGCTGGCATACTTACCATAGTCATTTCTGAGATCTGCTCAATACTGGAGACATACATAGATATTCCCACGGGCACAGGGGCACCTGCAACACAGGAAGACACTATTACATGCAAGGTATGATAAAGTATGGACTCAGGAGCCAGACTGCCTGGGTTTGGACCTCATTTTGACCCTTACTAGCTGTGTGACCTTGAATAAGTTACCTAGCCTCCATAGTGTTTTCCAGAATGGCTGAGATTCCTCAGAAGATTACAGATAGAGCTACCCTATGATCCAGTAATGGCACTATTCCATATTTATCCAGAATACAAAAATACTAATTTGAAGGGACCCATGCACCTTGATATTGATATTTATATAGCAGCATTATCTATAGTAGCCAAACTATGGGAACAGCCCAAGTGTCTATCGACTGATGAATGGATGCAGAAGATGTGATGGCATATTACCCAGCCACGAACAAGAACGAAATCTTGCCATTTGCAACGACATGGATGGAACTAGAGGGTATTACGCTAACCAGAATAAGTCAGAGAAAGACAAATACCACAGGATTTCACTCCTATGTGGAATTTAAGAAGCAAAACAATGAAAGTGGAGGGGGTAGGGAAGAGAGGCAAACCAAGAAACACTCATAACTCTAGAGAACGAACTGACGGTCACCAGAGGCGAGGGGTGGGGGATGGGTGAGACAAGCGATGGGGATTAAGGAGAGCACTTGTGATGAGAGCCGGGTGATGTATGGAATTGTTCAATCAGTTCACTGTACACCTGAAACTCTTATGACAGTGTACATTAGCTAACTGGAATTTAAATAAACATTACAAAAGTTACCCAACCTGACTGAGCCTAAGTTTCCTCATGGGTAAAATCAGAATAAGGACAGCACTGATCTCATGATAAATGCAGGCCAACAACTTAGAGCAGGGCCTGGCCCATGACATGATGAAAGGAAAGGGTCCGGGTGAAATAAAGAGAAAATAAGGGGATGAAGCACTCTTTTTCTAAATGATTTTGTGATTAAAAACTCAAGAGCAATGAGCTCAAAAACAAGAGCTACTATTTGTGCAGGAGCATACTCGTGTGAGTGCACGTGAGTATGTCCATCTGTGAGCTAGTATGCGTCTTTGTGTGAATGAATGTGTGTGTTGTGTACATGAGTGTATGTGAGTATATTTACATGCACAAGTGAATGTGATTGTGTTCACGTGCACGCGAATGTGTCAGTGTGCACATGAAAGTAGGTATGTCTGTGTGTGAGAATGTATGAGCACGTCTGTGTGCTTGTGTTGCATGGGAGTGAATGTGTGAGCACATTCATGCATGTCGGCATGTTGTGTGGGAGTGAATGTGTGTGTTCAGATGCAAACGGACATGTGTGTTCGTGTGCAACTTTGAGTGAGTGTGTAAGCACAGGCAAGCATGTAGGCAGGTTAGTGTGTGGAAGTAAGTGTATGTGCAAGTGAATGTGTATTTGTGAGTTTGTATGTGAGCGTGTTAACATGAGTATATTCATATGTGTGTGAGTGAACTGGTGTTTCATGTATGTGAGCATGTTTGTGTGGGAGTAAATGTGTTTCCTATTTCCCTGTGCATGTACTTGTAAGCATGTCCACATGAGAGTGAATGCACTTTCATGTTTGTGCGTTGAAGATGCTTTTACAGGAGTGCATGTATGTTTGTGTACTGAGTGGGTGTGTCTGTGTGTCCATGTGTATGAGCATGTTCATGTGTAAGTCTGTGTGTGAGCATGTTAAGTGCATGTGTGAGGGAATGTGTAAGCAAAAGTGTGTGAGTGAATGTCTGGGAACGCAAGTGAAAGTGTGAGTTTGTGACTTATGGTCAGTGTGAGTGAGAATGTTCATTATGTGAATATGTGAAAGTTTGTGTGTGTGACCCTACCTGTATGTATGCAAGTTATAAATGTGATTAGTGATCATGCTTACATACTCACACTCACCACACTTACATATGTGGGTGTCTGAGTGTATTTGTACAGCTGAAACAAAGGTGTAAGCACCTTTCTGTGCTTGAGTGGATGTGTGAGCATGTTTGTGTGTGATTAAATATGAGTGTACACGGGTGTGTTTGTGTGTAATTGAATGTGTGACCATGCCAAGGTACAAGTGGATCCACGAGCATATTCATGTATGTTAATGTGTCCTGTGCAGGTATGAGGGAATACGTGAGCATGTTAATGTGTGAGTGTGTGCACGTGGATGTGTATGTGTGTTAATGTGTGAGCCAGTTCATGCGTGGGCATGTTTCTGTGAACTGCTAAACAGGTGGACATGCTTGTGTGAGCTCCTACGTAAACAGCATTAGCCTGTTTGCATGCAGTCACGTGAGTGTGCATGTATGAGATGTACAGTGATATCAGCATTTTTAGGCATGTGGGTAGATATGAATAATTTATATGTATGAGTGAATGTGTGAACATATTAATATGTATGTTCATGTGTGTGGACATCCAAGCACGTGTGTGGATGTTTGTATGTATGTGAGTGAGCCTGGCAGTGTGTTTGCATATGTGAGCATGTCTGTGTGTGAGTATAAGTGAATGTGGGAGCAGAAGCATGTGAATATGTTAAAAGATTTCATTTATTTATTTGAGGGAGAGAGAGAGAGAGCACGAGTAGCGGGGCGGGGCAGAGGGACAAGCAGACTCCCCGCTGAGCAGGAAGCCTGATCCCAGGACTGTAAGATCATGACCTGAGCGGAAGTCAGACCCTTAGCTATCCGAGCCACCCGGGCACCCCTGTGCGTGAATACATTTTTGAGTGTGTTTGCAAGAACGTGTTCACGTGTGTATGTGCATGCATATGCATGTTCGTATGTACATAGATGTGTGAACATGTATAAATGTGTGAGTAGGGGCATGTGAGTGCAGGTAAGTGTGTATACTGAATTTATAAGTGAACGAACTTGTGAGTTGGTTCCTGTGAGGTGCACGTGTGAGGGTGTCTGTGTATGTTAATATGTGAGTGTCACTGAATGTATGTCTGTCTGAGTGTTTTTCTGTCTCCTGGCTTTCTTTTTTGGTCCTAGGTGTCAGCACTGCTCTCTCAAATGTAATAATGGATGTGAAAATATGTAGTAAACTATAAGGTGCTGTGGAAAAACATTTTTTTTGTTGTTTCCTATTGGCTGAAAGCTGTCTTCACCTAGCCCCACAGGTAAGACATCATTCTGTATGTGCTGCGCCACAGCGCTGCTATGGGAACATGTGAGACCCTTGCAGTTCTAGCCTGCTGGCTTCCCTGCAGGCTGACAGTCCTGAAGTGGAGCTGTGAAGATGGAAAAGCTTTCTTCCTATCCCAGGGTTTCAAGCAGTGACAAGTGATCGGGATCAGCATATGAATCAGCATATGAATGGCCACTGCGAAGTAAACGTGCCTCTCTCCGAGAGGGCATAGCCCAGACTCCAGCACTTCAGGCTACTGTGAATGATTCCGGCAATGCATGTGGTGATAGAGGTTTCTAGAAATGTAGTTCTTTATCATAGCCTTTAGAGGGTAGAAAGTGTGTTAAGCAGGCAACAAGCCCTAGAGGGGCCATGCAGCCATCCCTGCCCCCGCCTCACTCTTGGGTCAGACTTCGTGCTACTCAGGCACAGTGGAGTCCTGGGGGACCCAAACCCTAAAGGACCAGGACATAGCCTTGTCCAAGGGCCCTCAGTGGAAGGAGTATGTGGGAGCTGAAATGTAGCCCCCTTTTCCCTCACCAAGCCATGAGTCCTGGCCTGGGGATGTAGCCCGGAGGAAGGAGACCTGGGACTATTTTCCAATTTACCAATCTAGCGGGGACACCTTATGAGAGTTTAGCCAAGGTATCCTATGGAAGGGAACAAGAAATCTCCAGATAAGTTGTCTAAATGCTATCTCTGGGGTGATGGCATCAGTCTCACATCCCATTGTTATCCCTCCCGATGGGCTCAGGAAGGCAGAAAGGGGTTAACCACTTCTTCCCTCTTAGAAATTTTGCTACCACAAGTCCTTTCCTCCTTAGCAGCCATTAGAGTACCAGAGGAAGAAGAGATAAATGAAGGAATGATGAGGCTGTCCCACTCATTCCTTCACTCTACGCCTGTGCCATGCCAGGTGCTGAACTAGGTGAAGTCCTCAAGGATCTGCCTTTGGCAACGCTGTGGAATCCCACTTCTCTTGCCCAGAAAGAAGCAGCTGGCTCTTCCTCCTCCTGCTCTCAAGGAGCAATAAGGCTCCCACAGCCTCATTACTGACCCACCCCAACTGACCACAGTTAGGAGAAGCCTCTCTATGTGTGTGTGTGTGCTTGAATCTCTATTTCACTTCAGACAGAGAGGAATTTGATTCTGTGTCCAGTGGGAGGCATTAAAGGGAGTCCTGGGTTACCCCAACACTGAAACCCCTGACCCAGTGTCCCATTGATTGGCATTCCGTGCCCCCCCCACCGCTCAGCCCAGAGGACAGTTCTAGACAGAGCATATAGTGTTTTCTTCTCTCTAAATGCTAGAAGGTCCTGCACTGGCCTTGTTCTCCCACGTTCATGAGGACCCATCTTTTCTCATATGCCCCAGGTCTACAGGACCAGAAAGCTTAGTGTAATTTAGGAGGTTAGGCATCAGGTGCAAACAAATCCGAGTTAGCTCCGAAGATGGTGGTGAGGTGCCTTGGAGATGCCCTGGACCAGCCACACCTGATAATCCCCAGCGGCCGGTCCTTGCCTCTGCTCCCTTCCCCTGGCCCTGGATGCCTGCTGAGAAGGCAACCTGAAATAGTGGGAAGGGTGTGCTAGGTGCACTTGAATGGTTGTTGGTCAGCCTTTGTTGAGAAAGGTGAAAACGAGGAAAGGAGAAAGTGGAGTAGCTACTCCCTTGACAGCCATCAGAGCTTGGTGCGGCAGTTCCAAAACCAGTGTGCGCCCTAGCCTCTGAATCCCCACACTGAAAGAGCCTTCCCTCCGCCCTCTCTACTCCAGCTCCCTAATGCCCAGCGCACACTCACCTTGGATCCCGGAGAGAGTTCCCCTCAGAGGGAGCAACACAGCAAAGGCAAAACCAGTTAAGTGTCCCACTTCCAAAGCCTGGGACTTTGGTTTTCCAAGGGCCTCTCCAGGCAAATCACAGCACCCCACACCGGTGGGCTACACTGTAGAGCTCACTGGCTGAGGGCCCTTCAGGGTGGAGGCACTGGGCATTCAAAAGACCTCTATTCCTATGTACAAATGTGAATTCATTAACAAAGAGCATTCATTAACCCTTTAGAGTCGGTGTCCAGTTCTACCACCAGCAGGAAGTGGACTGCTTTCTCCAACTTAGCCACTCTGATTTTTAGTTCTTTCTGTTTCCTTTTCCTTTGAACAGAAATGTGACTAACTTCTACTTAGTACACCCTCCCTTCCTTTTGTCTGTCCTTGGTCTAGGTTTCCCAGGTGGGTGGCCGCTGGGCCAAAGAATGCTACTCCTGTTCTGTGGGGTTGGAGCAGACTGCCTGTCCCTTAACGCTGTGTGACTGAGCCCAGGTGGGCTTCCTGTGTCAGTGTCCTTGTCATTTCTCATCTCTGTGCTTGAGGTCTGAGTGCTAGGCTAAACAGTTTGGATTATACTTGGCAGTTCAATAATGCCGTCAAAAGTTCGTGAGGGGATCAGGCTGGATTTATCAAGATCACACTGCTGCAGTGTGTTAAATGAACTGAACTTGGTGGGAGCTGGAGGCTTTGGGAAGGGGTGGCAGAGGTGGAAGTGCCCAGGATGCCAGAGGGAAGAGTAAACTGGATGGAGAAGGCCATGCGGTTAGTTTTGAACAAGCTGAACTAGCTAATCACTTCGCAAGTGTCCAAGGTGCAAAGAAGGTGTGTTCGAGTAGCCGAATGTGTCCCGCCACCCCCCATAGATGGAGCAGGAAATCTTGAGCCCATCCTGGGTTACTGCTTCTCCAGCCACGCCGGGGAGTGTACTTCAGGCTGTTCTAAGGGAGGGGGCATAAGGGCCCCTTGCAAGAGAAGGCAGAGAAGTGGGAAATTGCTGGGGACAGAGCAAAAGGCCTGCGGGTTGGGGGCATGGAAGTGCTCTGAGGCAGCTTTTCCGCAGAGGTAGGAAGGCAGGGTCCGTAGAGGAAAAGCGTTGAGTCTGGCGAGTGCCACCGGTCAGCATCCAGAGTGGGGTTGTCTCGTTGCCCGTCTCAGCTCTATTCCACCTAACACAAAGGATTCTAGTATCTCAATGTGGCTTACCTCCAAAATTTGGCCTCAGACGGACATCGTATTTCGACAGCACCCTGTCCAAAATCTTGCGAACCACAGCTTCATTTGCACAATTTTTGCTGAAACAGAGAAGTCATCAGTAAATGCCACATTACTTCTCAGGGAGCAAACAACAAAGAACACCACAGGTGTCAACGTGCTGGAGCCTTCTTTCCTCCTGCACACATGCCGATATGTATAGTCATACATGTACCATCTCTCCCTGCTCCTCTCCCTCCCTACAATGAGTCAGCCAGAAGCGCAGCATGACGCACTCTTTTTCCCCTCCCCCCGTCTGCTTTTATCCAGAGAATGGGGCACAAAGACTGGATACTTGTTACCAGGCAGGATTGGGGAGGGGGGGCATGAGGAGGGGAGACTGTAGGGGAAGTGGAGAGGGGAGGGAGTGGGCAGGTTCAAGGCCTGAGATAAATGTGTCACTTCAACCCCTTAAGAAGCTCCATCTTGCCATCAGCCTGGATGCGGCTTTCCAGGTTGCTGGGGGTCCTTCCAGGGGTACCCAATTGCCTCAGGAAAGGTCATCTTCCACTCTCAGTGTCCCTGCCCCAAGCTGAGGCAGCCAATTTACATTCTCCAGCTCAGGTACATTCCCTACATAAGCTAGGACTGGGCATTTTGTTCTTACGTCCATGTAAATCTTGTGTTTATACAACTCTGCTTTTTAAGGCTTGACAAAGGGCACATGTGGCAGAGAGAGCCTTGCCCATGTAGCAGAGATTAAAGACCCCCACCCAATCAAACCATTTTAGATTTTTGGAGCCCAAGGGCTGCCCTCAAAAAGACATGTATTCTGGGAACAAACATCTCTCTGGCTAAGCATATGCATCCAGCCTAGACGTGTTTTGGGTGAGCCCATGTAAGTGCACGCAGCTCAGCCCTGCAGAGAGTTGGCCTTCTAGAATTCTCTGAAGCTCATCCAATTCACCTAGACATTCAGTGGGGCTCTTTTCTCCAAAAGGGGTTTGCGAATGAGAACAGGCCCCGGGCTTCACTATGACTCTTAGGATCTTTGACGCATTGACCAGGGAATGAACATTGGTCCCTCCAAATCACAGTATGTGTGTGTGTGTGTGTGTGTGAGAGAGAGAGAGAGAGAGAGAGAGAGAGACAGAGAGAGTGCGTTAGTTCACTAGCGCAGTCTGGTATGTCGGGTGGAGGGCATTGCAGGGCTGTCTGCTGGAACCTTGCCAGACTATATCCCTCCCCCCTTTTTTCGGAATACATGTTCATTTCTGGTTTGTCATTTAAAAATTATTTCTAATCATCTTTATTGACAAAATTCTCTTTTGCATCATTCCAAAGTGTACACATGTATTATTCTCAAATTAAAACAACACATTCCCGCCTGTTTAGTACCACTTAATACCCATACGACAGCGCTCAGGATCCAGAGCTCCTGCAAATACACATTTTTGTATGATCTACATGTAAAGTCTGACTGTTTGTTTAACATCTATTCAGATATTTGCAGATCCAAACTTGAAATCAAACACAGAAAAGAACCACTGAATCTTCAAATGTTTTCACAGGAGTAAGTACAAAAGCACACCATCTCAGGCCACACAGCTATACGGTTATGCAGCCACTGATCGCACTGTCTGGGCTCCGACGAGGTCGAGTCAATAATTTCTATCTGTGGCGTTGGAAACGGTCTCTCACCACACACACAAACATACGCACGCGCTTCAGGGAACAGACTAAAATCCTGACTCAAACAGGTGTCTCTATACTCTCTGTGTTTTGTGACTTGTGCATCACCCTGTGCCGCTACCACCCCAACCCCGCAGGTGCCAATGGATATGACCGGGAAAACCTGCCCAGGGCACCGTCCTCCCCTCACCGCCGGGACTGCAGTTTGGGTACATGCGTGGCTCTATGAGGCGCCGCGCTAACAGGTGGGCTTTAGCACAGAGCTCTATTTCGATCGGCCACCCCCACTCCCACCCCGTCCCACTCCAGGGACCGGCAGGCAGGACCCAAGTGCCAGGGCTCAGCAAACCGGGTTCAAGTGACCCCAGCCCGCTCCGTCCAAGAGGCCCGAGGCCGCCCGCGCGTCCCCGTCGCCGCCATGCCCAGGCTGGCGGTACCCGCTTACCAGTTGAAGAGGCTCAGGACGACTTCGGGCACGGTAGGGGAGAGCTCGAAGTGGAATTTTGGGGTCGGACTGGGGTCGTGGCCCTCCGCGAGCCAGGTCCTGATGAGTAGCAGGAGCACGGCGGCTCGCAGCATCCCTCTGATGCCCATGGCCACACAGCTCCGGGCTAGAAGGCGCGAGAGACGGCAGGGGGAAAGGGATGGGATGGAGGCAGAGTGCGGGGCGAGAGGGAGCTGGGGGGTCGCTGGGAGTCTCTAAAGAGCCACGAACGAGGGTATGGGAAGCAGGGAACGCGGGGGCCGAGCTGGAGCCCAGAGCCCAGAGCCCAGGAGAAGCAGCCCCCCAGCAGCTCTGCCCGACGCAGCGGCCCCAGAGCGCGCCCGGCAGCATCCAAGTGCGCTCCGTCTGCGACCGCTCCTGCCTGCGACTGGACTCCAAGCCCTGCGCCCGGCTGGCTCCGCCCACTCCGACGGCAGCGCTGACCGAACCAATCCAGCAGGGGCCGGGAGCCGCACAAAAAGGCGCGCGCTGCAGCCTCCGCCCGCAGCCTGCGCTCCCCGAGGCCCCCCGCCCCTTCAGGCCTCTGCAGTCCTACCCTGGCCAGCTTCAGACACTGGTAGGGGCGGTGCCGGGCCGCGCGCGGCGGTGGTGGGGGCGGGGGGCGAGTGAGGGCGGCAGGGCGGGGTTGGGGGGGCTGGGGGGGGAATCTGGCCGCCCGGGGCAGGGCACAAATCCGCGCCTTTAGGCACCCAGTAGGTCCTCCTCTCCCTCTCTGCAAAAATGTGAAATCTGCGTTTCTCTCGGATTAGCGCGTGCCCAAGAGTTTGTTTGGGATTTTTGTTGTTTGGTTTTTGAGTTTTGCGGTGACTGGCGCGAGGTGATTTGAAAATGCCGGGGCTGAATCTGCGTTCTGAAAGAGCTGGACGCGCATATCTGACCGCTGCCCATTCCCAAACCCCTGACCCACCAGTCTTCCTGCATGCCTTGCCTCTGGGTGGAGTGGTGGGGGATCACCGGGCGAGTTTTATGACAGAGCTCTGGCCACGCAGGAGTGACCCTCCATCAGGCTGGAAATTGGATGCAATAGCCCAAGAGTTTCTTAAACACTTTAATTTCTCAGAGTGCTCTTGGCCCCAAGTTTAGGTCCCTAGGACAATGCTCAGGGAACTGGAAGGACTCTGCAATCAGGATCGCTGTGAGCTCTCTGTCCCACAGCCAGGACATGCAGAGCTGAAGTGAGGGTCCAGGGCTCACACCTTGAAGGGGAAAGAAAGCATAGGGCTGCGTTTCAGGTGTTCAACCGAGTTAGCCTTTGAAGAGCCGTCCAAGGCAATGCTTTTGCATCCTGGCCCCATCGTGTGGAAAAGCCTGGCATTTTGGCTTGAGGGCTATTCCCACTACCCTGACTCTGTCCTATGAAACAAAAGGATGTCAAAGGGTAAGGAAATTCCTCCACTCAATCCTCTCTGTCATTCCCATCTTTGATACATGACAAAACAAGTTTAGAAAGGTGTCCCTTGAGCCCATGGGCCAGATGGGCAATCAGCAAACAGACCTCAGTCACTTTTACTAACACTATACCTCCTAAGGCATGCCATTGAGAAGAGTCGCAATGAAAATGAAATTCAAGGTCACTTTTTGTTAGCTAGAACATTCCGACATAAATACAGCCCTCTTCCACTTTCCCTCAGTATTTAATGAAGTTTGATGGAACTACTTGTGCCCAACAAAGCTTCAGTTGCCTGGCTAGCTGAGTGTTTCCCACACCTTTCTTAACCATTTTAAGATCAAACTTTTAAAAAATGCGTATCACAGTTCCCTGCTTTCTTTTAAGAACGGAACACCCTCACATCTTCCTATCCCATCTCCTTACCCCCTCTTTTCCTTGTCATTGCAGCAAATGCTCACCTTTCCACATAGGTGCAGAAATAAGGATCCATATGTCACTATCACATACCGAAGTGGGTCAATGGAACCTACTCCTGCTGCTGTTACCTCTGCTCCCATCATCCCCACTCACCCAGGCATCCTGTACATATTGTTTATATAACAGTAGAGGCCCAAACCATAATCCCTGTTTCCTGGTTTGCCTACTTCAAGCACGTTGTTTTATTATTATTATTATTATTATTTTTTTTTGGTGTGATTCGACTTTGACTGGATGTTCAGGCAGCCGCCAGCAGGTGGGAGTAGATTAATTTAGTTGCGGGATGTTTCCAGCACCTTGGAATCAAATTTCACAGACAATCCATCTCTCATTTTTCATGGAAAACAAGCCCAAAGCTTGAAGTTTTATTCCTAGGGGCCCTGTGACTGTAAAGATTGACAAAAAGTTGTTGATGGTGATGCATCCCGGGGGGGCCTTCCCACCACTTCTGCTTTCCCTAGAGGTAATGCTTGGTTGAAATTTCTTTTTTTTAAAGATTTTATAGTAATTAATTAGTTAGAGAGAGAGAGAGGGAGCACAAACACCTGGTGCACATGAGGGGGGCAGGGTCAGAGGGGAAGGGAGAAGGAGATGGGGAGAAGTTAGTTAGACCATCTATGTTCTGGACCCAGGTCTGCCACATGACAGTGAATGTTCCAGTTCAACTGGAATGTAGGTAAATTTGGAGTAAGAAAGGGGTAGAGAGGTAAAAGGCAAGAGATGATTAGTCAGAACCTGTACTAGTGAGGACCACCCACACAGTGTACAGTAAATAAATGAGGCAAGAAAGAAAGATTTGGACCTAATTGTACAAACTAAGAAATTTGATTTTCATTTTAGAATCAACATTAAGCTTTTGAAGGGTTTGTGCAAGGGAATGATTTAATCAGAATGGTGTCTTGGAATAATCATGGTTACTTTGTAAAGGAGGAACTGGAAGGAAGAGAGATTGAGGGCAATGGAAGCAGTTAGGCAGGTATTGTTTATCTCCGCTTCTTGTACTGTCAGTCTAGGTAATTTGGGCTTATTGTCCCAATGAAGACAAGTAAATAAACTGGATGAAACATAGGAGGAAAAAGCTAAAAATAATGAGGTTTATCTTGTCAAAATTTCAAAGGCATTTTTCACAGAAATAGAAAAATCCTGACATTCATACAGAACCACAAAAGACCCCAAATAGCTAAAGAACTCCTGATTTTTAAACTTTGGTACAAAGCTATAGTAATTGAAACAGTATTAATGGCATTAGAAATAGACACATAGACCAGTGGAATGAATTGAGAGTCCAAAGAAAAGCTCTTGCATATATGGTCAACTAGTATTTGACAAGAAAGTCAAGATGACTTAACGGGAAGGGATAATTTCCTCAATAAATGGTGTTGGGAAAACTGGATAACCACATGCAGAAAAATGAAATTGTACCTCATTTTACACTGCTAACTTGAAAGGAATTACAGACTTAAATGTAATACCTGAAACTGTAAAACTACCAGTAGAAAACACAGAAAAACAAAGCTCTTTGGCATTGGTCTTGGCAAGTATTTTTTGGCTATAACACCAAAATTACAAGCAACAAAAGCAAAAATCAGCAAGTGAGACTATATCAAATGAAAAAGTTTCTTCACAGCAAAAGAAACAATCAGCAAGATAAAAAGACAACCTACAGAATGGGAGAAAAATATTTGCAAACCACACATCTGGTAAGGGGTTAATATCCAAAATATATAAGTAACTCATACAACTCAATAGCAAAACAAAGCAAAATAAACCCCAACCCCCCCAAATAAAAAAAAAAAAAAAACAACAACCACAAACAGTCCAACTAGAAAATGGGTAGAGAATCTAAATAAATATTTTCCCAAGAGATACAGATGACCAAGAGGTACATGGAAAAGTGCTCAACATTACTCATCATCAGGGAAATGCAAATCAAAACTGCAATGAGAGATCACCTCACACCTGTCAGAATGTCTAGTATTAAAAAGACAAGATATAACAAATATTAGTGAGGCTGTAGAGAAAAAAGAACAATTGTACACTGCTGGTTGGAGTGTACATTGGTACAGCCACTGTAGAAAACTGGAGTTTCCTCGAAAGATTAAAAACAGAGCTGCCATATAATCCAGTAATCCTGATTCTGGATATATAGTTGAAGAAATTTAAAATCAGGATTTCAAAGAGATATCAGTATTTTCGTGTTCATTGCAACATTATTTACAATAGCCAAGACATGGAAACAACATGAGTGTTCATCAGTAGATGAATGCATAAAGAAGAGGTGATACACACACACACACACACATGCACACACACACACTGGAATATTATTCTCCCATAAAAAGAAGAAAATCTTGTCATTTGCAACAACATGGATGGACCTTAAGGGCATTATGCTATGTGAAATAAGTCAGACCGAGAAAAACAAATGTATGTTCTCACATGTGGAATCTAAAAAAGCTGAACTCAAAGAGATAGGGACAGAATGGTGGTTGCCAGGGGCTGGGGTTGGGAGAAATGGGGAGAATTTGGCCAAAGGATACAAACTTCCAGCCATAAGATGAACAAGTTCTGTGGATCTAATGTACAGCATGGTGACTATAATTAACAATAATGTATTATATATTTGGAAGATCTTAAAATTAATACCACACAAAGAAAGGTAATTACATGAGGGGATAAAAATGTTAATTAATTTTATTGTAGTAATAATTTCACACTATGTATGTGTATCAAATCATCATGTTGTACACTTTAAATTTACATATATGTCAATAGTATGTCAGTAAAGTTGGAAAAAAAAAACCCTCATAAAGCCATGAGGCTAAAATATAGAAGACGACGAGAACCCAGAGAGGTAAGTTAAACAGTAGAAGCCATTTTTGCCGTCAGGATATTTATGTAATCAGAAGAGAGTTATGAAACTTAGCTATAGTTTTGGTGACCTCATGAGCAAAGGGGACAAAAGTTGAAGTTCAAGGCCCAAACAAATGGGAGATTTAATAGACCTTCGGGATAATGGTGAACAAGACATAATCAGCCCTTGTAAGGACTTGTAGCCTAGGTAGCCTAGATGCACATCACTTAGGTGGTCCCAGGAATCCCAAGCCCTGAACTTAAACTAAAGTAGCCTTAGACAGGTAGTGACCCCTGGTGAAATACAACTGAAGAGAGAAATATTGAATTGGAAGATAGGTCAAAAGATATTGTCCATGTTTCTGTTTGGAGAAACAAATTATATAGAAAAAAGAAAAAAATGGGGAAGAAAATGATGGCTAAAACTTTGAATCCACAAGTTTAAGAAGCCCAATGGATCCTACATAAGATAAATAATAATTCTACTCTTAGAGACATCTAAGACATAATGTGAGTGCAGAAAATCAGAGACAAAGGGAACTATGATAATCATCAAAGTTAGAGATAATGAGGACCTAATCAAGGGCACAAGCCCAAGACATTGAGACAGGGGGATGTAAGTTAGACCTTGGTTTTTAGAATACCTTTTACTCAAATTTCCCATGAAAGACGATTTAATAAAGGTGCTATCCATTTCATTCTCAATCAATAAAATGTATCTTAAAATTGAATTACTCAGACCAACCTGACTTGTAAGATACCTTCTCAGTTGTCATGCTTGGAAGGCCATCTTCTTATGCCTTCCTTACCTCATGGGCCACGAAAGAGGCAAATACTCTCTATGGGTCTGAAATGCTAGCTGCAGCTGATTTCTGAGGCTGGAAAAATGTGCTTATATAAGGCTTTCTAAGACTAAGCATAATAAAGTGAATCTTTGTAGAAAGGCAAAGACTTCCTTTTGCTTACTCTTTCCCAAATTTTCACTCTAAGGAAGGGTTTATAAAAGAAATAATTTGTGCTTTTTGGGGTATCTTAATACACCCTCCAGGGTATGTATACATGTATAGTCACTGGGCTATCTAATGCTTGACTGCAGTTAAATTCCTGTAAGACTTCATATTTCTAACAAATAGAACTAAAAATGCAATGGACTGTATTCTGAGAAAGTGAACTCCTGACTTCTAACCAGAGCTTTTTATACAAAGACTGACTGAATGGCTGCCTGTCAGGGATTTCAAAATAGGAACATCAGAGTTTATGTGGTCTCCTGTACCTCTGAAATTCCTTGACAACTACCTAAGTTGAAAATATCTGCCTATAATGGTTTCTTCTTTTTTAAAAAAATTATCTATTTATTTATTTATATTTCTTTTCAGTGTTCCAGAATTCATTGTTTATGCACCACACCCAGTGCTCCATGCAATCCGTGCCCTCCATAATACCCACCACCAGGCTCACCTAACCCCCCACCCCCTCCCCTCCAAAACCCTCAGATTGTTTCTCAGAGTCCAGTCTCTCATGCTTCGTCTTCCCCTTTGATTTCCCCCAACTCCCTTCTCCTCTCCATCTCTATAATGGCTTCTGAGAGGAATTTTGAGTGTTTTTGCTCAAACTCTTTCATGCATTTCTTCTATTTGAAGGACACTTTTGTATGTCCTCTGGATCCCCTCTTCCTAGAAAGCTGTTTCTCCAAGAGAAAATATTTGTAGGGCTGGAAAGTTTTCTCTATTTTCTAACCCAAGTCAATCAGAAAGTTATCCAACAGCAAAGATATAAACCTGCCTTCATTTCTGACATGCAACATGTGAACACCAATTTTGACCAAATGTCATTAAGAGAGGAGTTTCGGGAACTTTGATTCTGAGTTTTCAGAGTTTCTTCACTTTTGCTGGGTATTGACCATTTGTCTGTGTTACAGATTTCTTCAGAAATCTGCCTTTTAATATATGGCACCTTAGCATTGAAAGAAAGGAATAGGGAGAATGCTTCACTAACTCTACGTTTTTTCCCTCGGGAACTGGTTGTAGCATCATGTGCTGAAAGGGCATTTGACTATAAGAAGATCTAGATTAAAATTCCATCATCAGCTACTAAGCATTCGCCACTGCCTCTGAATTTCAGTTTGCTCATATGAAATATGGGGTAGTAATAATGCCTACTTGTTAGTGGAACAATATAGACAGAGGAGAATCCCTATCCATCCCAACTTCCTAGCCCTGAGGGTTCACCTCACTTCCTCAACCCCACCAGGTTTCTAATAATCTCCATCTGGGAGGACTGCTGTAATTACCACTTCTAGCCACCAGGGGTCCTTAGCTCTTAGTCTAACCGTGGACTAAGC
Organism: Enhydra lutris kenyoni; assembly: GCF_002288905.1. NCBI lineage: Eukaryota > Metazoa > Chordata > Mammalia > Carnivora > Mustelidae > Enhydra > Enhydra lutris. The sequence continues at coordinate 2,373,748 of NW_019154180.1, read as the reverse complement.
TTTCTAGTTAACTGATTGTTTTCTTGAATCCAGGCAAGTCAGGCTGACCTTTACAAAAGAATTTCATCAGAAGCTCAGTGAAACAGAGTGGGATAAGCACAGGGAGCAGAGATTCTTCTGAAGGAAGAGGTTTTAATGCACAAGTGGATGGACCTCTATTTCTATACTGGAGTTCTAGCTGCCACTAGCTTCTTTACCCCTCAAAGGGGCTGCTGATGGCTGGCCTTGGGCACCTCTGATCCTGTTCCCAGGGGATGAAAAGCAGAGATCCTATAAAAATGCTGAATGGGTAGCTCCTGGAGTTCTGCAGGGTGCAGCCTGCATAGATGTATAAGGTGTCCCTATTGAGGAGGGCTCCTCTCTGAAATGTGACACCCAGAACCCTCCTGGGTGTCAGAGGGCCTGCACTAGTCCTGCACCAGCGCTTATAGTTCCACTGTTTCCACCATACCCCACCCTCCACCTTAGGCTTCTAATTATTGCATACTTGTGTCCTTAGCATGTTTTTTCTGTTCCTTTTTCAGGTTACATTCTATCAGAGTAGGGGATTTTCTTTTAGATAGTCTTAGAATCTCAATATAATCTGCATTTGTGGTAACAACACTAATTCATAAGACATTTCAACTCTAAGCAACTTTTAAAATTTATTTATAATAATTTATTATTATAAGTAACAAATGCATTTATGATAATAATTACTCACTTTAAACCCATCATATCTATAAAGGATTCTATAGGTGTCCATTTTAAATAGGTGTCAAATTTAAATATCCTAGCTGCATAATTGTTCCCAAACCAGTACTGGTTCCTAAGAAAGCCTGCTTATCAGAAGCTCAGAAGTCCTTAGCTGAGATATTGGAGCTTTTGAGTTAGAAGAGAGCAGAATTAGTAGAAGTAGAACATCATTTGGAAAATTTACAAAGAACTTTTATTGAGAAAGGTGAGGAAAACACTCCTTTAGAAGACCAGGTGGAACCCTACTTCCCCAAATTGCTTAGAATGGCCTTTTTCTCCATGATCCTGAGACAGAGCTGGTAGTCCCTACCAAGTATTCTAGGTGCTGCCTGCATTCCCCATCCCCCTTTCAGTTGAATGGGTTGTGTGACTAGTTCTAGATAATAGAATGCAAACATGTAAGAGCCAGTAGATGATCCATTAGCTCTCTCTTCCTTGCCCTAGTGATGCTAAAAGCCAGATGTTGATGTGGTGATGTCAAAGATGGAGGGAATCAAGACCCTGAGTCCTCAGGTGGAACAGAGAGCTGATGACTTAGAACAGATCTTATATGAGATGAAAATCAAAGTTTGTTATGCTTAAATTGTTGAAATTTGGGAACTTTATTATTTCAGTAAAGCCTAGCCTATCTTGATGAACACATTCTTTGTCCTGCACTGCTCCCAATACCTATACCATTATTAAAATGGCCCATGGGCAATCCTTTTTGTATGTTTCATAGGTTTCCTGAATCCAAAACATTCCAAGATCATTCTAGCCCCTGCTAATATGGTCTTTTTTGAGTATCCTTAATCTCCACTAATTGATATTCAGTTGTGACCTGATGGTGACCTAGAAGTCATCTGTGCCATTTCCTTCTGCCTCTTCATTCCAGTATTCATTTATTCATTTATCAGCTATTTATTGAGTATCTATTATATGCCAGGTACTTGTCTGAGAACTGGGATATAATAGTAGGAAAAACAAAAAACAGTAAAAAAATCCTTGCCATCATGAAATATGATGTACATTCTAGGAGGGGAAGTCAGACAACACAGAAGTGAAATGAGTAAAATATTTTGTCTGCTTGATGATGATAAGAGTAGCAGAGAAAAATCAATCAGAGAAGGGAAGTAGAGAATGATGGGCAAATGGGATGGTGATGGTTGGGGGATGAGGATGTCATTCAAAATAATTTGATCAGGGAAGGACTCATTTTTAAGATAGCACCTGAACAAAAGGACCTGAAAGAGAAGAGTGTGGGGAAAGAGGATACTAGGAGAGGTAACAGCATGGGGAAAGGCCTGAAGGTGGAAGCATGATTTATGTATTCTAAGAACAAGGAAGCCAGGGTAGCTGGAAGAGAGTGAGCAAGGGGGAGAGGAATAGGAGATGAGGTCAGAGTGGAAAAAGGGAGGACAGGTCATGTAGGGTCTTGTAAACCATTGTAAGAACTTTGGCTTCATGAAGTGAGGTGGAAAGCCAATGGTGGATTTTGCACAGAGAAGTGACATGATTATACTTTTGTTTTAGAGGGATCACTCTAACCACTGTGTAGAGAGTAGGCCATAGAGGGAATGGACAGAAGCAGGGAGGTCAGTTGGGAAGCTACTGCAATAACCCAGGTAGCAGATGATGGGCTTGGACCAGGGTAGTAGTGGTGGAAATGGTGAGATTCTGGATATCTTTTTGAGGTAGAACCAAAAGAATTTCTTCACAGATTGGATGTAAAATATGAAAGAAAGAGGGAATAAAAAAAAAAGACTCCAAGAGTTTTGGTCTAAACATTTGAAATAATGGACTTAACCATTTACAGAGCTGTGTAAGAGTCTGGGAGGAAGTTAAAGGTACACGGGAAGCCAAAGATTTGGTTTTGAACATCACAAGTTTGCTTTGACTATTAAATGCCTAAGTGATGATGTTGGTTTGAATATATGATATGCCCCTTCTCTGTAATGTGCCTTCCTACTAATCCTTCAGCCCAGCTGTTATGAAGCTTTTCTCAACTAGCCAAGCAGAAATAGTGTCTCCTTCCTTCATTCTCCAAGGGCAACTTCAGCAGTCTTCTAGAGTAGCATTTTGTTCCTGTATTATCTTATTGCCTCTCATCTTTCTTCCATGATGGATTGGGAGCTCCTGCAGTCTGGGGAATGTGGGATGTTTCTTATTCATCTTGTGGTTGCTTAGAACCCAATCCAGAGTCTGCCTTATAGTGAACAACACTCAAGAGACATCTGTTGAATGAAGCATCCTAGAAATGAAGAAAGGAGAAAATTTCCCAAAATTGGAGCTCATGAAAGATGAAAGCTTGAAAGGGGCCACCATATTTATTGGTCAGAAGTCTCAAAAGTGACACCTGGCATTGTGGAAGACTAAGGGCCACATGTTGAGGAGTCAGGTTTCGAAATGTGGTCTTATTTGGCTTTCATTTTGATGAAAGGGATCCAGAAGATTTGTGTCTCTAACTGTGCCTCGAAGAAGACATCCTCTTCCTGAGAAGGGTTGTTATAACTCTGTTGGTGGGTAAGATTTACAAGCTGACAGATTTTGGCTTAGATTTAGTTCTAATGGAGGAAGTGTCAGATAGATTTAGGGGCTCAAATCCCAGCTCTGCAGCTCACTATCTCCATGACCTTGGACAAGTCATTTTCTATGTCTGATCCTCATTTTCTTCATCAGTAACATTTGAGGATTAAGTGGGGATTAAGTGAGATCAAGATGGTAAAGCACCTAGAGTAGTTACCAACGCAGTAATTGTTATGGAAGGGTAGATGAAAGAGAAACAATATTTAGGACAAGCAAAAGATGGAATGAGTTCCACATCACTGGAGATGTTCAAGGAGACTACATGACCACTTTGTGGGAATATTATGGAGACAATATTGACAGTTGGGTGAGCTGAGAATTAAGGTCCTTTCCATTCTTGAGTTTTATAATTCTAAGAATCCCAAACAATAGAAATGCAGACATAAACGTAGTTACTGAGACTACTCCACTCATGCCCAGATGGAGTCTTTTGGAGAAATTGGTTTAAGGGTGAGTATGTGCCATCTGAGGGCCTGTGTGTATGGAGGAGTATTCAGGGGATATTAGTACTGTCTCAAATTTGAGACTAGATTGCCAGCTGTGCTGGTTGCTGCTGCACACTTTGCATATTTCCTTAGCATTACGTTTTTCTTCCAATAACCAAAAAAGCCCCTAAAGTGACTACATGTTCCTTTTACTCTTTGACTCAGTCAACTGGGGTTTCCATATTAATCTTTCATTTACTCTTCTGCAGTTTTATCATAATTGACTCCTTTTTTATGAGAAGATTTTAGGAGCTGGTTCAGGGAGATTGTTTCTTGATTATCTTGGGTTTTCTGTGACTCACCATATCTTTTCAACTTGACTTCAAGGCTATCTCCATGATGCTTCTCCCCACTGTGTCCGCCTCACAGCACTGCTCTCATCCCTGTAGTTCTGGCCTTCATGCTTGACTTGGACTCCTGCAATAATCTTCTAATTGGTTTTCCCTTTCATGTTAACTTTCTCTTTAATCCATACTGCATTCAAACCATTTACCATCTAATTCCAACCTACCCTTCTAGCTCTCTCCTCCCGCTCCTTCCTGTCATGCATAGCCAGCTCTCATTCAGAGGGGTTACTGGTCTTTCCCTGAACAACCTCCTTTTGGTGGATATTCAGTTTTCTATCTACATCTGCCCAAATACAATCTATTTTTCAAACCCAAGATTATATACCCTTCTCCCCAAAGCCATCTGTGAGGGTCTGACTGCATGCCCTGATTGTGTAGTGTCTTTTATTGGAGCTCTGTGTGTGCATGGCTTATTTCCTTAAAAGTCTGTAAGCTTCATTTCTCTCATCATTAGCTACATTCCCTCAATATCTCTTCTCATTTTAAAAAGATTCTTTTTGCCCACCATGATTTCTCCTTTGAAATCTTATCTCATTTAACAAATAAACCTAATCATAATTTGTGTGGGTGTACTGAAAAGTAATTTTAACTCCCGACATCCTAAAAGCACAAATTACAGAAATCATTTTAGGTACTAATTGACGATGTAGAAATCTGAGTGAAACAACAACAACAACACAGGTTATAAGTGATGGATTCCACTGAATGTTGTGTAAGCATTCTTAATTAATCAACAAGGGGCCATATTTGCTCCCAGCACCCCTTTCTCTCTTTTAGAAATGCCAAACCCAAGGGAAAATTTGCTTAAACCATTCATTTTTTTAAAAAGATTTTATTTATTTGACAGACAGAGATCACAAGTAGGCAGAGAGGCAGGCAGAGAGAGATGGGGAAGCAGGCTCCCTGCTGAGCAGAAAGCCTGATGTGGGGCTTGATCCCAGGATCTGAGACCATGACCTGAGCTGAAGGCAGAGGCTTAACCCACTGAGCCACCCAGGAGCCCCTTAAACTATTCATTTGATTTATTTCTCAGCTTTTGAGCTTGACTGGCTTAAGTCTTTTGGTTTGTTCTTGGGGATTATGGGTTTTTTAAGAATTGAGCTATTCTCTAGTTTGTTCTTCAGAATGTGGACATATTGCATTCATTTAATCCCTTAAATTTGCAGAACATAGAAACCAGAGGTGAGTATAGCATTTACTTTGGTGGCATGAATTCCATAAAACAAGATGACAGGAGCCCACTTCAGTTCTTCTGATGGCTCTCATGTTCCTGATGTTGTTTATGGGAACATTGCCCATTATAGTGAATTGGTTCCTCTAGATTTGTTTCTTCCACATGGAGCCTATTAAGTTGAGATGGAGCATGAAGACATGAAGCATGAACATGTCTTAGTGGATGAACAACTACCAAGGATATGCTTGCTAACATCAACACCACTAGAGTGGGACAAAAGGCTTTCAGAACAGGATGTGCACATATTCAAGTGCATAACCTTATTCCACAAGTTATTAGGTCCATGAAAGCTTTTTGGTGAATCTATAGATGCTACTTAAGAGTCGGCTTTGGAAATGAAGTCAAAGTGACTCTTCTTGTGTTCCATTAAAGGTAAATATGTTAAAAGAGCTTCTTTCTAATGGAATGCATTATTATGGAGCTGTGTTTATGCAGAACTTCATTTCATGTTCACTAAGGTTTATTTATCTATTTATTTAGTAGATTAAAGCATTTCTTATTTCACTATGGTTTATTAAAATAAATGGAAATTCTTGTTCTAAAGAATGTCTGGAACTTAATTTTGTTAAATGTATTCCCAATCCTAGCCCAGCTGACAGAAAAAGGCCACCCTACTCCAGAGGGCTAATGATAATAATTTAGTCCTCACAACAGCCCTGTAAGCCAGGTACTGTTTTTCAGCTAGGAGTGGAAAGGATATGATGGAGGTCAGATCTTGGGCTCTGAAGCCAGACTACCTGGGTTTAAATCCCAGCTTTGACACTCCCTGGCTGTGTGACCTTAAGTAAGTTACTTAATTTCTCTGTGCCTCAGTTTCTTCATCTCTAAAGTGAGATAATAGGACTTCTTCATAGCTAAAATGAATTGATAGGTGGAAAATATCTAAAACAATTGTGGAGCACACATTCAAGGCACAAGCGATGTAAGATCTTCTGGAATTAGCTAGCCATTTTTTGGACAACCAGTAGGACAAGTGGGATGAAAGGAAGGAAAAAAATGTGGGTCATTGGGAGCAGGTTGAACTTAGCCATAGTTTTTGAGATGATCTGTGTGACTTTGATAAAGGACAGAAGTAGATGTATGCAAGAGTTGCAGAATGCAGGTCAGGGGGAGCGAGCTCTTGTGATGTGTCCCAAATGTGTCCGACCCCATCCCCCAGAGTTCAGGAGATAATAAAAGGCCTTTTCCTACATAGACCAGACACCAAAAAGAATTTAGAACCTCAAGGAATAAGCTGCTAAGCTTATGAATGAATAAATCACACTTCATTTTTAAATTACTAATTTACCCTCTTAATTTAGATGTGGCAATTTATGAAATAGCTGACCACTTATGATAGGCTTTCATTGGGGGACCTGGAACACAGTTGCTACTGTATCTAGTAGGGTTGTCAGAAACCTGAGAATTATCATAGTACTCTGAAATGTTGAATGATTTCACTTGGTGTTTTATTGTCATTGTATAATTTAGATGTTTCAAATATGATTGTGTTCAAAGCTGTAAGTCCATGTTGGACTAATTGATGCCCCCCCCTTTTACTTTCTAGAAGCACCGTCAGGGCAGTTTCTATAGCAGTGGCTTTGGCATTTATATCATGATGTCAGCAGCTTCAAGATTAGCAATATGCCTGATAAAGAATTCAAAGTAGTGGTCATAAAGATACTCACTGGACTTGAGAAAAGAATAAATGAAATCAGTGAGACCCTCAACAAAGAGAGAGAAAATATAGAAAAGAACAAGTCAGAACTGAAGAATTCAATAACTTAAATGAAAAATACACTAAAGGGAATCAACAACAGATTAGAGGATGCAGACAAACAAATCAACAATCTGGAAGACAGAATAATGGAAAGCAACCAAGCTGAACAGTAAAAAGAAAAAAGAATAATACAAAGATTATTTGTACATACAAAATACATATTTGTACATACAAAGTACAATAGATGAAGGGGCATCATCAAGTGTAACACCATCAAGCATAATAACATTTGCATTATAGGGATCCCAGAAGGAGGAGAGTTAAGGGGGCCAAAAACTTATTTGAAGTAATAATAGCCAAAAACTTTCTTAATCTGGGGAAGACATCCCCAAACACCCACTTACAGGGAGCATAGAGAGCCCCTAACAAGGTGAACCTGGGGACCACACCAAATAACATAATTAAAATGACAAAATGTAATGATAAGGAACAAATTTTAAAAGCAGCAAGAAAAAAGAAAAGTTACATGAAAGGGAAACCTTATAAGACTATCAGCTGATTTTTCAGCAGAAACGTTGATGGCTAGAAGAAAGTGGCATGATATATTCAGTGTTGAAAGGAAAAATCCTACAACCAAGAATATACTTGGAAGGTTATCATTCAGCATAGGAGGAAAGAAAGGAGTTCTCAGACAAACAAAAATTAAAGGAGTTCATCACCAGTAAACCATTAAACCAGCCTGCAAAAGGGAATTCTTTAAGTGGAAATAAAAGACCATAATTAGAAGTAAGAAAAGTAAGAAAGGAACAAATTTCATAGGTAAAAGCAAACATATAGTAACGGTAGTAGATTAATTGTTTATAAAACCAGTATGGAGATTAAAGCACAAAAATACTAAAGTCAATTATATCTGCAAAAATTAGTCAAGGAATACACAAAATAAAATGATGTAAAATATGACATCATGTACATAAAATGTGATGGAAGGAGTAAAAATATAGTGCTTCTAGAATGTGTTCAAATTTAATCTAACATTAACTTAATATTGAATGCTATACAAATAAGGTGTTTTATATGAACCCAAGGTTTAACCACAAATCAGAAACCTATACTAGATAGACAAAAAATAAAGAGAAAGGAATTTAAGCATAATACTAAAGAAAACAATCAAACCACAAGGGAAGAGAGCAAGAAAAGGAGAATGAAACAGAGAAATATCCAGAAAACAATTAACAAAATGGAAATAAATATATACCTATCAATAATTATTTAATCGGTAAATGGGATAAATGCTCCAAGCAAAAAGCATAAGGTGTTATGACCAATTGCACTATGAGGTATTTACCCAAAGGACACAAAAATACTGATTCAAAGGGGCACATGCACTGCAATGTTGATAGCAGTATTATTAACAATAGCCAAATGAGAAGAGCCCACATGTCCATGGACTGATGAATGGATAAAGGTGTCACACACACACACACACACACACACACACACACACACATGAATATTACTCAGCCATCAAAGGAAGAGTGAAATCTTGCTATATGCAGCAACATGGATGGAGCTAGAGTATATTATACTAACCAATATATATCAGTCAGAGAAAGACAAATATCATATGATTTCACTTATATATGGAATTTAAGAAACAAAACAGATGAACATAGAGGAAGGGGAAAAAAAGAGATAGAGAAGCAAACCAGAAGAGACTCTTAAGTATGGAGAACAAACTGAGGGTTGTTGGAAGAAGTGGGCAGGATATGGGCTAAAAAAAGCTGGGTACTTGTTATGATGAGCACTGTATATTACATGTAAGCAATGAATCACTACATTCTACACCTGAAACCAATTTTACTATATATGTTAACTAAAATTGAAATAAAAATTGAAATAAATAGAAATAGAAATTGAATAGAATGGAAATTGAAATAAATAGAAAGCAAAAACTAAAAAAGACAAATGATGATTGAATGGATAAACATCCAAGACCTATCTATATGCTGCCTGCCAGAGACTCACTTCAGAACTAAAGGCATTGACAGACTGAAAGTGAAGGGATGGAAAAGCATATACCTTGCAAATGGAAGTGAAAAAAAAAATAGCTTGGTTATCAATACTAATATCAGGCAAAATAGACTTCAAAACAAATACTGTATCAAGAAACAAGGAAGGGCATTACATAATGATAATGATAAAAGGGTCAATCCAACAAGAGGATATATCAATTGTAAATATCTATGCATCCAACATTGGAGCACCTAAACACATAAAACAAATGTTAACAGATATAAAGGGAGAAAATTAACAGTAATATACTACTACTACTACTAATAATAATAATAATAAGGGACTTTAACAACCACTTCAATGCATAGATCATCCACACAGAAAATCAATAATGAAACAGTGGCTTTGAAAAATACATTAGACCAGATGGACCTATCAGATTAAATATATAGAACATTTCATCCAAAACTAGCAGAATACACATTCTTTTCAAGTGCACAAGGAACATTCTTCAGGATGGATCATATGTTAAGCCACAAACAAGTCTCAATTAATTTAAGAAGACTGAAATCATATAAAGCATCTTTTCCAACCACAATGGTACAAAACCAGGAATGAATTGCAAGAAAAAACTGCAGGGAGCACAGAGGAGGAGGCTCACATGGAAGCTAAACAAGATACTAATAAAAATCAATGGGTCAATGAAGAAATCAGAGGAAATTAATAAATACATGAAGAGAAATGAAAATGAAAACGCAATGGTCTAAAATTTGAGGTGGAGTATTATAATAGCCTCTAACCAGCTTCCCAAATTCTGATATTGTCTCCTGTCACAAATATCATGTATTAGCTCACTTGACTTCATTCCAACCTCAATCATAGAAAAACTTTCTAAATGATAGAAAGATAAAGATAGAAAAAAAAGATAGAAAGATAAACTTGGAAACCCAAGTTTATATGTCCAGAAGTTTCTCTTGGTCTGGGTTCCACAGGTAACCTAGCCTCTGCCAAGCAGATGGATCTACATGTAACTTGAAAAAGTGAGTGGAGAAGAGTTCATACTTTTGCTTCTGCAATTTCTGGTTTTTGATAGTGAGCATGGTCTTGGAAATTTTTGATTTTTCTGCATGAACAGTAACAGACGTCCCAAGGTGTGGTTGCTAGTTTTATGGGCATCGAAAGGCAGATCATGGGTTACCTATTTTATTTAGATACAGAATGAGTCAGTGTGGTCTTGGAATCAAGATTTGTATAATCTCAGCAGAGAAGATGTGGTCCTGGAGGCAGCTGTGGGGGCGGTGGCTTCCTATATCTCCAGATTCCTGATGGTGCCAATTATTTGATGTTATTATGGGAAATGGTTCTGGAAATATAATCTAGCGTATTTCCTTGCAGCACCTTTGTAAGCATCTAATTCCAAATCCTTTCTGTTGAAATGGGTGAAAGTGGTTCTCTTATCTGTAACATAACTCTATACAGTCTACTCTCTATACAAAAGCTAAAGGAAATGTTTATGAAATAGAAACCAGATCCTATAACTTTGTAGCTTCTTGTGCCACTTGCAACAAACTTCAAAATCCTAATTTCCTCCCACTGTGCCCTGACTCACTTCACTGAAGCTTTACTTACCTTCTTGCTATATCTCAAACTCACAAAGGACACTACTGCCTGGGCACCTGACATTTGCTGATCCCTCTACCTGGAATACTCTTCTTCCAGATAGGCGCATGGGTAAACTTTTTAATTCATGCCAGTCATCTTCTTGTAATCTAATATTAGTCCAAGTATACTTTCTATGACATTACTCTCTTGATATTCTTCAGAACATGCATTACTCACTGAGATAAATTTGTTCTCTCTTCATCTGTCTCTCTTCACTGGAATATAAGTTACATGAGGGTAGGGACCTTGTCTGACTCATTTAGTGAATTTTATGGGGAATCAATGACCCATACATATTGAGAAAATCACAAGGAATTCAGGAGGAGGAAAAAGAAATAGAAGACACTGGGCATTTCTAAGCACTGCTGGGATGTTTAGGGAGTGTCAGAAGGCAAAACACCAAGGACTGAAAGCTCAAATCACCTGATAAAGGTGGTGATTTCTGAAGAATATTTTTGCAATTGTGAAATAGAAATTATATATGCAAGCAGTGTGAAGAACAACCAGGCTTGTGTCTGTAATAAGTGTCACTACATCATTGATATCCAATTAGAAGCCTTGTTCATGATCAGCTGTGCAACTCATTTAGGATTTTCTTCTATAAAAGCATGTACTTGGATGGGTTTGGTCATCTGAGGAGTAATAAAACAGGGTGTTGAGGTTCATGTCATTTTGAGGAGTAACAAAACACTTTGAAAGTCTCTGCTGTTTATTCAGTCTAGCACTAGGCATGCTGGTATGGATCTAAGAAAGGGAAAAGCCACAAAATCTACCTGCAAAAAAGGATAGCCAAGATACTGTACAGTGAGAATTAGGGAACTGACTAGGAGAGGATTGACCTGTAGGAATCAGATAGGGTGGGTTCTCTGGAGTGGGAAGAGACTAGGAAAACAGAGAAACAGGAACTATGCCATCAGCAAACAGGAGACCCTCAAGTGCTTTGGAACTAGGGAAGAATTCAATGCCCAGCCTCTCAGCTTCTATTATGAAGCAACTAAAAAAACAGGTATCAATTAAACTATTCAGGACCACAGCCAAAGCACTGTCTCTCACATCTGTCTAGGGCCTCAGGTGGCTAAACTTGTTTGCTTACTGCTGCCAGCCACTGTCACATTGACTATATTACTATAAATTCACAATCAGCAGTTTCATCTGGATCCTCAATATTGCTTAGTATTCCTACTCTGTTTCTCTAGTCACCTATCTCATTCTCCCCCATACAGTTATTTTTATCTTATACATGCTCTGTAAGCATTCTCTCACATAGAAGATAAGCTTACCCTTCATTTTCATGGAGAAAACAGAGAACTCCAAACTCTAAATGGGAATGGGAATTCTCTCAATTTCCTGCTATCAGACTTCCAGCTGCTTACATCAGTCTCCAGCCTCTCATCCTTCTTTCTCTAGCTTGGACATGATAGAGGCTTTCAGGCTGAGTTTGTACAGGGAGAGTACTTCTGGGATCACTGACTGGTTGCAACCAAGTCCCTCTTGGGACTTGCAACATTCCACTGTCTTGGTGCTTTTGTTCATATGAATGATTCTCATTTGGGACTCAATTGATCAGACATTTTTTATTCATGCAGCCAGAATGGAGGGAAATATCAGGTTCTGCAGTGTAGCTCTCCCATGTCCTGGATCACCTGCACTAAAATCTCAAGGTATATTTATTCAAAATGAAGATTTCTTCTACCTGCCCCATCTTCTACTAAGAATGGCTCCAAAGATTCGACAACTTAACAATTTTTCCATAAAGGAATTTGTGTGCACGCTGTTTTGACAGCCACTGATATTGGTCATAGCTAATTTATTAGATGAAAAGTTCTGGAATGGGTTTTTCATCATGAATCAGAGTTCTTTAAAAGGTGTTTCTCTAAAACATAGGGTCAACAAGAAACCAGGGGAATCCTCTTAGACCATGTTCTTTTCAGACAAATTTAAAAATGGTATGTCACATACTATATCCCACTCCACTGTTTCTATCTCCACCAAAACACACATACACATCCAGACTGTACTTAAATGCGGAACATGCTATTTCCCAACTTTAACCCAGTAAAATGACTCAGCTATGAGAGTATTACAGTACTATACAATGTTTAAGCTATTTTTGTGAACTATAGCACATCTACAGAAAAGTACATAAAATATAATTATATGGCACAAGGAATAATTATAAGGTGGACTTTCATGTAAACACTACCTAAGTCAAAGAAAACATGACTAGTCCTCCAGAATCCCCCCATGCTCATTTCCAACATGAGCTCCCTAGTTATTGTGTATCAGTTTTATAATCTATTTATGCATGTCTGCCTTTAACTTTATAAAAATGGCCTCATACAGTATATATTAACGTGTGTCTGGCTTCTTTGACTCAATATTTTGTTTATAACTTTCATCCAGTTTTTACATAGGGCATAGTATGTTCATTTCCTTTACTAAATGATATTGCATTTATAGATATATTGCAATTTGTATAGTCACTCATCTTTTGGTATTTGGATCCTGCCCTGGTTAGGATTGTAACAAGTATTGCCTCTCTGGGTCTTCTGGGCCATGTCTCTGAGGACATGTGTGCATGGGATTCTCTAGACTAATGGAATTTGCCTAGTAGTGGTGTTGCTGGGTTGCAGGGTAAGCATATTTAAAATGTTATGGAATGCTAACACAGAATGTTTTTATTCATTTCTATATATTTATTAATTTCCAGTGACGTTCTCTACCTTATACTAGCCATGCTCTTCCACAGATACATTCTGGGTTCATTCTTCACCAGAAACTTCTCTACTCCTGAATGCATACATTAAAATATCACATATCACAACCTCCTAGCCATTTTCTCTCTCACTCTTCTTCTACATCTCTTCTTTGTTCTTACTACGGTCTCTGTAGCTTGACATCTTTACTTCTTGCCCATCTGTCCTCTCTCTCTTCTCTCTCATCTCCTCATTGATTTGGTTCAATTCTCTTCTCTACTTTCTTTTCCTGTTGTTGATTCCAAATTCTATGTACTTCCCACTGTGTATTCTAACACTACTTTCAGCATTTCTAAGATAATTTTTGCTGCAGTTTGTGATATATTGTTGCCCTTTGATCCTTTCTTCACATTGCTTCTGGAATGATACTTCTAAAACACAAATCACTTCCTTAATTGAAACCTTATAATGGCTTCTTATAGCCTTAAGGATAAGTCCAAATTACTGACCCTGGTATCCAAGGCTCCTTCCTGCCTCTTTACGCTTGACTTCCACCATTCCATCTCTCAAAATCCTTTGGTATACTCACCCTGAAACATTGGCAGTACCCCAAATGTGTAGTACTTTTTCGTGGCTCTGATTTTCTTTGAACATGCTGTTCCCTCTGCTTTGAAATCCCTTGTCCTTTTACCACTTCTCTAAATACCTCCTCATAATTCAAAACTTAGCTTTCCTCATACTCCTGTGTGCCTGCTTTGCACTATTGTGGCATTTATCCAACTGAATTATGGTCATTTACTCTGCCAGTTGAGAAACTTTTTACCACTAGACTTTGAGCAACTTTGAGATCAGAAATCATGTCTTGTTCTTTCTGTTCCTAGTTGTGAGATCAATTCCAGATACACAGTAGTTTTTTTTCTCACTCTATAATAGAGTTAACTCACACTTATTGAGAGCTTACTTGTACAATGTGCTGTGCTCAATTCACTGATTCCTTACAACCCTGAAGGATAATAATTACTATTACCTCCATTTTACAGAGGAGGTCCCTGAGTTCTAGAGAAGTAAAAAAAAAGTTGTCCAAAGTCACACCCCTAGTGGCAGAAGCTAGGATTTGAAACTATGAAATTTTATTTCAGGGCTAGGGTCCTAAAGCACTATGGACTTTCCCGGGGTTGCAAACAACTTAACCATACATTAAAGGAACAAGCATAATTTTAGGCAAATTGAAGTTACTTCCCCTAACAAACATTGGAGTTACCTTCTCAGGAGGACTACAGTTAATAGCCCATTGGCTGAAGATGTTTGAGCAGGCCTAAAACTTGATATTCTACTGTCAGTAGATGCTCTTTTCATAAATTTTTGTTGATTTAATGAAGAAATGATCTAATGTTGTCCTAATGATGCTTTGAAAAAGTAACACAATATGTTTTTCCAGGTTTTAGAGGATTTGTTTCTCACAAGACAAAGCTTAGTCAGAGTAAAACCATTTATTTTGTACCTCAAATTGAATATAAGTCAGCTAGATTTCTGTAAAGGCTGTCCAGAGACCTGTCATCTAGATAAAGCTTGGCAAAAGACGGCCTCAAAATAAATCCTTGAGTTTATCAATAAGTCTTAAGAGAACAGGAAACAAACTTAAATTCGTGGAAGTCTGAGTAGTTAGGATACATGATGGAGATTTATATAAAAGAGACCTGTGCAGTATTGGGCCAACTCCTTCATGGTTTAAGGTACACCAGATAATGCATAGATAAAGTAACATTAATGACATTGACTTTCTTCAGCCACACACCAAGGAACCAAAAGCTCAGCCTCACTGAAAGACAAAGTTATTAGCCCAAGTGCAGCTGTGAGGAGACTTAAAAGGAAGTCTCAAGCTAAAAACTCAGGGAAAAAAAGGATTCTAAAGAAATGCAATCATTACTGATCATTACCCAAAACATAGAGTAGGAAAAGAGTAGGGTGGAAATTGGCAACCTTTACACAGAGCCTGCTTTCCAGATTTTCTTTCATTCCTTCCCCCAAACCGGGGAGTTAAAGACAGCAGTTTTTTTTTTTTTCTTTTTCCACATTGGGTGGGCAAAGGAAAAGTTGAAAGAAGATACAGCAATGGGAAGCCTCTTTCTGCCTTCTCTTGTTTCAGACTGGCTCTGGCTGGAAGCTCCCTAATTAGGGTCCCAATGTGCCCTCCTCCTGTCACAGCTCCATTGGGCTCACGATCCAAACCATGACACTAAGAGTGTCTCTTGTCCTGCTCCCTTTCCATAGCCTCATTCAGCTCTTCCTAATGGCCATCAAGGACACACAGGGCATAATGGAAACAAGAGGGGCTTAGAGCACCTAGGGAAAGTCCAAAGAGAGAGACTCACTGTACACCTAGCCAGCCAAAACTAACCCTGGCAGCTCAGCTCTCCCCTTCCTGCTCCTCTGGAGCCCTCCAACACTTTTGGATGCCCACATGATTGACTGAAGGACAAATACTGATGGATGGCACCAATCAATCTTGGGGGCTTCTTCTAAGCTTCTAAGCTTCTTCTAAGCTTTAGGGGTTTTGGGGTGGGGAAAACCATGAGAGGAGCAGGCAGAGAGAGCTGTATTGGCTGTTCTGTTTATTGCTATACCTTCAGCATTTAGAATGGTTCCTGGCACATAATAAGTACTCAATAAAATAAATGATTATTAATTGACTGAATGAGTGGATAAATGAATGAATAAGTAAATGACTATAAGAAAGGGTAAGACTTCAACAATAAAGATGACACAGAGAGCAGACAAAGGCCAAAGCTTATTTGAGGGCTACCAAATAGGTTGGTATTGCTAGGTATACAGAAGTAATGGAGCCTTTCTGTTTAATTATTGAATGATAGCTTATTTTGTATGCAGTAGAGTCCGCAAAAGTTTCCTCACAGGAATTTGGCATGGTCAGAGTTGGGTTTTAGAAAGTTTAATTTGGCATTAATATGAAGAATGAGCATATGGGGAAAGAGATGAAAATAAGGGAAAAGTTAGGATGGAAAGTAGGAGAAAAATTTCAGGCAATAAGTAGTGAAGGTAATAACACTGAGAGTTCATGAGAATATGGAAAATATAGAGTTCTTATCCTCTGACATTGGGAGTGCAAAATGGTACAACTACTTTGCAAGATAATTGATACCACCTAGCAAAATTGAAGTGGTAAGAAATTTCATGCATAGGATTAGGATTGCTCAACCTCAGCATCATTGACATTTGGGGCCAGATAATTCTTTGTTCTGGATTCTGTCCTGTGCATTATAGAATGTTTAACAGCATTTCTGGCCTCTGCCCATTAAATGTCAGTAGTATCTCCACAGTCATAACCAAAAATGTCTCCAGAGATTGACAGATGTCCCCCAAGGGCACTAAAGTGCCCCCCACTGAGAACTACTGCCCTAGAGATACTCTTGTACATAGACATCAGGGGATAAGCATGAGAAGGTTCATAGTACCATAATTTGCAAAAGCATGAAACTGGAAACAACCCACATGTCCACCAACAGGAGAATGAATAAATTAAGTGATTTTCATATAATGAGTAACTAAATAGCAGTAAAAGTTAAATATTGTAGCTATACAGATCAACATAGATAAATTTTAAAGTTGGGAGGGGAAAGGAAGAATGAAAAATATGATACAAAATGTATGATTACATTTATATTAAGTCTGCAAATGGACATGAAAATAACATACTGTTTAAGGGAACATACCAAAAAAGTGAACTTATAAAGAAAACAAGGGAATGATAATAAAATTCAAGATAGTGGTTACTTCTGGGAGGGAATGAGGAGTTAAGTCAGTGAGAACACATGTGGGTTTCAGAGGCTTTGATTATATTCCAGTTCTCAAGCTTGGTGATAGATATAGAGGTTTTCATTTTATTATGAGGCATGCTGTTGTGAAAGCAGCTAGCTATTCCAGACTTGCTGCCCTCTTTGGGATTGTCCAATTACTGCCCTGAGCCTGGAATATTCTTCTATATGAAATACAGCTATCTTTTGGCCCTGAATTCTTATTTCTTATTAGGGGGATTTACTCTGTTCTGGGTATGAGGTGAATGTCCCTGTACTGCTTAAATGTGAGTGTCATATGGCACCTGGCCAGTTCCACCAGTATATCTGCCCCACTGTGGGAAATGAACAGGATCTTAACCTTTCCCAAGTATGTGAGGGAGAAGAAACTAGACTTTTCCTAGAAAAGACACAAGGTTTTTATGGTTGAAGGACTGATAGACTCGGTGAGCATGTATTTTACCCATGTGAAAATAGAAAAAGCCATAAATACCCAGATAAACAGGAAATGCAGGAATGGTCCTGACCCGATGTGGGAATGAGCACTCAGAGACTGAGAGAAGCCTGTTGAATTAGAGCTGGATCAAATTGCGCAGAAAGGCAAGTCAAACTTCTGAGTGTGGACATAGGAAGGGGAGCAGGGCCCAGAAAGAAAGCTTCTGAGTTATGCAATGAGGCTGTGAGGAAGTTACAGTCAGATGTCTTACTCTAAGCTCAATGCCTTTGTTGTTTCTGAGGTTAAGTTTCCCATCAAAAGCCATGGATATTGCTATTATGAATGTTAAAGCAGGAAGTAACCTTATATTTTGTAGGTTTGGTAAAATTTCCTCCCCTTTATACTGGGGAGGAAACACAGGGTAAGCAATGGGGAAGTGAAAATGAATGTAAGTTGGGGGAGAGCAAGGTCAAGCTGGGACCCACAAGCATGGGTTGGAACCCACAGGATGGACAACACCCATGTTAATTATTATTTTTTTTTTACTTTTAGGATTGTTTATGTTTACACCTTCATAGAAAATGTGTTTTCGGAGTGTCAGCTACTGTGTTTTCAAAACTGTCTTTCCCACGTTAGTTCTTTTTGCCTTTGCCCTTGATGATGTGCCTTTGCCTTCTGCCCTTCAGAAGCTGGGTATTTGGCCCTTTGTCATTAAGTTAAACATACACCTGGTCCAGAGGTCAGAAAATTTGAAATATAGTCCAGAGGAAGGTGGAGCATTTGCATGCTTGGCTACTGTCTTATGCCAACATGGTAAGTTAGCAGATAAGGGACAATGTGTATAAGCTACAAAATGGTGGCTGCTTCCTTCCACCATCCAAATCACTCTCAAGAATCTCTCTTCTGGTCCATTGTAACCTATAGGAAAGGTAATTCTGTGAAATGTAGTTCAATTTAGGCAGGTTGACACATTGTAAAGCCAAGTGTTATGTGGAGACATAGGTGGGGAGTATCACCGGATTGGAAGGGGGAGAAGATATCAGGCTGATGGGCATAGGTGGAGATATGGAATAGGCTTGGGAACCAGTGAGTAGTCTAGTATGTCAGATGCTTGGTTATATGTAGGAAATAGGCAGATATTAACCTGAAAAGGGAGGTTTGGTACAATATTAAATGGCTCTTGAATATCAGACTGATGAAACTAATATCGTAATAAACATAATAAATGGAGAAATTATTGAAGGTTCTTGAACAGGTGAATGGCATTTTTAGAAACTTAAGCTGTCAGCAAATACAGGATAGATCGAAGGGGAGACTCTGGTAGGAGAAAATCTTGGTGCAAACTGAAGATTTTTTAGCTCATTTCTACTTTATTCCAACCTTCAAGCATTAGAGAGACTTGAGAAGGAATAGGAATTGCTCAACTTCTCCGTGGCACTCAGTTGCCAGCTCTTCTTTTCTATCTGATCCGGCAGACTCTCTGGCCCTAGTCACCAAATGCTCTCATCTCTCAAATATTCTCCCTATTAAAAGGTTTTGCAGCTATTGGTGGTTATTCTGAAAATAAAAGAGGCAGGGTTTTCCTGAAAGGATGGGTGCCCAGGGATATCTGAAGGGGTTGTTAGAAGCTGGTTGTGTGGTGCATAAACAATGAATTCTGGTACACTGAAAAGAAAATTAAAAAGTTACAAAATTACAAAAAAGAAGCTGGTTGTATACCCAGACCAATTAAGCTTTGCTCTGGGAGGTACAGATGGACACATTTGTACATTAGGGAGAAAGAATATGAAAGGAGGAGTTCCCTCTTGGCTTTAGACTTTGCCATAATGCTTCAGTTGTCACCTTAGTAAGTAGTGGAGAGCAAGCATCTCACCAGTGAGTCCACCACATTAGTATGTGATTGGAAAGTCCAAGCAGATCAGTACCCCAGCCCCAACCCTTGAACTTGGAGTCAGACAACCACTCTTCCTCTCAGAGCCTCAGTTTCTTCATGTGTAGAACTGAAGTAATAATAACACCTGTATTGCCTACCTTAGAGCTATAGTAAGGGTCCTGTGAGATGGCAGCTGGGAAAGTACTTGGTAAACTGTAAAGAGTTGAGTCATCATTGTGGTTATTATAAAAGAGGATCTTTAACTTGGATAAGTGATACTGCAGAACAAGTAGTGCTTAATAAAGAATTCCTGATGGTGTTGCTGCAACTGAGCATTTGACTTATGAGAAAAAAAATTATGGCTAGAAACAGAAACTGGGTAACTTTCATTGTGAAGTAAAGGTAACACAGAAGCCATCAGTGCAGGGACCTGGGAGAAAGGGTTCCTCCTGCCGACTCCATTACCCCTTCATTCCCTCTTTTGGATGTCTCTCTTTTCAACTTTTGGTCCTTTCCCTTTTTTTATCAAATGATTTAATCTTATAGCTCACCTCCTGAACCTCTCTCCATTTCTCCTTTCCTCTAAATTCATTCTCATTCTTTTTCAGTTTTTTTCTTTGTTTATTAAACTCTCCCCTTTGCTTGTCTGTCTTTAAAAATTTCACTCTCTCTGTCCCTTTCTCTCTTTCTGTTTCTCTTTCTTCTTGTCTGTCTCTGTTTCTTTCTGTCTGTCTCCCCTCCCCCCGCCGCTACACACACTTTTAAAACAAATTCTCTCTTCTGCCATGCTCAAGGAGAGCCTCCCAGCCAGTGTTGCTAGGCAACACAGTATCACATGGCCAGTCCCACATTTTCTGTCTGCTTCTTAATAACTCTATTGCTCAGACTCTATACTATATAGTTCACATTGAGCACAAATTTGAATAAAGAAAGGGCTCAGCTGATTCACTTATAGTTGGCCAAAGGTGTCAGCTTTGCTGTGGGATATCTAAGTTTCTGTAAATATAGTAGGCGGGGGGAAGCTAAGGAAATGAGAACCGCAATAAGATGCCATGCATTCTTGCAAACAACTTTCCAGAGCAGGGGGTTTTGTATCCATGAGACTCCTAAGTACACGATGGAGAGGCCACAGGCACTGTAATATCTCATGCAAAATCAAATATTTATACTTAATTGACTTTTTTGTTGTTGTGAATGTTTACAGCTTTCATCAAATTATCAAAGGGAAAAGGCCTTCCCAGGAAGTTCTTACATGCATTTCCAACTCCTATCAAGTTGTCTGTGCTGAATATTTTCCTTTGCCTACTCCATACCCAAGCTTCCTATTTCTACATCCTTCTTTGATTCTCATGGATGCTTCAATGGGTCCCCTTGTCCTGTGGCTTCCAGGTGGATCTGGCCAACGGGAAGTAGTAACAAAAGATCAAAAAGAGAGGTTGGAGAAGAGTTAGGACAGAACACTTATTCCCCGGCTTCCTCCCTGACAGCTTGCCAGAGGTTGGTGGTACTTCTCAACTGATGATCACAAATCCTGTCTTGAGGCCCTCTCCATATAGCTACCATCTTCCTCTGGGCTCTGGTAACTGCTATGTCCTCTTGCCCCCTCAGGCCCAAGGACATTAAGGTCTCCAGCAATTAACATTCCCAGGGAACTTTGTTGGTGTCTTTAAACCATGATCATACCTCAGTAAATATTAAACTTTATTAAACTCTTCTCAAATTATCCAGTTTGAAAGAGTTATAAACTTTCTATAGGACCATACTAATAAATGGAGTCATAAAAAATTAAAAGGTGGAGGCAAGAGAAAAGGATTTTGAAGTTATCTGCAAATAGGAAGTATTTGAGTAGGTGTGGACATTTTCAAAACCCAGCTTTAATGGTTGTATCATTCTCTCTGAGATGCCTTCATGTTGTTTTACCAAGATTCATTGCCAGGAGAGGAAGGAACTTGACTATTCGGTGGTTCCTAACTCTGACATAATTCCAGTGCATCAACTGATGGTACTTGCCTCCATAACAATGACAACTTGAGATTAAGAGGAACCTTATAGCAATGGATATTTCAACACTCTTAATTCTATGGGATATCTCAAGATAGTTTTCTCATGCTACCTTGCTCAGTTGTTCAGGAATTTCTGAAGGCCCAAGACTGCTGAACAGTTATATCCGGCTATTGTTCCTGCTTGACAATTGATCAGTTGACCAATGGGCTTCTTGGCACATGGCTTTCTGGTGTTGGCCCCTGATGGAGTTTTCTTTTGTAAAGCCTCTGACTTTCCTCCCCCACCTCTACTGCTACTGCTTCTACCCCTTTCCCTGTACTCCTTCCCTTCTTCTCTCCCCAGTCTGTGGAATCTGGGGCAGAAGGAAAAAAGTAGGTTACAAATGCTTCCAAATCTTCTCTGTCTTACACCTGAACCTCTGGCTTTTGAGAAACTCAACAGCCAAGATTTAGACACCTTTTTTTCTCTGGTTACACTCTGACAACTTTCCCTAAAGCCATAGGTGACTCATGTCTAGCATCTTGGCTGGGAGGGAGAGGGTCTTGGGGAAAATTTAATGAAGTACAGAAAAGGTAAATGCACAGGTTAATGTTTCAGTACCTTATCTTGTCATGCTCACTTTATGTTGGCTATAGCAGTCTTGAGATTTCAAGTTCATTTAGACTTAGAAGTTCCTCTTTTTTTTTTTTTTTTGAACTGGCAGCCTCTTTTTTTTTTTTTAAATAAGATTGTAGGGGATGGACAATATAAAGAAAAAAAACAGGGCGGGGTACCTGGGTGGCTCAGTTGGTTGAGCGGCTGCCTTTGGCTCGGGTCATGATCCCAGAGTCCTGGGATCGAGCCCCACTCTGGGATCGAACCCCACATCGGTCTCCCTGCTCAGCAGAGAGCCTGCTTCTCCCTCTTCCTCTGCCTGCTGCTCTGCCTACTTGTGGTCTCTCTCTATCTCTCTAATAAGTAAATAAAATCTTTAAAAAAAAACAAAAAAACAGGAGGACAATGAATTTCTGGGCTCTTCATATGTGTAGGAGAGTTTCATTTGTAATTGAGGATACCATTTGGGAAGTCCTCAGCAACCTATCAGACAAGATGATTTGATCCAGAGATCCCACTTTTCTGAGTCAATTAAACATTTTCACATTTTTGTGTTCCTGGTTTCACAACTATCTGGTCATTCTAGAGATACTGTAGTCCTTATAGTTGGGTAGTCATGTTCACCTAATGTAATAAAAAAGACCAAGATATTATCCTGACAATGATAAGCTTGTTCTATAAGTCCCTTGAGATTTTGCTGGGACAGTCTGGGGAATCATGCAGCAAAAACAGCACAGTGCTGTATGCAAAGAGTCTGGTCTCAGGAAGAATTCTGTGTTCCAATTATTGCCTTTGTGCACCCAGACCTGATTTTAGATTCCCTGGAGGTTTTACTTTGTGAACCATCTGGCCTATCAAAAATGTTTGAATAATTCAGGGATGAGAGAAAGCACTTGCCCATTTCTTACAGTAAATTGGTGGAGTGTAGTAATCAATATGGAAGAATTTTTTCAGTTTTTCATTATTTTTCTTTGTGCAATACCCTGGCTAATGACATTTGAGAGTGTGTAGGGGGTGAGAGTAGGGGTAAAATGAATAAATAATACATCAGTCCCTGTGAAGTTGCTTATGTTACAAGTACATGACTGAGTCATTTAAGTCTTCTAGGAAGTAGATGATGGATTGGAGATGTAGGAGTGCAGGAAGGGGAACATCTGTGAAAACTAAAAGAGTCATGAAGCATGACTGGGCTGGAAGACCCTTAGATTTCAATGTACATCTGACATAGTTTTAGCCAATCTAACAGAGAGCTCTGGAGCAAAGATTTCCCATTAGAGGAATTCTTTGTTGGGCACAAGTGGCCAGGGCCTTGTTAGTTATTAGTAGGGATTACCCAGGAAGTGTGTGGTCTCCTTTCAAAAAGTGAGATGGATCATGAATGTACTAATAGCTGGAGGCTATCAGATAACTTCACTCTTCTCAGCTGAACTGCAAGTTCTTGCTTGAAGGGAGACTTGAATGGTGCTCCTCTATAGCTGCCACAATGATCTGTAGAAATGTTTTGGTTATTTTATTCTGTCATTCATCTCACTTCACAAACATTTGACTCTGTGGCCATTGAATGGCATGAATAACATATGTAGAAGACTGAGTCTTCAGATACGTAGCATGTTTTTATGCAGCCTTATTATGAAAGTGGGTCATTTGGAAGTGGAGATAATGCATAGAGAGTAGGACTCTGCTCTAAAGAATGACAGTGTCCAAGAGTCCTAAGAACCAAGGGAATGTAGGGAAACAGGAATTGTATCTTTGGAAAGAACACTTCAAATTTTGTCAGTGTGACAGATCCAGAGGTGAAGGCCTCTAAACAATTTTACCCATAGCCACCAAGAGTAATTGTGTAATAAAATGATGTCTGTCCTATAAACCTGCCATTTACTGAACTGTCTGGATCTTTAGGGATACTCAAGGCCAATATACATAATTTCTCAAGTATTTGACCTCATAGTGGATATGTGTTTCCATGGAGGCTTTTGTCCTATTTACTACATGACACACTAAGGCTTTGGGGCTCTGCACTGAGAAAAAAAAAATCTTCATAATAACCTGGTTCCTTGGAAGACCATTTCTCAACCTCTGAGAGGCTTTGCTTCTACTTATTTGGCTTCAGAGTTACTAACCTCTATGGTTACTAGCAAAGGCCCTTCCAGGAAAACTCCCCCTACGCCCATCCGCTACCCCTAATGTAACATAACTAGTGTCAGTTAAGCTCCTCTAATTCTATGGTATAGTAATTTATGCAGGTTAATTCCTCATAGTCTAATTGACTCCTAGCCTGGCATAGAAGAATTTGGTCAATTCATTCCAGTTGGTGTATGAAGAATAGGAATAATGCTAGGCTAATATTATTGATGATACCTAATAATTATTGAGCACACATTATTTTCCATGTGCTGTATATATATGGTATATACAATTATCCTTGTTTTACATATGAGAAACTAGAGATTTGATAAATTAAGTAACTTGTCCTAATTCACTCCAGCTAATGAAAGTTAGAGCTGGGATTCAAACCCAGGCTCTTGATCACTACACTGATGCAGAGTTTGTAGGTCATCTCAGCCATATGGAATGAATCTCCCTCTCAGAAGATTCAAGAAATAGTAAAGGACAAGGAGTAAATAATTTAGATGGGAGCCATAAGACTTAAAGCTTAATTCTATTGGAGCAGAAAGATATTTGGATAGAAATGGAGATGGCAATGACAGGCAAACTAGTCAGAGAATGGCATGGTAGGGAAAATTGCTCACAAAGGAGTCTGCCTTAACCCACAAGGGCATTCACTACAAGTCACATTCTGGCAGTCAGTTATTTTATTTCCTGCCTGGGCCTAGAAAGAGTGTCATGACAAAGTATGGTCAGCATGCAACAGGGGTACCTGGAAGGTCCTAGTATTGGGAACCTAGCTATGCAAAAAACTATGGCAGAAACCTAGTTCTAGCCAAGCCACAAATCAAGTCTCGAGGAGTTAAGAAATATAAGGAGGAGCAAGCAGGTAATAGAAGTCCAAGCTGGTTGGTAGGTAAGATGCAGAAACAGAAAGTCAGAGCTTTCAAGCAACCAACATCGACAAATAAATTGGATGTTGATTCAAGATAGAAGCTGTCTAGCCTCTGCTATTTCCAGCCTACCTTTTATTTTTTTTTTCGGGGGGAGGAGCTAAGATAACCAATTTTACTAAATTTATTTTCCTTTTTTATTATGTTATGTTAGTCATCATGCAGTACATCATTAGTATGTAATATAGTGATTTGTTATTTGCATATAACACCCAGTGCTCATTATAACACATGCCCTCCATAATGCCCATCACCCAGCTACCCCACCCTCTCCCCTCTGAAACCCTCAGGTTGTTTCCCAGAGTCCATAGTCTCTCATGGTTCATCTTCCTCTCTGATGTCTCCTCCTTTGGTTTTCCTCCCTTCCCCTATGGTTCTCCATGCTATTGCTTATGGTCCTCATATGAGTGAAACCGTAAGATAATTTTCTTTCTCTGCTTGGCTTATTTCACTTAATATAATCCCCTCCAGTTCCATCCATGTCGACGCAAATGTTGGGTATTCATCCTTTCTGATGGCTGAATAATATCCCATTGTATATATGTACCACATCTTTTTATCCATTCATCTGTTGAAGGGCATCTCAGCTCCTTCCACAGTTTGGCTATTGTGGACATTACTGCTATGAACATTGGAGTAGCGCATTGGACTTCCATCCTCCCTTTTAAATCAGACCTCCTGATGCCAGCAGGCTGGATTGCAGTTAGAGAACAAGAAACCTACTGGGATTCCCACTCTTGAGTACAGAGAGTTACCCTCATGCTTCAGGTATTATGAAATTCTCAATGTGACTTGTAGTTTATTCGTGTTTTACATATATCTGCTATGATTTTAGTCATGTTTTATAGAAAAAAGAAGCAAATACAGTGTTTTTTTTTTCAAATACGGTACTTTTATATTTTACATTAGGCAGAAGTTAAGCCATCATACCGATGTCAAAATGGTTCTTGGGGGAGCGCCTGGGTGGTTCAGTGGGTTAAGTGTCTGCCTTCAGCTCATGTCATGATCCCAGAGTCCTGCATTGGGCTACCTGCTTGGTGAGGAGCCTGCTTCTCTCTCCTTCTGCCTGTCGCTCCCCCTGCTTGTGTGCTCTCTTTCTCTCTCTGTCAAATAAATAAATGAAGTCTTTGAAAAAGTGGGTCTTGATTTTCAGTGAATTAATTCTTCACAAGAAAGATTAAAAAATACAATTTTGAGTTTACCAAAATTGAATTGACAAGGTTAAGAAGTTGGGTAATAGAACTAGAAAGAAATACACATTTTTGTGTGAAACAACTTTTGTTTCAAAATATAATTTGAATGTAAATAGAACCAAACAGAGGATCAGAGTTGGGGGTCATTGTAAGAGTTTTGAGAAAGTGCAGGTTAAGCCCTACTTATTTTTTTTTTAAATTTAAATGCACTTAGCCAACATATGGTAGTACGTTGTTAGTTTTTGATGTAGTGTTCAATGATTCATTAGTTGTGTGTAACATCCAGTGCTCATCATATCATGTGTCCTCCTTAATGTCCATCACCCAGTTACCCCATCTCCCATCCGCCTCTCCTCCAGCAACCCTCAGTTTGTTTCCTGGAGTCAATTAGTGTCTCCCTCTCTGATTTCTTCCCATTCAGTTTTCCCTCACTTCCTCTATGATCCTCTGTGGCAGGTTAAGCACTATTTAACTTGGAGCAAGCATTTATACTCAAGTGAAAGAACAACGTCCTTCAAATTATGTTCTTCCCAGAAAATGAAAGTGAATCTAGCTTCCCTAGTTGTTTTCTAAGTTAGACCTGGTCATCACAACCATCAGGAAAGTAAAAGAATCAGGTCAAGAACTTGGACTTTGTGTTTTGGGGACCAAATGATATAAAAGAACAGATTCTGCTGACCTTTACTGAATATCTCTTTCATTCTCTCTTTCTTGTCTTTCCCCTTCTTCTCTTTGTCTCCAGCCTTCCCTACTTCAACCCTTGATTCTTTGGTAATGAATCCCAGAGTAGTTAATACATTCTATTTCAAATGACTTTTAGCTTCCTGGTAGTGGTTGCTTTTAGCATACATTCTTCTTTCTAAATATGTGTCATCAATAAATATTTTTAGAAGAAGAGTGGATTGAAGGTTGAAAAAAACTCAGTCCAACAGTCCAACTTTGCTCCATTTAAGAGTTATTAATACTTGTTACTTAATACTTAATACTTCTTCTCTTACTGAGTCTAGGTTTGTCCTTGCCTGAGAACCATTTTTCATCTTATTTCCTACTGGACTCTAAATTTTTGAGGGCAAAGTTTGTACCTTATTCATCTCTACTTTTCCAGGTCCTAAAGAGGCACTAATGCTTAGCAAAGTATTGTTGAATGAATACTATTTTATTTGTGCCTCACCACAGATTTCTGTTTAAAAAATCATTTTTTTATTTATTAAGTTTTTATTTAAATTCCAGTTACTTAACATACAGTGCAATATTTATTTCAGGTGTACAATATGGTGATTCAATACTTCCATACAACACCCAGAGCTTAACATGCTCTTTCTCAAAGCTCTTGCAATGACCCCCTCTGATCCTCATTTATTAGTTGATGGACATCTGGGCTCTGTATAATTTGGTTATTGCTGATAAAGCTGTTATAAATATTGGGGTGCATGCATGTATCTCTTTGAATTAACATTTCTGGATGTTCTGGGCGAATAACTAATAGTACAATTGCTGGATCATAAGATACTTCTATTTTTAATTTTTTGAGACACTTCCATACTGTTTTCCAGAGGGGCTGCACCAGTTTACATTCCCACCAATTTGCATTCTCACCAGTGTAGGAGGATTCCCCTTTCACCACATCCTTGCAAACACCTGTTTTTTCTTGTTGTTAATTTTAGTCATTTTGACAGGAGTGAGGTGATATCTCATTGTAGTTTTGATTTGTATTTCCCTGATGATTTAGCCATTTTGACGGGTGTGAGGTGATATCTCCCTGTAGTAGTCTTTTGGTTTTCCCAGATGATGAGTGATACTGAGCATTTTTTCATGTGCCTCTTGGCCATCGGTATGTCTTCTTTGGAAAAATGTCTATTCATGTCTTCAACCCATTTTTTTAATTGGATTATTTTTGGGGGGGTGTTGAGTTTTTTAAGCTCTTTGTATATTTTGGACACTAACTCTTTATCAGTAACCTCACAGGATACAAAATCAATGTAGAGAAATCTGTTTCATTTCCATACTCCAATAATGAAGAATAGAGAAATCGAGGAATCAATCCCATTTACAATTGCACAAAAAGCCATAAGATACCTAGGAGTAAACCTAACCAAAGAGGTAAGAGATCTGTATTCTAAAAACTATAGAACACTTATGAAAGAGATTGAAGATGACACAAAGAAATGGAAAAACATTCCATGCTGACAGATTGGAAGAAAAAAATGTCATTAAAATATCTATATTACCCAAAGGAATCTGCACATTTAAGGGAATCTCTATCACAAGGCTGCCAGCATTTTTCACAGAGCTAGAACAAACCATCGTAAAATTTGTATGGAACCACAAAAGACCCCAGATAGCCAAAACAAGCTTGAAAGAGAAAAGCAAAGGTGGAGGCATCAAAATTCCAGACTTTAATTTATATTACAAAGCTGATCACTATCAAAACAGTATGGTACTGGTATAAAAATAGACACATCCGTCAATGGAACAGAATAGAAAACCCAGAAACGAACCCACAACTATATGGTCAGCTAATCTTCAACAAAGCAGGGGAGAATATCCAGTGGAAAAAGGACAGTCTTTTCAAAAAATGGTGTTGGGAAACTGGACAGCAACATGCAAAAGAGTGAAACTGGACCATTTTCTCACACCACTCACTAAAATAAGTTCAAAATGGATGAAAGACCTAAATGTGAGACCGGAAGCCATTAAAATCCTAGAGGAGAACAGAAGCAGTAATCTCTTTGACATCAACCACAGCAACTTCTTACTAGAAATATCTCCTGAGGCAAGGGAAACAAAAGCAAAAATAAACTATTGGGACTTCATCAAAATAAAAAAAAAAAAACAACTTCTGTACTCTGAAGAAAACAATCAACAAAACTAAAAGGCAACCTATAGAATGGAAGAAGATATTTGCAAATGACATAACTGTTTTAGCGTTAGTATCCAAGATATATAAAAGGCATGGATTTTTTTAAGTTCTTATTTAAATCCCCGTTAGTTAACATACAATGTAATATTAGCTTCAGGTGTACAATGTAATGATTCAACACTTCCTTATATTACCCAGTGCTTATCGTAAGTATAGTCCTTAATCTCCATTACCTATTTAAGAAACTGATGGCTATCAGAAGGAAAATGGGTGGGGATGAACATGGATATTTCTTAAGACACCAGGTAGTAAAAGACATGTAGCCTTTATCATTTTAGTGCTTATCAAGGAAATGTGAGCTTTATAATTGTAATCTCTTTATTGACAAGTCAGAAAGTAGTGAGTTATAAACATGAAGTCTGTACAATCACCACCATCCCCTCCCCAGCCTCATCACTGCCTTCAACTATGTCCTTGTTTCCTTTTTTTTTAATTTTATTTTTTCAGTGTTCCAAGATTCATTGTTTATGCACCACACCCAGTGCTCCATGCCATACGTGCCATCCTTAATACCCACCACCAGTTTCACCCAGCGCCCCCTTCCAAAACCATCAATTTGTTTCTCAGAGTCCACAGTTTCTCATGGTTCATCTCCCCCTCTGAATTACCCTAGTTCACTTTTCCTTTCCTTCTCCTAATGTCCTCCATGTTATTCCTTATGCTCCACTAGTAAGTGAAACCATATGATCCTTGTTTCCTAATGACCTGTCAGGCATGTCTCACAGCATTTAGGCTACTTGCAGCACAAAAATTTCATTGCAGGCTAATTTAGTCAATTGCAAATTTTAATCTTAGAGCCTCCACTCCTAAGCAAGTGCCAGCTAGGCTTTCCCAGTAGAATTTGCAGTGAGAAAGAGGATGCCTTTTGACAACCACCTCTCTCTCTTCTGGGTCTCCCTTTCTGTTTAGATATGCAAATGATTTCTTAGTCCTATGGAATGTGTGCAGAGATAGGGCAATGTGGTGCTTTTTAGATCATATGGTTACTCAGAAGCTGTTATTGACAGAGTTGGTGTTTTAGCCACAGATAGAACAAAAAAGGCCTTATTCAGCATATTTTATGTATATTCCAAAGAAATGCTTAAAGGAATAA
This sequence comes from Enhydra lutris kenyoni, assembly GCF_002288905.1. NCBI lineage: Eukaryota > Metazoa > Chordata > Mammalia > Carnivora > Mustelidae > Enhydra > Enhydra lutris. Next base: position 2,343,331 of record NW_019154180.1, on the reverse strand, counting down.
AGAAATTTTACTCTTTTGAAAGGCCACATACTCCCATATTGGTCTTAAAATGGAATCTTATATTGATACTACTGCTGATATACATTTTGTATTCCTTCATTTTGAGTTTGATAAATATTTATTAAGTATGCATGAGTTCTTGGTAGAGCTCAAGATTCTGGAATACAGACCTGTCAATACAGACAAGGTCCTTGTTCTCCAGGAGCTTACATTCTAATAAGGGGTAGACATACAAGAAACAAGTAAATAAAATTTGTGATAAGTGATAAGTGATATGAAAGAAATAAAACCAGAAGATGTAATAGAGTGAAGGGGAATATGAGGAAGACTACTCTGAGAAAGGATATTTGAGCCAAAATTTGAAGCATAGCAAGAAGCCAGGCACTCAAAGGGTCTAGGAAAGAGTTTCAAGCAAAGAGAATAGCAATTGCAATGTAGTATGGAATGGACTTTACATAACAAGCAAATCCAGATAGGCTGCAGTTCCATGAAGGAGATGGTTGGCAAATTAGGCAGGAAATAGATCAGGTAGAGCCTTATAGGTTGTGGAAATAAATTTGAATTTGATTCCAAATGCTATGGGAAACTTTTAAATAACTTTTAAATAGTCTCATAAAAGGATAGAAATGGACTAGTTTAATTTTTTAAAAGACAGTTCTGGCTGCCTATGAGGAATGGAATTTAAGGGAGCAAGGGAGGAGACAGTGAGCTCCAGTCAGAATCTATTACCATGGTCCAAGTAAACACATATGATGGCTAGGACCAGGATGGCAGCATTGGATATGAAGAGAAGTAGGTGAACTAAAGTTATATTTTAGAGATAGGCTAAGACACATTTTCTGTGGATTATAAGGAAAAGGCAGGAATCAAGGATGATTCCTAGGTTTGAGGTTTAAACAATTGGGTTTAAACCATTTTACTGGGCAGGATTGAGATGGTGGTAATCAAGAGTTCAGTTTAGGATATAATGTTTGACATATCTATGAGACATTTAAGTGGAAAAATCAGGTAAGCAGTTGGAATAGAGTTATAAATTGCATGCTTATGCAGAGGTAATATTTAAATCTATAGGACAAGGTGAAATTGTATAAGATTAAAGTGTAGTGAAAGGCCTAAGCTATAGGACACTTCATAATGACTATGATATTTCTATTCTAATTTTTGCAAAGCAACTTATAAGGAAGAAGATCTCTGTAAAGAGGAAAACTTGGAGGAATTAACTCAATAGCAGTCTATGATATATTCACAGAGTCAGGGAGAATTATCTTAATTTTCCACTCAATTACAAGGGCCCATCTCTGACCTCAGAAGAATGCTACCCAACAGTCAGAATGCTGAATTAAAGGCCAGAGCCCTTTCACATGCTGCAGATAGGTAAAAGAGAGTTAAATATTTTTCTCACTGAAATCTGTTGCAAAAGAAGTAAAAAAACTAAAATTTGTAACAAAGATGAGAAAGATGCCTAATTGTACCCAAGTGTTTGTAGTTCCCTAAATCTTGCTTTAAATTATAGCCTGTTTATATTTAATATTTATGCCAATACTAGTTAGTATTTATGCAGAGTTGATTTAGTAAAGTGTTCTCCCTCTATGGAAAAAATGTAAATTAGTGGAAAATCATGATAATTCTCTTTAATTCTGTTTATCATACTGAGTTGTTCATGACATGATACCATAACCAAAACACACCTTCCACTTGTTGGCAGCTTATTCAAACTGCAGAGAGAACAGGTGAAATAAACAGTTTCTGAAATGTTAGGCTTACATAGCAAAATGTATACGGAGATTGCATATAGCATAGCTGTTAAAGAGTTGCCAACATGGAGAAATATCATCAGACTAACAAGTCTTACAACAATTAGTCCCTTAGGGTAGAATTACTCTGCAAGTAACATACATGTTGTTTTTTCATATTTGCACAAGTAAATAACTGATACAAAAACAACCTTAACCCTTCTATAAATAAATTCCACACCAATGAATAAGGGATAGATGAATTAAATTAGCCATATCAATGTATTTTTTAAAGATATTTGGTCCATCAAAATCCCAGTTACCTAATTTTCATAGGAGAAAAACATTGACAAAAAAAAATGACAGAAGTTAAATCGGAGGTAGATAAAATAAACACCAAAAGAAATGTCTTTGATTTTTTTAATGTTTCAAAGAACTGCCTGTGTAACTCTAGCACTAGTCACATTATCAGGAACAGGAGGGGTGGTTAAGGTCATTTTTCATTTTTGTCATGGCTTTCAAGAACCTCAAAACCAAATCTGAATTTAAATCACAGCAGTAATATCAACCTCTTTGGTAGCATATTTCTTCCTTCCTTGGTCCTCGTTTTCTATTTTTTGTTGTTGCGTAGGCAGTGGCATTTCATAGAGCCAAAATGCCCACCTCTTCCAGTCTGGAAATCCCAACTGCTTTTCATCTGTCTTCTTCCCAGACTTGAGTTTACATTACAAAAGCTATTTGGAGGTATGCTGGCACCAGGTTTCTCTGCACAGTGTGAAGGTATGCTTACTTTCAGGGGGATGTTTTCTGCTAAACATGAAGATGGCCACAAGTTGTACTGTAAGAGTTTGGGGATAGGAAATCCATTCTGTAGATCCAGTGTAGTCTATTGAGATCTGAAGTGAAGGAACTTACAGAATCATTTATTTTACCTGAGCTTGTGATTAGAACACTATTAAACAATTGTTAGTTTGATGATTTGTGTTACTTATTGAGAGCAGATATCTGTATACTTCAGAAACCAGTCAATAGATTTGTAGACACAAGATCCAGCAATCTTATATCTGGGTGTATACCCAAAGGAAATATAATTAGGACCTTGAAGAGAAAGCTGCGCTTACATGTTCATTGATGCATTATTAACAATAGCCAAGACATGGAAGCAACCTAAATGTCTATCAATGGATGAAAAGACAAAGAAAATGCAATATATACATACAATGGTGTATTATTCAACCTTTAAAAAGGAAATCCTGCCATTTGTGACAATACAGATGGACCTGGAGAGCATTATGCTAATTGAAACAAGCCACAGACAGACAAATACTACATGATACCGCTTATAATGAGGAATCTAAAATAGTAAAACTCATAGAAGCAGAAGGTAGAATTGTGGTTGCCAGGGGCTAAAGTAGGGGCAAACAGGAGATTTTGGTCAAAGAATACAAAGTTTTAGTTATGCAAGATAAGTAAGTCCTAGAGATCTACTCTACATCATAGTGTGTATAGTAAACAGTACCATATTGTATACCTAAAAACTTGCTACTAGGGTAGATCTTATGTTAAGTGTTCTTATCACACACACACACAAAATAGTAATTAATAAAGAAGGTGGGAGGAAAGTTTTGGAGGTGATACATTTGTTTATAACATCAATTGTGTTGATGGTTTTAAGGGTGCAAAGTTATCTCCAAACTCATCAAGCTGTTTACATTAAATACATACAGATTTTTGTATGTCAATAATACCTCCATAAAGTTTTTTTTAAGAAAGATTAGTAGGGTTGATACTTTATTATGAAACTTCATTTGGGGATTATGGTCAAGATTGAAGTTCTATTGTTGTCCTCATCTTCTGTCTTACTGATCTCAACCCTAGTCTAAACTTTATTACCTCTTATATTCCCAATTCCCTACACTCATGTTAGTCATATACCCCAATTCTTCTCCACCCAGGATTAAAGTTTGGAAATAAAAATGGTTTTCCCATATCAGCTCTCACATCTACTTTCTGCTTTGGATTTTTCCAAATCAGCTGAGAAATAAGATGTAAGGAAGACAAATGGCCAATGGAGGAGCTGTATTGTAAGGAAATGAAACAAAAGTAATACAGACAGGGAAGGCAGAAAAAGCCTCCCAGCATGTTTGATTTGGGACAAAACTCTTTGCTTCTCAGTTTGCTTTTCTGTAAAATGGAGGTAATTTTTTAATCCCTAATTTTTACCTAATGAGTATTATAAATCCCATAAGGTAACATGTATAAAAATATTTTGCCAACCATCAGGAACCAAACCTATCCAAGGGGTTAGTGATGGAAGACTTACATAGGTACCAACAAAGTCAGAACAAAAATGACATTTCTTTTGTTTTTTTTTTTCCTCATGTGCCACTTAGTTTCACATTCTTTATAGTCTAGTATTATCATCTAGAATATTTCTGTAATTTATTCTCTAACAGTCCTTGATTTTCTTTATCTTTTTTTTTTCAGCTTCTAATTTAATCTGATCTTTGTATGCAAACATGCCCTCGGTTCCTCTTTAGGAAGCCCCTCCCCCCCAAAAAAATGAAGGGACTATGATTACTACATTATTTGTGTTATGTTCCATGAGGACATACAGTGGTAATACCTTAAATGCATAAAGCATAGGCCTAGGCCCATATATATGATTAAATATATAAATACAAATGCATACATGCTTTCTCTCTGTCGTACACACACACACACACACACCCCTCACAGCAAAGTCCTCACCCTCTTTTTTACACCTAGCATGTCACACAATACAGGGTGACATGGTCCTTGGGAAGGAAAGTCTTGCAATGTAGGTCATGTTGTTAATTTGTTCATCCAAAGATTATTTTACCCAATGAACTGCTCTACCAATTTCACATGTTCTGTTTCTATTTTATTGTGAATTGAAGAAGAATTAAATCATCTAAAAGCATCTGATGATAGGCAGTTATCTAGCCAATTAGTTTCACATTCTTATAACTCAATATTAGCATTTAGAATCTTTTTGTGATCCATTTATATAAGAGCCTCTCAGTTTTCCCTCTTTCTTCTACTTTTTCTTTCAAATTGATCTTCATAGGTAGACAGGCCCTGGGTTGTCACAACTTCATCAGAAGACAAAAATGAGGAGTCAAATTTTTTATTACTTTGTGTCGTGTCTTTTAAGGAAAAACCTATGTCAGTAATAATCCCTTGGATTTACACAAAGTGCTTTGAAAACAACCCAATGCTAGTTATGTAACCATGAGTATCACTTTACTTCTCTGAATTCATTTCTTCATTTGTAAATGGCAATAATATTGGTAATTTAAGCAGCTTATTTGAGGTATAGCCACTCAACAAAATAGAAATTGACCAGATAGTTTTCTCATTTAGCACTGTTCTCTCTACCTTGTCCATGAAAATATCATGAAGGACTTTGTCAGATACCTTGCTGAAATCCAGATTCACTGTGCCCAACATTTCCTTGATCTAAAAGAGTAGTAACAAACCTGATTGAAAACTTAAAAAGAAAGAGGACATGAGGTTGTTTGGAGTGATCTATACTCCATATCACCATATTATCTTCACTGATGGTCACCTCACTCCACAGGTGCCCACAAAACATGTATTTCTACTTGGCCAAATTGTTGGAACTTAAAATCCACTGGTGGGTATTTTCTAAAAATGACTATTGTCTTATTTAAAAAATAAAATTAGCTTTTCCCCTGTTGTCACTTCTCAACAGTTTCTTAAAAATACTCAAGAGGAGCTTACATCCAACAGGAGAGAAGTATTTGGAGGAAGCATCCCATGGATGCAAATTTCCATCCATTCCTCATCTACCCTCAGAGGACCTTTTTTTCCTTCCAAGGAGTTTCATGGTCCTCCTAGGTCAGTGGCAGCACCACTGGGGATGTCCTGGGGACACTCTCAAGTCACTGAGAAAGTATGAGCACAATTACACTTTTCATTTTCATTTCAACTAACATTCGTAGAGAGCCTATTCCATACCAAGGTTGTACAGATACAAAATAACTCTCTTCACAGACCTCACTGTCTAGAATGAAGGATACATGAACAAATAAATATAACCCAATTGTAAAAGTGCATCTGAACTTACATAGTGGGACCATAGTTTCAGTTGCCCATGTTTATGAACACTTCTATTTTAGCTAAGAAATAGGCTGGGAATGGCTTGGTTTACTGCAAGACAAGACAAGCCAGTTGGGACCAAGACATGAAAATATGCAGGATTAATGAAACAAAATGAGTACATGAATGACAGGCTCTTTCTTAGATTCTGGAAGACAATTTGGTCTGAAAGGTAAATGTGTCATATAGCGATAGCTGTTGCTTAAAGTAAGATGGCAAGCATCCAAACCTAAGTGGGTACTGAGTATTTCAACAGATGGCCCAAGTATAGTGATGGGAAATTTAGAGGAATATAATGCTTATATTCCAAGGAAACTATATTTCAGCATTAGGGAGATTCACTAGCAGGTATGAAGCCTAGCTACGAGGCTAACAAAATTGACAAACCAGTACAGTCAGCCTCACTGTGTATCTGAAAGGCTAATGCTTCCCATGGAATTGAAAGTTTCAACTTAATACACCTGTTGAGTATGTAGTTGACCCTAAAGCTTTACTCCAATGCTTTCATCCCCCATTCTTAAGTCTGCCCCAAGTCCAAGCCCATGTGAATGTGTCCACTGAGAGAACATCAAAACTCCATATGATGGCCTCCAAACCTGTAGAATTATGGATGGGAAAAGAGGGGTAAGGATTGCATAGATTAGTGGTTTTCACTTGGAGGGTATGGGCAGGGAACGAAAAGAGGGAAGAAATGGGAAGGATGTGTAATTTGAATACATATCCCCAAGTTCTTCTTTCTTACTATACATCCCCAATTAAGAATCAGTTGCATAGTTGAATAATTTTATTTTATTCAATATTGAAATCTCTCTCCTGGGATATTGGATTGTTTGTGATATTTGGAGAAAGAATTAGAAAGATCACCTTAGTTGGACTGACATTCAGGAAAAGGAAATCCAATAGCTTTTCAAACAATTAAAAACCTTGACTTATATAAAGTAAATACATACTCATATTTAGTAAGAAGTACTTAAAATCAAAGTGCTTACTGAGGCTTGAGCACCATGACTCAGAATTTTCTTTCAACTAAAAAGTAAGTCCCAAGTGGAAGTCCATATAAGCACTGATGCATCACCTCTTATTCTCACCTTGTTTTCTGACACAATCCCAGGGGCTGAAAATGTAAGGATATTTTCTGAAGACTTAAGGGGCTTATAAACTTCACAAAACCATACTAAATCCAGATCTTTTGGAAAGATAGCTCCAGTAACATTTCCTGGGGCTGGTCCCTGGCATGAATATATAGGCCAGAGAATAACCTCTGTGGTTCTGGCAGTGGGGCAGGAAGAGTATTGATTGAAAGACCTGCAGGGATCTGTGAGAAGGGGGCAAGTGTACATTCTGCATTCTCAGCTCCACTCAGGACACTTGGTACTAGCTTGTTACTTTCTCCTGAACTAAGATAAGAGGTTTATTGAGTGTATTCTAAGTGCTTTGAGTGTATTCTAAGGGCTTTTAAAGAATATTTATTTGACTGTACTTCCACAAGCGTTAAGTTCAAACTTAAAAACTAAAAGGAAAAAAATTTGTGTTTTCATAAAATTGATATTAAGCATTTAGAGTGTTTTGGCAGATATGAGCATGTGCCACTTAGAACGGGTTTCAAAAAAGGATTTCCTGCCCAGTTGCAAATAGACATGCTTCAACTGTGAAGCCCCTCAGAGACCACCTCAGCTTTTACACAAGTCATGTTCTTAACAAGATGGCCCCAACTAATGACTGAGAAAAATAGTATAAGGACCTAGCTGTTTCAGCAGAACATCTTAGTAGTACTCCTGTAAGAGGCAGTCTTTGCTTTTATCTCTCCTTTGCGCTAGTAGAGACCTTGTCATGTCTACATTGGAATCTGACTGTTCCCTCTGCCCAGTTCTATTTCCTCCTTTTTCTTTTCACAGGTGTTACTTCCCCACAACTTTTTATACTCACAACTCCATCCCAGTATCTGTTTCTCACAGAACCCAAATTGGCACATGTATCGTATTAAGAATCTGGGGAGATTTTATGGATAGACTGATTGCATAAAATCACTCAAAGGGAAAGGTATAACACTAACGAAAAGTGGACAAATAACACTATTGTAAGTGGGACTCTACCAGAGAGAAAAGAACTCAGAGGGTACACTAGAACTTTGAAGAGAAGAGTGGACTGGGAATCAACAGATTTGACCTCTAGCATTTGGAGATAGGGTCTTTACAGAAGTCATTAGAACGGACTCTAATTCAATATGACTGGTATTCTTACAAAAATATTAGGACACAGACACACACAGAAGGACTAGGTCACAGCCACACAGAGAGAAGACCGAAACACAGGGAGAAGACCATCTATAAGCCATGGAAACAGGCCTTAGAAAGAACAAGGATGATGACACCTTGATCTCAGATTTCACAACTGTGAGACCTTCAAAACTGTGAAACAATAAATATCTGTCGTTTAAGCTACCCAGTCTATGATACTTTCCTATAGCAGCCCAAGCAAATGAATGCAGAGTTCCTTAAGAGGAAGAGTTCCACTGTAGAACATTAGTTTCATTCATTGGGACTCTTGGGGAGTCTGGAGAAAACTTTCAGATCCACCTCCGTGTTGGCTCAGCAGGTGCATAACAATTACCTCTATAATGGCTATGGAAATGCTGCTGCTGCCACCCACTCTGCTCCTCTACCCTCACACTTTCAAAATTGATTTGTTATAGCCTTTCCTATGACTTGTCTTTCACTAGGTTTATAAGATTCAAACAATGAGCCCTGACTCTGGGTACTGGATTTCATAAGAAAATAGTGAGTAAATAAACCGGGGTAATAAAATTCATGCTTTATCATTATGGTCAGTTGAGCCCCAGTGGAGGCCTTCCCCAAATAGCAGGAATAACTACAACCTAGCCATGAGTGAAACTAAACTGGCATCCCATAGTTAGAGTTCCTTTACTTTAAACCACTAGTTTTTAGTCCTGGCACAGGCATGCCTGCTGGCTCCTGGGTTCCTGAGTCACTGAATGTCAAATGTGGTGAGATGCTGAGGTGGCACTGCTAAAGTTAGAAGGCTCAAAGTTGCCAATTAATTCTGTGCAAAAGAAGTGTTTACATCAGCCTCCACTTTGGGCCCTGACTGATGTTCTGAAGCTTCTTCTAAACTGGGGCCTCTTTAGAAGAGACTGCTTGCCTGGAAACAAAAGTGACTACTTAGAGCAAAGTTACCAGCCTATCTGTTGGACACCAACTAGCTATGTTTGTCTTCTATCCTCCTCCTATCCTCTCTCATCCTGTATTACTTTTATATTGCTATGTAACAAATTACCACAAATTTAGCAGCTGTAAACAACACACATAAGCTCAGTTTCTGTGGGTCAGGGGTCTATGTACAGCTTAGTTGGATCCCCTGCTCAAGGTCTTACAAGACTGCAGTAAAGTTCTCAGTAAGGCTGCCTTCTCATCTGGAGTTTAGGGGCCCCTTTCAAGCTCCTATAGTTGCTGGCAGAGTTCATTTCATGTGCTATATAACTGAGAGTCCTGATTTTTGCTGGCTCTTAACTGTAGGCTTCCCTCAGGTCCCAGAGGCCAAGGCAGTCACAACATGGCTGTCTGCTTCTTCAGGGCCAGCATTAGAAGCTAGTCTGCTAGAATAGAGTGTTAACATAACATAGTCATGAAAATGACAACCCATTACCATTTTCATATTGTTATTTAATAAAAGCAAGTTTCATATATTGCTCACACTCTAGGGAAAGGGTTATACGAGGTTATGACTCATTGAAAGTCATCTTAGGGTGTGTCTGCCAGCCCTACCCCTTTACTACTCACGTCCTTTACTGCCTCCATGGCAGTTGCTGACTGTTTCTGCTTATAATACCACCAATTAAGTTTGGGAGGGACTCAAGGGTCATTTTTTGTTATTCTCTTCTCCTCCCCTAGTTGTCATACCAGATGCATGCATACTGTTGTGATCATCACTATAAATTTCAGTTAAATCACACATGGGTTAATACAATTTATTGCAATCGACAAAGTGAAGAGACAGCCTACAAAGTGGGAGAAAATATTTGTAAATCACTTACCTGATAAGGGGTTAATATCCAAAATATATAAAGAACTCAAACCACTCCATAACAAGAAAGCAACTTGATTTAAAATTTGGTAAAGGACCTGAATAGACAGTTCTTAAAATAAGACACACAAATGACCAACAGGTACATAAAAATGTGCTAATCATCTGGGGAATGCAAATCAAAACCACGATGAGATATCATTTCACATCTGTTAGAATGGCTATTATCAAAAAGACAAACGATAACAAGTGTTGGCAAGAATATAGAGAAAAGGGAACACTTTTGCTCTGTTGGTGAGAATGTAAATCAGTACAACCATTATGGAAAACAGTATGGAGGTTTTTCAAAAAATTAAAAATAGAATTACCATAGGATCCAGCAATCCCACTTTTGGGTATTATCCAAAGAAAATGAAAACAGAAACTTGAAGAGACTTCTACACTACCATGTTTATTACAGTATTATTCACAATAGATATGGACACAACCTAAGTATCCATCAATTTCTGAGTGGATAAAGAAGTTGTGGTATGTATATAAACAATGACGTTTCATTCAGTCATGAGGGAAAAAGGTAATCTTGCATTTGCAACAAAATGAATGGTCCTTGAGGGCATTATGCTTACTGAGATCAGCCAGACAAAGACAAATATTATATGATATCAGTTATATGTAGAAGCTAAAAAGCCAAACGTAGAAATGGAGTAGAATGGTAGTTGCCAGGGGCTAAGGCATGGAGAAATTGCGGAGGTGTTGTTAAAGGGTACAAACTTGTAACTAGAAGAATAAGTTCTGGAGATCTAATGCACAGCATAGTGATTATAGCCAACAATACTATATTGTAAACATTAAAGATTCTAAGAGATTAAACCTTAAATGTTCTCATCACAAAGAAATGATAATTGTGTGATGTGATGTGATAGAAGTGATAGTTAAAGATACTGTGGTAATCATATTGCAATATATAAATTCATCAAATCAACAGATTATACACCTTCAACTTCCACAATGTTATATGTCAGTTATATTTCAATTTAAAAATAAATTAATATTCAAAAGAAAAATAAAAACATATGCAATACATATTTTCATAAGAGAGATAACCACTTGCTACACTGAGAACAGTTTTAAGGCAACGGATGTGATAGTCATTCTGTAATAAATATAGGTAGAGAAGTATTTACAAACATATGTAATAAATATGGTCATAAAAGTGTTATATCCAAAAAACAGAAACAAAGAAAAAGAAGTGAATGAGAGAGTATGAAGGCAACTTTTAAAGACTATTATAGCTATGGTGTGCCTTGGTCAGATTTGCCTTCTTAAAAAACAAATATTCAAATTTTAAAAATTAAACAATATACAGATTTAGTAATGCATAGCAATAGTCTTCTATATGACCCCCAGTCCAGCTCCCCCTAAGGAGCCTTTTGAACATTCCTATCTGATTTTTTTCTTCTCACCAGAAGACTTGCACCACATCTCTAAATCATTTGCTTTTACAGCTGTTTTGTACCTTATCATTTTTTCTATTTCTGCTATTTCATTATCGGTGTATAGAAATGCTACCAATTTCTGGGTATTAATTTTGTATCTTGCAACTTTACTGAATTCATTTATCACTAGCAGTGTTTTGGTGGATTCTTTACAGTTTTCTATGAATATTATGTTACTGGCAAATAGGGAAAGTTTTACTTCTTCCTAACCAATTTGGATGCCTTTTATTTCTTTTTCTTATCTGATTTCTAAGACTTCCAGTACTACGTTGAATAAAAGTGATGAGAGCGGACATCCTTGTCTTGTCCCTGATCTTAGAAGAAAAGCTCTCAGTTTTTCACTGATGAGTATGGTGTCAGCTGTAGGTTTTTTACATATGGCCTTTATCATATTGAGGTATGTTTTCCTTAAACCCACTTTGTTGTGAGTTTTTATCATGAACAGATATAGAATTTTGTCTAATGTTTTTTCTGCATATATCGAGATGATTATAAAATTTTCATCCTTCAGTTTTTTTTATTATGTTCAGTTAGCCATTGTATAGTATATAATTAGTTTTTGATGTAGTTTTCAATGATTCATTAGTTAAGTGTATTACCCCGTGCTCAACACAACATGTGCCCTCCTTAATACCCATCAGCCTATTATCCCCTCCCCTCCACCCTCCTGAGACGCTCAGATTTTTTCCCCAGGATCCATAGTTTCTTATGGTTCCTCTACCTCTCTGATGTCTCCTCCTTTGGTTTTCCCTCCCTTCCCCTATGTTCCTCCATGCTATTACTTATGGTCCACATATGAGTGAAATCATATGATAATTGTCTTTCTCTGCTTGGCTTACTTCATTTAACATAATCCCCTCCAGTTCCATCCATGTCGATGCAAACGGTGGGTATTCATCCTTTCTGATGGCTGAATAATATCCCATTGTATGTATGTACCACATCTTTTTATCCATTCATCTGTTGAAGGGTATCTCAGGTCCTTCCACAGTTTGGCTGTTGTAGACATGACTTCTATGAACATTGGGATGCATGTGTCCCTTCTTTTCACTACATCTGTATCTTTGGGGTAAATACCTAGTAGTGCAATTGCTGGGTTATAGGGTAGCTCTATTCTTAACATCTTGAGGAAACTCCATACTGTTTTCCAGACTGGCTGCACCAGCTTGCATTCCCACGAACAGTGTAAGAGGGTTCCCCTTTCTCCACATCCTCGCCAACATTTGTTCTTTCCTAGTTTGTTAATTTTAGCCATTCTAACTAGTGTGAGGTGGTATCTCATTATGGTTTTGATTTGTATTTCCCTGATGCCTAGTGATGTCGAGCATTTTTTATGTGTCTGTTAGTCATTTGTATGTCTTCTTTGGAGAAGTGTCTGTTCATGTCTTCTGCCTATTTCTTGACTGCATTAGTTTTTTTTTTTTTTTTTAATTTTATTTTTCATAAACATATAAT
>NW_019154180.1:2278112-2320460 GCF_002288905.1 Enhydra lutris kenyoni | reverse complement strand
AGGTGTTTGCAATCTTTAGATAAGCTATCTAGCTGATCTCCCGCTACCTGAAGTAGTCTCAGCTGCTACTTCTCCGCCATCTTGACTCCTCCCTAAAGACACTCTTTCTTTATTGATTTTTCTGCCTGGATGATCTATCCATTGATGTAAGTGGAGTGTTAAAGTCCCCTGCTATTAATATATTACTGTCATTTTCTCCTTTTATATCTGTTAACATTTGTTCCATGTATTTAGGTGTCCCAATACTGGGTGCATAAATATTTACAATTGTTATATCCTCTTGTTGGATTGACCCCCTTTATCATTATGCATTGCATTTCTTTGTCTCTTTTATAGTCTTTGTTTTAAAGTCTATTTTGTCTGATATAAGTATTGCTACCCTGGCTTTTTTTTTTCATTTACATTAGCATGATCATCTTTTTTCATTTTTTCATTTTTAGTCTATACGTGTCTTTAGTTCTGAAGTGACTCTCTTGTAGGCAGCATTTAGATGGTCTTGTTCTTTTATCGATTCTGCCACACTATGACTTTTGATTGGAGCATTTAGACCACTTAAATGTAAAGTAATTGTTGATAGGTATATATTTATTTCCATTTTGTTAATTGTTTTCTGACTGCTTTTGTACTTATTCTTTCTTCTTTTCTTCTCTTCCTCTCTTTCTTTATGATGATGACTTTCCATAGTAACATGCTTAGCTTTCTTTCTCTCTGTTTTTTGCGTACCTATTATAGGTTTCTGATTTGTGGTTACCATGAGGTTGACATATAACATCTTAAGTATATAGCAGTTTATGTTAAGTTGATGGTTAAATTAGAGCACATTCTATTTTTTAAGTAGTATGAAATTAATTTTTATTTTTACCTCAAAACGAATGCTTAACACTTTTCCAAAACCAACACTAAAGGTGAGCACTTAGAAAGAAGGGTGGAAGGTTAGTTTTTCCTTCCCTGGGGAAGCCAGTAAGGCAGATGTTCTGACATGTGTGGTTCTTCCCAAAGAACTAGTTTAGATCAAACCCTTTCCCCAACTTTTCCTCTATTATCAGTTGTCCTCACCAGGGTTCTGGCTGGCAGGAGGACCCCAACCCCCATCTCGAATCCCAGACCAACACAAACAAGGCATTTTAAAAGCTGGGGGAAATCATTTAACACATGACCAGAAACATTCACAGAAAATCCTTTCTAAGAAGATTTAACGAAGATATGATGTCTCAGCAGCTATGCAGTGGTCTCTGCCTGTCAGTGAGCAATGAGAGTGCCAGGCACATTCATACCAGTCAACGGGCTATGGCTTAGCGATGCCCCTGAGCTCACTTCAGGGACATCTTAACGTTGAACTTCAGCTTCAGCAGGTACTTCAGACTTACATGAGTAATGTCATAGGCAATGTACTCATTATACAGCAGACAGGTGTTGTTAACACCAGATGAAATCCCAGTCCCAAGAGGAACTTCTACACCATCCATAGTAATACTAGCTGAAGGGTCAGGGATAGTTTTGCCCAAACCTTTGGCACTGTGCTTGCCCTTGGGTAACTTGCTAATATGCGAAGCATGTATTAGTACATAAATGTTTCCAAGGGCAACTAAATTAGAACACATTCTAAAATACCTTCCTTTTTATTCCCCCCTCCATATTTTAAGTATATGTTGTCATATTTTACATCATTTTATTTATAATTTTCTTCTAATTATGGTCTTTTTTCCCCTTTAAGAAGTCCCTTTAACATTTTTTGTAAAGCTGGTTTAGTGAGGATGAGCTTCTTTAATTTTTGTTTGTGCAGGAAACTCTCTTCTTCCATTCTGAATAATCTTGCTGGGTAGAGTATTCTTGGTTGTAGGTTTTTTTTTTTCTTTCAGCACTTTGAATATATCATGCCACTTTCTTCTGGCCTGCAAAGTTTCTGCTGAAAAATCAGCTGATTGATGATGGGTGCCTGACAGGGTAACTGGGGCCCAAACCAGTATGGGCTGGGGTGTTCTGGGTCACTCCACACTGGTGGAACTCTGGCAAGGCAGCTGGAGCCAATACAGGATGCAGGCCCGGGGTCCCAGTGTATTCTATACAAGGGGTACCCTAGAGGATAGCTGGAACTAAGATGGGAAGGGGCTGAGGGTTCCTGGGGCACCCTGATGAGGCAGCTACAGCTGAGACTTTTGTGAGTCAAGAGGTCCTGGAGTATTTTGTGCCAAAGGTGCCCTAGCAAATCATTGGGAGCCAAAGTGGTACAGGTTTAGAGTGTTCCAGGGTGCTTTGCATCTGTGTCACCTTGGCACAATGGCTAAAACTATAGTGAACCCTGACCAGGGGTGTCCCAGTGTGTGTGCACTGGGGTCACCTTGGTGGGATGGCTGAGGCTGGTGTGGGCTGGTAGCCTGGGGCTTACTGAGGTTGTAGGCCAGCTAGGGTACCAGGATCCTGCTCCTGTCCATGGTATTAAGGTGGATGAGGAATGTGAATTGTGGCACTCACCAGCCTCTCCAACCTGGAGAGAGTTTCAGCAGCTCCCCTGGCAAAGTTCTAAACCTAGTTCCTCTATATTCTAGTTGGTCTTTTAAACTACAGCATTTTTTTCCTGTGCCCCAGAGTATTTGGGACTGGTGTACGCTAGAGGCCTGGGGCATGATGAGGCAGCAGACCAACTATGGCATCCAGAGCCTGCTGCTATTTATGCTATCAAGGTGAAGGAGGAACATAAACCATGGTGCTCACCAGCCCCTCAGACCAGAGAGTTCCAGCAGTACCCCTGTCCATTTGTTGTTGCCTATTGTTCACAAACATGCACACTAATGAGGCCTTTAACTATTAAGTAATTAGGTCATTGGTGCTTAAAATGCTTTATATGATGTGAAAATCTTTGGTAGGTTATTATATAGGTGTTTCAGAGTGTTCAGTAATATTTAAGGAAATGGGGGCGCCTGGGTGGCTCAGTGGGTTAAGCCTCTGCCTTCAGCTCGGGTCATGATCTCAGGGTTCTGGGATCGAGTCCCGCATCGGGCTCTCTGCTCGGCAGGGAGCCTGCTTCCTCCTCTCTCTCTCTCTGCCTGCCTCTCTGCCTACTTGTGATCTCTCTCTGTCAAATAAATAAAATCTTTAAAAAAAACTGTTTTTAAAAAAATATTTAGGGAAATGGGTTAGGGCTTTTGAATGGGTTATGAAGTATTTTCTCTTTTTAAATACTACTGCTCTCTGAATATTTGCTTACCAACATGTTTTTAAGAATGAATTAGATTGGGATAATGAATTCCTGCACTTAAACTTTCATTTATTGTTCTTGAGCTATCATAAAATTCCTTGATTCTCATGTAAAATGAATATATAACACTCTTACTTTTCCTTTCATTTTTTTCTTTCTTCTATCTGCCCTTTACTGCTTCTGTATTTATATTTTTCTACTGTCAAGGTTGATGACATTTGCATTCTGTTCTATAAGTCTATAAGTGCTTTGTCTATAGTTGGTTACAGAAGTGGAAAATAAGTATACAATATTTGTATTTTATGGCTATTAAATATTGCTTACTGTACAATCTAGTAACATATTATATTCTTTTTCTAGTATAACTTTTTTCACTTTCCTGAAACTCCATTTGTATATCTTGTTCCTTTATTACATTTATCTCCTTCTTAACATGATCCATATTCTTAAGGATCCTAATAAGTCTCTGGTACCTTCTTTAGTCCCAGATGCTCCCCTCTGAATCTCCTCCTACGTCACTCAGGACTAATTGTTCTGTAGAATTATTGTTCAATTGTCATCCCAGGACTTTTTTTCATTGATCTACTTAGTTGGACTGACTTGGTTTATACCTCATTTTTATACACATACTGGGAACATACTATGAAAAGGTACATGGAGATTCAATTGTCTAAATTTAATTTAATTTAATTTTCTAAATGTCTTTACTCTCACATTTGATTGATAATTTTCAAGGCTTAGAATTCTAGGTCAAAATTAATTTTCCCTCAGATTTGGAAGATTTTGTTCTTTTGAATGTAATCTATTTTTATTCCTTTTTGGATATATTTAGGACCTACACTTTGTGACTGGTGTTTGGGAATCTCATGTTAATCTGCTTTGAGGTTTTTAAAAATTTTCTATTTACTCTAGTGGGTGCCTGCTAGGCTCTTTCAAGTTTAAGGTTAATACTTCTCTTCAGTTCTAAGAATTTTACCTGTATTATTAGTTTGGTAATATCCTCCCATCTATTTTTGCTCTGTTCTTACTTTCTGTAATTCCTATTAATCATGTGGGTGCAGAAATGCTATCTTGCTCTGAAGTCTTTATTAATAATTATAGATCTTATATCCCATAGTTGAAAAAGGAAGGACACGCTTTACATTCTGTGATAAACTAAAAAAACCCCAGGTGACCCTTTCTAATTTTACCCCCCCATAGATGAATTTTTAAGCCTTCCCTGTCAGCTACTAACAAAACCAATTATCTCCCTTTTATGATGCCAATGCCTGCAGATATGCTACAATACTTTAAAAAGCTATAATTATGTGAGAAAATTGCCATTTTTCACTATAAACTAAATGTAAACTCAGTAACCACCTTGTAGATCTGTTGTTTTTACTCCTCCCCTCCCTAAACATCTCTCTACTCCTTTTAGAGTCTTGACTGTCTTGCAAACCTTTTAACCTCCTTTGCTTTCCTAAAAGCACTTGCCCCTGAGGCTTCCTTTGTTACTCGGATCTTTTGTTGTTGTTGTTGCTTAGATCTTAAACATAATCACACAAGAAGGAATAATAATGATTAAGGCATCATCCTAATCTTGTGTGATTTAATGTATACTAGTTATTTAAATTTACAATGTGCTTTTCATTAAATTTTCAATCTTTATTAGATATGAAGAATTCTCAAATAAGACTTTTCCTTGAAAGACTCATGGCCTAAATGAATTTAAAGGGGAAAACGTTCACAAAGTTTATGGTGAGAAAACAGTAATTTTCTCACATGATGGTTCAGATATGTTTAAAAAGTTCCACAAGTAACACATCAGAACTCTAGGCCTTCAGCAGAAATGTAGTGGACTATTCTACTGGCATGTAATATAGAATAGGGAAAATGCTTCATCATGTACTGACAAAGATATTCAAACAAGATGGAATAGCAACTGTTACATGTTAAAAGGGGGCTTAGTGAAGAGAAGAAAGTCTTAATACTGTACTTTGGAGGTAACAATACCAACATATCAGGACTTATTGACAGCTACTGGTTGCTTACAGAGAAAATAGTTAGTTTGCTGAAATCTGCTGAAAAAGTGACCAAACTGACATGCCTTGAGACTGGCAGTATTTTTCACATGCAATTATTGTTAAGGTACTCCCATTACTGTATCCTAGGGAAGATGTTGAAGATGATAGGCATCAGTGAAAGCTGGGATACAAATGGACACTCAGAGGCACTGTGTTTATTTTCAAAGTCAATTGCATTGCCTCTTTGCCACATTGTAGATCTGAGGTTGAAGGACAAACCTTTTTCAAGTGATTGTGTGAAGCAGTAAGTGCTGGCAAAAATATTGGAAAATGTGTATATGCAGTAATCTTTAGATTGTTTTTGAAAATAATTATAAAACATCTTCTTTAAGCACCTCACAGGCATTAAGAATTTTTTTTTAAGATTTTATTTATTTGACAGAGAAAGACCACAAGCAGGCAGAGCAGCAGGCAGAGGGAGAGGGAGAAGCAGGTTCGCTACTGAGCAGGGAGCCCAATGTGGGGCTCGATCCCAGGACCCTGGGGTCATGACCCAAGTAGAAGGCAGGCACTTAAACACCTAAGCCACCCAGGAGTCTCCCATAAAGAATTACTGTAAAGTCTTAATAATAAAAAATAATAATAATGCAGCAGTGGTTCAGGAACTAGAAGTCAATCCAATGGAACAAAATTTTCCAGAAACATCTATGTATATGTGGGATCTTATTATATGACAGAGCTGGTATCAAAAATTAATGTGGAGAAGATAGATTATCTAGTAAACATTATTGATAAAATTGGCTCACTGCATAGAGAAATGGGAATTTGTATTCTTTTTATACTATGTATAAACTTCAAACTGATTAAAGAATTAAAGATAAAAAGTAAAACTATAAAGAAAATAAAAGCAAACTAAGAAGAATATCTCTAAGACCACACCATAGGGGAGTTCTTAAACCTCCAAAAGCACAAATAACAAAGTTGAAAAAAAAAAAGGCAATGGATTTGGCTATGCCAAAATTAAAGATACATTTTCAACAGTGGACACCATAGATAAAGTTAACTGAAGGGTGAGAAAAATATTTGCCATGTCTAAAAACAAAGGAATAATATCTAGAATGGACAAGATACTTCTCCCAATGAGTAAATGAAAGACAGGACTTCCATAAGGAAAATGATCAAAGGGTATGATAAGCAACATTGTACCTGGGATTATAAACCAAGATCCAAAAGGAGGCATGTTAAAAATATTTCCTAAAATGGTGTTTTGGAGAGTAAAGACAGGAGTATCCTTGATCTCCATCATTAGGTATGTGGAGTAGTAAGAAATAGTTGCAAATAAGAAATTACATTATGTGCAGCCAAAGGATAGACTTCAAAATATAATGTTGCATAAAAAAGGGAAGGAATGAATGAATGTATATTTAAAATACAGTGTCATTTTTTTCAATTAAACACAACAATGCTGTGATTTTTTCAATGATACATATCTAAACACTCATAAGGAAATTGGATTGGAAGGACATACACTAAATATACAAGAGTGGATAAGAAGAGAAATTAGAAAGGGGGTGGGAAATGAAATGGAAAACAATAGACAAAATTAAAACAAAGTGCACGCCACACCATTCGATGACATTGGTGTGCTTTGAACTATGGAGTATGATCAGTTTGGTTCTGTGCATCCAAAGATCTAAAGATAGAAAACAAGTCCACACAAAGACTGAAAATCAAGTGTAGTCAACCTACACTTGAGAATCCTTAAACCACAACTCATTCATTTTTTCAACAAATATTTATTGAGCACCTGATCTGTGCTAGACACTGTTCTGAATACTTAAGATGCAACAATGAACAAAACAGACAAAATTCTTGCCCTATGGAGCTTCCCTTCCAGCAGGAAACAGACAATAAGTGACAAATATAATAATTAAATTACTTAGCATGTTAGAAGATAATAAGTGCTATTTAAGAAAAGAACAAAATAGAATAAAAAGTATCAGGGGTTAAGGGGCAACTTTGAGCCAGATGACATTGGAATGAGAACTTGAAGGAGGTGAGGAAGTTTGCATTGAAGACCCAGGCAGAGTGAACAGCCAGTGACAAGGCCTTGAGGCAGGGGCATGTCTGGCATGTTAGAGGACCAGGAAGGAGGCCAGCGTGACTGGAGCTGAGTGAACCAAGGAGAGAGTAGGAGGAGGAGAGGGCAGAGAGGTGAAGGAAGCCAGGTTGTGTAACAGCCGTTGTAAGAATTTTGGCTTTTACTTTGAGAGACAAAACTACAAAACCACTGCAGAGTTTTGAGTGAAGAAATGACATAACAATGATAAAAAAATATTCATATGTAGGCTTTAAAGATACCAACATATTTAATCCTCACAACATTCCTCTGGCAAATAGATTACCATTGACATTATTCAAACAAGGAAAGTGAGGCAGGCAAGGCTAGGCAAGTTGCCCAAGGCTGCACAGCAAGTACATGGAAAAGCAAGGCTGCAAAACCAGGTAATCTGGCCCCAAAGTCCACCAATTTAGCCACTGCCAAGAGCGCCTTCTAATGGGATTTTGGCATTAAAAGGCTCACTTCAGCTGCTACCATCAAGTAGGCATTATATGTGTCAGTACATCCATCACCACCAGTATCCCCTCAGTACAGGAAGAGATCACTGTGTACAGTTTAGCACCAGAAGATGTCTTTGGCTTGCATTCAGGAGCCATAGTGATAGTGGTTGCAAAATGTCTATCTTTAACTACTGGAATCATGCTCAGACAGAGTTTTGCCCAAGATTAGAAGCTCTCAGGAGAGAGGCCAACTGAGACTACATCTGGATTATGTCTCTGCTTCACATGCACCCTGGGCTGTAAATTCATCAAGAGGCAGCATCAATCACCCACCCTCCTCCCTCCCCGTCCCATGTCTTTTGCCAGCAAGTATATTTGAAAATAAGTTGAAGTCCTAGAAAACTATGATTCTTCCTTCCAACTATTGCTGACTTGTTTGTTCCTCCCTCCATTTTCCCTTTGCCAGAGAGGACACTAGCTCATGATACCTGCCTGCTTCTTCCCACCTTTACTTCCTTTCTAGAACTTGTACTCTCCTGGCTCTCTGGCACCAGCTTGCCACTCCTTTTATTTCCACTAGGCCTTGGCCTGATGCATACCACAAACTGGGAACTTTTCCAGGTATCTCCTGCATCTTTTACTTCCTGCCCTTCATACTTGTTATTTGTACCCATTCCTTTGGGTGTCATTCTCTTGGAATCTCCTCCCTAAAATACAGTTTATGCTCTTCTGGAAGACTTTTCTTGCCAAAGCAGAAAACTGTGTTTCTTAGCTAATCACACTGTTTTTCACATTTCTTAAATGAAAACAAACTGCTCTATGTGGTATTTTCATTGAAAAATATAGACCGACAATTATAAGGGAGTAAAAATCAAGAGCTTCAGCTCTAACACATCTAGCACACTCTGAGGCTCTGTAAATTGGGGATAATAATTTTTAACCTCTCAGTTTACACAGTTGTGAAAATCAAATACAATATGAAAATGACCATTGCAAAGGATGTTTGTGGTTAATGTAAAATTAATTTTCATAACAAACATTGTAGGAATCTGAGCTTTCTCTTTTGATGATTAATTCCATCTATGTTAGGATTGAATCAGCAGGTGCTCAGTGAAAGCTTGGGCATTCAAGTGAATCAATAAAGTGGTGTGAAATGTTATGTATTGTTTGTGTTTCAAAGCATTTTAGACCACAGTTAGCTAAGTGCAGGTGGGCGGGTGCTTGGTGATGAGGATAATGGAAATAATGATAATCAACTTGTTCTGTTGCCCTAAGCCCAAGTCAGTACTACAAAAAAGTACCTTGGTCTACAGATTGGGAATACCCGAGGACAGAGATGGCTTGCTCCTGTCAGCATTTTTCCCATTTGGCACATAATAGTAGTTCATGGTTGTTTTTAATGAAAGAATGAGTGAATAACCAGATAAAATAAGGTATTATGCCTGACAATATGATTGAGAACAAAGTGCTATGGAAATAGCATTGAACATGGAGTCAGAGCCCCTAAGTTTTCATCCTGATTTGTAAATTCCCTGTGTGGCTTTACGCAAGTCCCTTCCCTCTCCTTATCCTTATACATATCTGGAAGACAATGGGGTAATGGTGGACAGGGTGGAGAGGGTGATGGTCTAGGTGATTTCTAAGAGTTCTTATTGACTTGATATCCCATGACAAGAGTGACCACAATTTGCTAAATAGTGAATTGATCAAGCACAGGGAGTTGGGATATGGCTGTGGGGAAAGCCATCATGGAATCCAAGTTTTACCCTCTATCAGAGAATGTGAAAAATAAACAGTGCCTCAGACCCTGTAGCCTCAGTGGGAAAGGTGACAGGCCTTGTCACTGTTACAGCCTTGTCTTTGCCATGCATAACAATGGTACTAACTGAGGTGAGAAGCCAATATAGCTTGACAAATATATCACTCTGATGCAGATCCTTAGCAGAGGGCAGGGAAACACCAAAGACCTGGGGAACTGGAAGTAAAATCAAGCTTAAACCCTTCCTTAGAGGGCGCCTGGCTGGCTCAGTGGGTTAAGCCTCTGCCTTCAGCTCGGGTCATGATCCCAGGGTCCTGGGATCGAGTCCCACATCGGGCTCTCTGCTCAGCAGGGAGCCTGCTTCCTCCTCTCTCTCTGCCTGCCTCTCTGCCTACTTGTGATCTCTCTGTCAAATAAATAAATAAAATCTTTAAAAAAAAAAACCAAAACCTTCCTTAGAACATAGGACCCCAAAAAATTGGAACTGGAAGGGAAGGCTCTTAGCAATCATCAAACTCAACCTCTTCATTTGAAGGGATAACAAAACAGGCCAGCATTAGGGGAAGGCACTTTACTAAAGTCAACAGAGAGTACAACCTAGACATAGCTAACAAAGGAAGGGAGCAAAGTGATAAAAAAAAATTTGAACATTTTCTCCAGAAATTTCCAAAAATTTGCTTGCATTCTCAAGTGGTGATCAGACTCCAGGTTACAGACAAATCTTAACAGACTCTTAATCGCAGGAAACCAACTGAGGGTTGCTGGAGGGGAGGAGGGTATGGGGGATGGGGTAGTTGGAGGATGGACATTGGGGAGGGTATGTGCTATGGTGAGTGCTGTGAAGTGTGTAAGACTGATGATTCACAGACATGTACCCCTGGGGCAAATAATACATTTTATGTTAATAAAAAAAATACATGTAGTATAAGAGGTTATAGAATCTTCAAAAGTTGGGACAGGAAAGGACTCTATCAGTAAGCCCCTCTAACAGCTCTGCTATTTGACCATTTTCTTTATTAAAACATTTTCCTGATATTCTGATCACATCAAGATTGTATTGCTTTTGGCCAAAAGCCATTATAATACTCAGAGTGAAGTGGTTATGATGTCAGCTTTAAAATAAATTGGGAGGATTAAAATAGACCAAATGAGAATGAGCTTCTAAGAGTAAGAACAGGTCATATTTTAAGATTGTGTTCATAAAAGAAGTCATCCAATTTATGCATCTCTAGTCATTTTAACTGCAACATTTAAACCAGTTTTTACTTGGATTTCTGATATCATCATTGCAAAATAAAAAGTGCTATAGCTTGTGCCTGCATTCATCTTATATAGTACTTCCCTTGATTTTTTATATTATTTTATAGTTAAAAAGCACTGCTAAAAATTTCTTGAATGAGACTAAATTCATAGAGACAGAGAAAAGAGTAAATATGGAAGGTTTCCTCTTTCTTTTTTTTAAGATTTTTAAATTTATTTTGGTGGGGGGGGGCAAGAGGCTGAGGAAGAGGTAGAGCATCCTCAAGGAGACTTCCTACTGAATGTGGAGTCCAATGTGGGGCTCAATCCCAGGACCCTGAGATCATGACCTGAGCCAAAATTAAGAGTTGGACACTTAACTGACTGAGCCACTCATGTGCCCTGGAAGGTGTTTTCATAGAGGCAGAATTGCTGGGGTGAGAGTATCTATCTGTAAAACTGGGTAGTGGATTCATAGAAGTTTGCCTGAGATTGGAAAAGTAGGATAAAGTGAGGATTAACACAAATTGGTAAATTTATGTTCCAAGCAGCCAGTCTGTGGGACCCTACTTATTAAATATGTATATCTTTTTAGTAAACTGTTTTAATAGTTTTATTGAGGTTTAATTGACATGCAATTAAATACACATATTTAAATATTTGATTTAAGTTTTGACATATGTACATATATATGTACTATGAAATCACGACCACAATGAAGAGAGTGGACACATCCATTACCCTCAAAAGGTTTCCCATTCCCCTGTAACTCTTCTTTTCCATACCTCTCTATCCCCCCAATCCCCAGACAAACATTGATCTCCTTTCTGTCACTATTGAATATTTTGCATTTTATGTAAATAGAATCATTGCAGCATGTACTCTTTTTGTCTAGCTTTCTTCACTCAGCATAATTATCTTGAGTTTCACCCAAGCTATAGCATGTATTAATAGTTATTTTTATTGCTGAGTACTATTCCATTTTATGTGTGTAGCACAGTTTGTTTATTCATTCACTCGTTGATGGATATTTGGATTGCCAATTTCCAGTTTTTCATTACAAATAAAGTTACATTTAACATTTTTTACAATTCTTGAGTCAACAGATCTTTTAGTTACTTGGGTAAATACCTACAAGTAGTATGCTTAGGAGTCATATATGCCCAGTAGTATGGTAGATGTATGTTTGTTTAACTTTTAAAGACACTGATGAAATATTTTCCAAAATGGTTGTACCATTCAGTATTCCCAAAAGCAATATATGAGTGTCCAACTTGTTCTACATCCTTGCCAACACTTATTGTAATTGGTTTTTGAATGTTAGCCATTCTAGTGAGTGGGTATTTACATTTTATTGGGTTCTAATTTGCATTTAATTAATGACTAATGATATTTAGCATCTTCTCCTGTGCTTATTTGCCATCAACATATATTCTTTGGTGAAGTATTTTTTTCCAAATCTTTTACTCATTTTATTCATTGGGTTGTTTGTCTTATTTTGAACTGTGAGAGTATATAAATAGTCCATTCTCATATATACAGTTTGCAAATATTTTCTCCAGTTCTGTGTCTTGTTTTTTCCTCCTCTTAACAGTCTTTCAATGAATAAAAGTTTTTAATTTTGATAGAGTTCAATTCATCCAAATTTTCTTTTACGGATCATTTTTTTTTTGTACCCTATCAAAAATTTTTTAACTAACCTAAGCTCTCAACAATTTTATCCTATATTTTTTCTACATGTTTTGTAGTTTTAGGTTCTACATGTAGGCCTATGATTCACTTTGACTTATTTCTTTATAGGTGCAATGTATGGGTCAAAGTTCTTTTTTTGGCACATAGTTATCCAATTGTCTAACACTATCTTTTGTTGTAAAGGTCATACTTTCTCCACTGAATTGCATGCATTTGCATCTTTGTCAAAAATCAATTGGCCATAATATGTGGGTCTATTTCTGTACTACCTGTTCTGCTCCACTTGTCTATCTATATGCCAATACCACATTGCTTTGATTACTATGGCTTTATAATACTATCTCTTAAAACCAACTAAAGTAAATTCTTCAGCTTTGTTGTTTCCAAAATGAGTTTGTCTGTTCTGGGACATTTGCACTTGCATGGGAACTTTAAAATTAGCTTGTCAATTTCTACACAAATGTTTGCTAGAATTATGATTGAGATTGCATTACATTTATAGGTCAATTAGGGGATAAGCAACATTTAATAATATTGAGTCTTTTATCCTGTGAACACATCTATCCATTTTGTAAGGTCTTCTTTAATTTATCTCAATGACATTTATTCATTTTCATTGCACAGGTCCTGAGTAATTCATATTTTTTATGACTTTGTAACTGAAACTTTTTTCAATTTCCAATTGTCCTTCGCTAATATATAGAAATTCAGTTGGTTTTTGTATATTGATCTGGTATTCTTCAATCTTGCCAAACTCATTTATTTGTTCTAATATTCTTTGTATAAGTCATAGAATTTGCTACATAGATGAGCATGTCATCTCCAAAGGACAGTTTTGATCATTCTTCCTTTCTAATATGGCCTATTATTTCTTGTTTTTATCTTGTTTTATTTCATTTATTACTCTGGCTAGACTCTTCAGTACAACACTGAATAGAGATGGTGAGAGCTGACATCCTTGTCTTGTTCTTCATCTTAAGGGAAAGCATTCAGTCTTTTACCTTAAGTATGACATTGGCTGTAGGTTTTGCATGAATGTCTCTTATCAAGTTGTGACCAGCCATTTTTAATTTTAAAAGAAATACAGTGGAATACTCCTGACAGTGTGGTGGATTAGTATTCTGAAACACTTTCTTGCTCCACAAACAAAAATCTGGATATATTATAGCAAATTTCCATATAAATGTAAAACTGACCTTGCAAGAAAATAAAGAAAGCCAATCACCAGGAGCTAAAACCAGAGCAGCAAGGAAAGATAGAAGGCAGAATGAGGCCTGGGGTCATTTTCCAATTCCAGAAACATTATATACTTGGATTTTAACAGCTGACATCCTCTCTGGCTGAGCCACCTCAGCCTCCCTCAGAAGCTCTCCTCTTCTACCTGCTTTTAAACATTAGTGTTTTTCAAGGCTCTCTCCTAGGATCTCTTATTTTCTCACTCCCTAGTTGACATCATTTATTACAATCTCAAGTATCACCTCAATGCTAATGACATGAAAATTTTCATCTACCATGTTCTTTCCTGAACTTTCCTATCCAACTTCCTAAAGAATATGATCTCGACTCTGATGTCCTATATATCTTTTAAACCCATATCAAAATTTCATCTTTCCTTTTAAACTCATATCAAAACTTCATCTTTCCTCTGCCTGTGTTTGTTCCTGTTTCTACCTCAGTTATTGACACCATAATTTTTGAGTATTCCATGACTCTTTTTAACTCTCTCACCCTTCCATATCTGATTATTTTTAGCTCAACCTTCCAAGTATCTCTTGAGCCAAATTCTTCATTTCCATATTCATTGCTATTATCTTTGTTCAAGTCACAATTTTTCACCTGAACTACTACAATAGCCTCTTACCCAGTTCTCTGCAGCCAGTCCATCTCTCATTAGTCTATCTATCTTCCATAGTGCCACCAGACTCATAACTTACAAATTGATATCACTTTCCACTGCAAACATAATAAAGTTCAATCCCCTAAAGCCCTTATATAGTGTGGTGAGTTATCTGGGCTCTCATTACCTCTCAAGCCTTATCTCTCCATTTTATTCTTTATTCGCTGGTCATCTTGAATGCCATGCCACTCCCTAAACTCCTTATATTCTGTCCTGCTTTTATGCTTTTACATATGCTGCTCTCCCTATTCACCTCTCTCTTGTTTCACCTGGCTAACCAAATTCTATACATTTTTCAGGATTCAGGTTAAATATTACCTTCAAGAAACATTCCTGGCACTGTTTACCTGTTAGATTCTGTTCCTAGATAACTCTGGCAATTATCTTACTATATTGCAATAGATTCCCTATTTACTTCCTATATTTATTCCTATATTCCTTCCTATTTATTCCTGTATTCCTTCCTATTTATTCCTATATTCCCTATTTCTTGCCTATAAGCTTTGTTAAAGCACAGTCCTTAACACAAGAGTAATAAAAAATGAAACACCTTATTAATTAATAAAAGTTGGCTAATTGACCTTTTTTCTGTTTTTTTTCTTTTTAATTTAAATTTTAGGTAGTTAACATACAGTGCAATATTGGCTTCTGGAGTACAATTCAGTGATTCATCACTTACATACAACACTCTGCTCATCATAACAGGTGCCCTCCTTAATACACATCACCCATCCAGCCCATCCCCCACCCACCTCCCTCCTCAGACCCTCTGTTTGTTCTCTATCTTTAAGAGTCTTTTATGGCTTATTTCCCTCGCTTTTTAAAATTTTCTCCTTTCCCTTATGTTCATCTGTTTTCCATCCATGTCTTTGCAAATATCAAGATATCATTCTTTTTGGTGGCTGAGTATATATACCACATCTTCTTTACCCATTCTTCAGTCAATGGATATTTGGGCTCTCTCCATAGTTTGGCTATTGTTTATAATGCTGCTATAAACAATGGGGTGCATGTATCCCTTGATTCTGTATTTTATTTTCTTGGGGCAAGCATGGGGACCAATGATCAATAGCTGCCCAGGTACCAAAAAATTACGTTTCTGAAATCCCTTGATATCAGTTCTGCAAGAAGAGCAATGGAGCTGCCCTACATGTGCCACTCATGGCAGAAGTCCTTTTTCAGTACTTGACCATTTTAAAGATAGAAATACTGTGTTGTGAATATCTTCTCTCATTCTATATGCTGCTTTTTAGTTTTGTTGATTGTTTTCTTCAGAGTACAGAAGTTTTTTTTTTTTTATTTTGATGAAGTCCAATAGTTTATTTTTGCTTTTGTTTCCCTTGCCTCAGGAGATATTTCTAGTAAGAAGTTGCTGTGGTTGATGTCAAAGAGATTACTGCTTCTGTTCTCCTCTAGGATTTTAATGGCTTCCGGTCTCACATTTAGGTCTTTCATCCATTTTGAACTTATTTTAGTGAGTGGTGTGAGAAAATGGTCCAGTTTCACTCTTTTGCATGTTGCTGTCCAGTTTCCCAACACCATTTTTTGAAAAGACTGTCCTTTTTCCACTGGATATTCTCCCCTGCTTTGTTGAAGATTAGCTGACCATATAGTTGTGGGTTCGTTTCTGGGTTTTCTATTCTGTTCCATTGACGGATGTGTCTATTTTTATACCAGTACCATACTGTTTTGATAGTGATCAGCTTTGTAATATAAATTAAAGTCTGGAATTTTGATACCTCCACCTTTGCTTTTCTCTTTCAAGCTTGTTTTGGCTATCTGGGGTCTTTTGTGGTTCTATACAAATTTTACGATGGTTTGTTCTAGCTCTGTGAAAAATGCTGGCAGCCTTGTGATAGAGATTCCCTTAAATGTGCAGATTCCTTTGGGTAATATAGATATTTTAATGACATTTTTTTCTTCCAATCTGTCAGCATGGAATGTTTTTCCATTTCTTTGTGTCATCTTCAATCTCTTTCATAAGTGTTCTATAGTTTTTAGAATACAGATCTCTTACCTCTTTGGTTAGGTTTACTCCTAGGTATCTTATGGCTTTTTGTGCAATTGTAAATGGGATTGATTCCTCGATTTCTCTATTCTTCATTATTGGAGTATGGAAATGAAACAGATTTCTCTACATTGATTTTGTATCCTGTGAGGTTACTGATAAAGAGTTAGTGTCCAAAATACACAAAGAGCTTAAAAAACTCAACATCCCCCCCAAAATAATCCAGTTAAAAAAATGGGTTGAAGACACGAATAGGCATTTTTCCAAAGAAGACATACCGATGGCCAAGAGGCACATGAAAAGAAGCTAAACACCACTCATCATCAGGGAAAAAGAAATCAAAAGTACAATGAGATATCACTTCACACCAGTCAGAATGGCCAAAATTATCAACACAGGAAACAACAGTTGTTGGTGAGGATGTAGAGAAAGGGAACAACTTTACACTGTTGAGAATGCAAACTGGTGCAGCCACTCTGGGAAATAGTATGGAGGTTCCTCAAAAATTTAAATAGAACTAACCTATGATCCAACAATTGCACTACTAGGTATTTACACAAAGGATACAAAAATACAGATTCAAAGGGGTACATGCATCCTGATGTTTATAGAAACATTATCAGCAATATCCAAATCATGGAAGAGCCCAAATATCCATTGACTATGAATAGATAATGAAGTGGTATATGCATACAATAGAATATTATTCAGCCATAAAAAAATGAAATCTTGCCATGGATGGAGCTAGAGAGTATAATGCTAAGCATAATAAGTCACCCCAAGAAAGATAAATGCCATATGATTTCACTCATATGTGGAATTTAAGAAACAAAACAAGTGAACATAGAGAAAAAAAGAGAGGCCAGCTGAGAAAGAGACTCTTAACTACGGAGAACAAACTGATGGTCAGCAGAGGGGAAGTGAATGGGGGGATGGGTTAAATAGATGATGGGGATGAAGGAGGGCACTTGTGATGAGCACTGGGTGTTGTATGGAAGTGTGGAATCACTAATTTCTATACCTGAAACTAATATTACATTGTATGTTAACTAACTGAAATTTAGATGAAAAGTGGAAGGAAAAAAGATGCTGAAAAATCTATGTCCAGTTACAAAATGAATATAAGAATATAACTAGAATTAATATAGAATATAACTAGACAAAAGGTATAGGTTAGATCAGAATGGGGGTTAAGTAGATGTTCTTTTTTTAAATCCAAAAGTCCTTAATACACTGGAAAAATAGTTCAGTGACTAGATAAGGTTTACTTCTCACACAGAGTCTGATGTGGGTTAAGTACTGCTCATATGTCTTTTTCCACCTGGAACATGTAGCCTTCTATATCACCAAGGCAGAGGAAGATAGAGCTTTAAACCAACTATGTCAGCCCAAAAGCCACACATGCTTCTTTTCACAACAAGGGTAGGCTTGAGCCATAAAATCCAAAGTTGTTTTCCTAAAAATCAAATAAGGTGAAATTGGTCAGATGTGATTTTAAAGGCAAGGAAAACACAAATGATATTGAAAATGATAAATGAAGCATAATCACACACCCAGAAGATATTTTATTAAATAATATTATATTTAACATATGCTAGGAATTTTGTAACTTTTTTCAAGAAGGGCTAGAAAATGTAAATACAAATAATTCCTCAATTACTGATAGAATTTATGAATAATTCCTACATAAGAATAACTAATAACTATATAATAAAATGAAAATATAAGCAAAAGTTTATCCCTAAAAAATAATAATAATAGATCCAGGTATTTTTAGGTAAGTTTTACCAAATCTTCAAGAAACAGATAATCTCTATGTAATATAAAGAATTCTAGAGGATAGGGAAATATGGAATGCAATCCAACTCTTTTTACAAAGCTGTCACAATAATGATACAAAAATTGCTCAAGGATAAAACAAAAAAAAAAGAACTGTAGGCTAATTTTATGTATAATAGTTTAAACTTATTAGATAATACTATCATGCCAGACTCAGTTCACAGTCCTTTAGGCACTATGCTGTCTCCCAAAATAATGGAGAAATTCCACTTCCAGTAATGGTGGAATAAGTTGTTCCATATCAATCCTTTCATTAAGAGCAGTTCCCACCTAGAACAGCTTAAGAAGCTGGACAAAATATTTAAAAATACTTCTCTGAATTCATCAGGGAGCTAACAAGGCAGAAAGGATATACAGGGCCAAGATCCCAGAGAGAATGGAAACTCAGGAAGGGGAGTCTCTCATTTGGAGGGGCTTTACCATTCTAAGATATAGCTGATTCTGAAAACCTGTGTATAAGAGGCTAAAAAGTTAGGCTGAGCTTTTGGCAGACTCATGGAAATCAGTATATCAAGAGCTTAATAGATAGGTTTAAGAACTGATAATATGTAGCTGAAGCGAAAACTAGTGAGCAAGAAGATAATTCTAAAGAAAAATTTTCAGACTGAAAGACAAAGAGAAAATGATAGAAAATACAGAAATGATGGTAAGAAAGTATGGCACAGTGTGAAAAAAATCTAACATGCCTGGGATTGGAATTTCAGAAGGAGGGGAAAGAGAGAAGCAATACTGAGGAGGTAACAGTTGAGATTTTCTAAAATTGACAAAACACATTGAGCCAAAGATTCAGGAAATCCTATAGAACTCAAGGAGAATTTCTCCTACACACATCATAGTTAAACTTCCGAAAACCAAAGACAAAGCAAAAATCTTAGAAGCATCCAGAAGAAAAGATATATTCTCTTCAAAGATGAAACTATAAGATTGATAATGACTTTTCAAAAAAAGGAATAGAAGCCAGAAGCAAACAAAATGACATATTGAAAGTAATTGAATAAAATAAATACCAGTTTGGAACTCTGTATTCACAAGGTCATCTTTTGTAAATGAAGGCAAAACAAAGACATTTTCAAATAAGAATTAATTGAGAGAATTCATCACCAAAGGCTTACATTAAAGGAAAAACCTTAAAGAGCATTCTTCAGGCAGCAGGAACATTATCCTAAGAGGAAGTCAGTAGATTTTAAAAGGAATACAGAGGAATGGAAAAGTAATTATTACCACATAGAAAAATCTATATAAATATTGAGTTAAACAGAAACAACAATGTCATATAAATATTATATGTATACCTGACCATAAATAGCACAAGTGACAGGAGAGAGTTAATGAGATTAAATTTTAAGGCCCCACATAATCCTGTACTGCTTTTTTCTTAAGATTTTATTTATTTATTTGACAGAGAGAGATCACAAGTAGGCAGAGAGGCAGGCAGAGAGAGAGAGGGAAGGAGGCTCCCCGCTGAGCAGAGACCCTGATGCGGGGCTCCATCCCAGGACCCTGAGACCATGACCTGAGCCGAAGGCAGAGGCTTAACCCACTGAGCCACCCAGGCGCCCCAACCCTGTACTACTTCTTATTATACTCTGAAAATTCAGCCATACATGTTGCATTCCTTAAACTATTAAAAAAATAAGCAGATTAAAAAATCAGTAAGTACATAGATAGAAGATGTAAATATGGTTAACATGCTTGGCCAATTGATGTTGACATTTTTTTCAAGTACATATGGAATATTTATAAAAACTGAGCATATATTGGGCCATAAACCAAATTTCAAAGGATTTAAATCATGCAGAGTAAATTGTCTAACCATAGTAGAATTAAGCTAGAAATTGATAACAAAAAGATAACTAGAAAATCCCCATATATTTGGAAATTAAGCAACATATGATTAAATAACCAATGGGTTAAAAATGGACTCATTGTGGAAATTAACAAATACTTAGAACTGAAAGATAAGGAAAATGAAATACAAAAAAACATAATGGGAAGGAAAAAGGCAAACTGTCATTATATGCATTTGTAATTATAAAATCCAAGAAAATCAACCTGAAAACTATTAGAACTAATAAGCACTCAAAGAAATGACTGATTACCACATAAAAGTCAATAGCTTGTTAATATACTAGCAAGAGCTAATTAGGAAATATCATGGTAAAAATACTCCACATCACAACAGCAAGAAATACTATCAATACCTAGAAAGAAACCAAACAAGAAACATTATACCTTACTGATGATAGTTAGAAAGACATGAATAAATGGAGAAGCATCCTGGAGCCTGAATGGAATGTAGCGTAGATTTAAGAATACTGACACTGGCTCCAAGAATCTGGAGCTCAGACTGCTCAAGTTCAAATCCTGGATCCGTGACTTCCTAGTAGTGGGGTCTTACCCACATAACTTAACCTCTTTATGCCTTAGTTTCCTTTACCTTTAAAGTGCTGATAATATGATAGTCTGTATTTTATACAGGCAGGAGTAAATGAGATACTGTTCTATGAGTAATGTATATAAGTCTATGACCTGTACCCTGCTCTCCTGACTCTCACATTTTACTCCCCTTACTTTTTTCTTTTCTGTAGCATTTATTGTCCTTTAACATGCTATATCATTTACTTATTTCTTATATTTATTGCTTATTGCCTGCCTATTTCTGCTAAAATAGATGCTTGTTGAGGGCAAGAATCTCTTATATTTTTCAATTTTTATAAATGTCTATATTTTTTACAAATGTATCCCAGATGCATAGGAAATTACCTGGCACATAATAAGCACTATTATTAAAGTGTTCTCTAGAAATTATAAATGTAATTCAGTTCCAATAGATAGCCCAGTGAGATATTTTATAGAACTTGAGTAGCTGATTCTAAAATTCCTTAGGAAGAGAAAGCAAGTAACAACAGCCAAGAAAAATTTTACAAAGAACATGGGGGAAGGAACTTGTCTTATTAAAAATTAGCACAATGAGTTATTGTCACAGGAATAGACAAATAGATCAGTGAGACTCTCTCTCCCTGTGTGTGTGTGTGTGTGTGTGTGTAGACGGAATTTGATATAAGTGGGGGAAGAATAAACTTTTCCATACACAGTGTGAGGGTAATTGGCTGTTAGTTATTTATGTATAAGATCTGTCCCAAACCCTACAAGCTTAAAAGCAATTCCCAATGGTTTAAACAGCTTTTGTGTTTGACTATCTACTATCATGTTTTTTAAATCAATATTTTCTCATTACTGCTTACAACGATTTGAAGGTAATCATGTATGAGCTTTGTACATATATTAAGCTGGACCCCAAATCAAAACAGCCC
Source organism: Enhydra lutris kenyoni (assembly GCF_002288905.1). Taxonomy (NCBI): domain Eukaryota; kingdom Metazoa; phylum Chordata; class Mammalia; order Carnivora; family Mustelidae; genus Enhydra; species Enhydra lutris. The sequence goes on along the minus strand of NW_019154180.1, from coordinate 2,298,951 downwards.
TGGTTTCAACTCTTACGGCTGTTACTAATTTTCTTTGTGTCCTTGAGCAAATCACTTCCCCTCTCAGTGCGTAGTTCCATTGTCTACAAAGTGAGAACATTTTATTAAATTAATTGATTAAGATCCAGACAGTTTCAACTATAATCCCTTGAGTTCCAGCAACTGTTTGGTGATTTTAATTAATTCTCACAACTCCATTTTCTCTCTGTTTGGTTGAAGAAACTAAAGCTCAAAAGAAACAATGGTTTGCTCAGGATCCCACAGCCAGAAGCTGCTTGCTCTAGTTTGAGTTATGTTTGCCCATTAATAAAAAGGCCTAATGAGATAGAAGCTTCTTTTTCCCCAACATAGTATGAGACTGTCCAGGGTCAGCATGGCAGCTTCTCAGCCTTTGGAAGTTCTCATCTGTATACTTTGTCATCCTGAGAGCTATCTTCCATCCTCAGTGGTGGTGCCTTAGAGGCCCAAGAGGGTTACTGTAATTCCAGCTGTGACATGATGCAGGGCAGAGAAGTAAATGGTGCCTGTCTCTAAAACAAGTCAGTTCACTTTGAAGAGCTTTTTGAGAAATGCCAGCTTGAATTTCCATTTTATTGGCCACTCCTATCTGCAAGAGAGGTTAGTTTATTGAGCTGAGCACATTGTTGCCTCAAGATTTTTAAAGAAGAGGCGAATCAAAATTGACTAAATAACTCACAATTCTGCTATAGTGGTAAAGCCTTACATCCAGGTTTACTGTCACATGTGTGATACTATTTTCATGAAATCTATAGGTCTGACCCTTATTTTTGAAATGACTACTTGGAGAGAGGATCAGAGTAAATTTGGAGGAAGTGGTTTTGGGATTGTGCCTCCACTTGATGATTAGAAGGTAAACATTTGGAGCCAGGATTTAGGGAATTCAATATAGTGGTGGAACCATGGTGGTACAGACTGGAGGGTAAGGGGGTATATGAAGGACAGAGTGCTGCTCAGATCAGCTAGGGCCCAGAATGGGTAATGAAAGGCTAGCAGAATCCCAGGCTACTAATAGGTGGGTTTGTAAGCCTCTGTCTTAAAGACATTATATGCCTGGGTGACCATTGCACCACTCCACTACATACAAAAATTCTGGAACAGCAGGGTTGTAAGAGGCAAGAGAATGGAGGAGGTAGTACTTCATGTGGAGAATTGGTTCAGCTCAAAAACTTAGCTCCTGCTTGCCTGTCCAGGGTTCTCAATGTCTTCTTTAGGTTCAGGTAGTGGTTCTCAACCTTTGCTATACATTGGAATCACCTGTAATCATTTTAACAAATATTTCCCACTTATTCCTGACCCCAGAGTTCTCCCAATTTGATTGGTATGGGGTGCTACCTGGGCATTGGAGGTTGGTAAAGCTCTCCAGGTGATAAGAACATTTAGCCAACTTCGGGACATACTGGTTTAAGACACTGAAGGCAAAATATTAATGAATGAATTATATTTGATACCATTATATTGTTATTACATAAAACATTATTTATAATGTTACTTATTATTATTATTAATAACAGAATTTTCCACTAACTTCTCCATGGATGGGTGCACAGGCTGGAAGCCTGTGTCACAGCTACCTTGCCTGCAGAGAACCAAGTAACCCAGAGGTTATCACACAGTAAGGAGTTTGCCTCCTTCCTTGCTGGAGGGTGCCATATTTGGAAGAGTTCGAGAGGTGCTGCACCCCGCATTAGCACCTTCACAAGTTGTTTTAGCACACATTTGAGGCTTTCTGGGTCGAAAAGCCAACACAAGCAATTGCAAAGATGGATCTCCTGGGATTTAAAAGAGTACTTACAAATGAATCTCTTCTCTCTCACCCGCCAACTTTTAGTTCAGTTCTGTGTGGGATCTGAGCTGCACATAGGATCAAAGTCCAGCTGTAGAGTTGGCAGTGTCAGTGAGCAAGGCTGGACCTGCTATGGAGCTAGTGAGGAAACCAAACTCTCACTGGAGTCCCAGGCCATGGTGTGGCTCAGAAGCCAGAGCCAGAGCAAATCTGGAACTCCCCCTCCCCCTCTCCTTTTGCACCCAGCTTCCTGCCTTCCCTAGCAGAGAGGCTGGAGAGCCAGAGGATAAATGACCACCATCTGTGTCAGTTAACTCACTACCAGTAAAATGTGCCTCACACAGTGTAAATTTTTGTGGGTTAAAAGTTGTCACAGAAAAAGAATTAGGCTGAGAACTTGCCTCTGACTGCTGGGTAGCGGGAGTGTGAACAAGTGATTTGCAAAAGCCAGTTGGTCTCAGTTTACAAACTGGAGCTGAAAGTGCCTTGTTTGTTGACTGAATTTATTTATAAGCCACGTATTTTTGGACATGCGTAGAGGCAGCTTACATAAAAGACATAATATGGTGCATAAACTATTTTGTTTAGTTTAGCAAAAGCTGAAGTAAATAACATTTGTTATTTCAGTATCTCCTCATCAAATCCTCACCAGAACAATAATTCTGGAGTACATCCAGAGTGGAACCGACCTGTCCAATTACTAAACTATTGTAATTAAGGCTGAACAAAAGGATTTGCTATTACAGGGATAACGTGTGGGAAAAAGAGAAAGGGCAATTGTTGGTCTATAGCTGGAAGTATTCAGTATCCCAGTGAGGGCCAGGTTTGCTGAATAAAGAAGCCTATCTATAAAGGTTTTGGTCTAAATGTTAATAGGATGAATACAATGAAAGCTTTATTAGGGATACTTTCAACAAAAGATGGATAAATTTTGGAAAGTGAGAAAAAAGAGGGCAGTTGGAAAAGGACATGAATGGCTTTCAAGAAGGGATTCTGGATGATTTAAAACAAGTTTTCAGGTTAAGTAAATAGATAAAGTAATAATTCTTTAATATTTACCTACTTCTAACTACATGTCGGACACTGTTCCAAATATTTTACAGGTATTAATTTATATTTATTCTTACACTAAGCTTGTGAGTTAGCTATTGGTATTATCATTCCTGAAACTATAGACAAAGAGAGATTAAATAATTTGTTTAAGGCCAAAATGCTAGTAAGTGGTAGACCCAAAATTTGATTCTAGGAAGTCTGGTTCCAGACCTCATTCTCTCAACCAGTGGTATTCAAAGTGTGGTTCCTGGACACACAACATTAGCAGCACTTGGGAACTCATTTTAAATGCAAACTCTGAGGGTTGCAGAAGAAGGGGTGGGTGGGAGGATGAGGTAACTGGGTGATGGGCATTAAGAAGGGCATATGATATGATGAGCACTGTGTTATATACAACTGATGAATCATTGAACACTACATTTAAAACTAATGATGTACTGTATGTTGGCTAATTGAATTTGAATTAAAAGGATACAAACTCTGAAGCCGCCCCCCCACCCCAGAGCTGACTCAGCAACTCTGGGGTGGCGACCAGCAATTTGGTCTAATCTAAGTTATCTCTCTCTTTCTCTCTGCATTTGTGTTTTGTAAAAATTTCAACACTGTGTGAATATAGAAGATAGAGGTCTCCAACCTTCTCCAATCCCACTTGCCAGAGATTATGTATTAGTTTTTGATTGCTGATGTAACAAATTGCCACAAATTTAGTGGCTTAAAACAGGATACATTTATTATTGTACAGTTCTAAATGTCAGAAATCTGCTACAGGTCTTACTAGGCTAAAGTTAAGTTGATGGCAGGTTTCCTTCTGTTCTGGAGGCTCCGGGGAGAATCTGCTTGTAAGTTCATTCAGGTGTTGACAGAATTCAGTGGCCTTGCAATACTCTTTGCATCACTATCTTCCAGGCTCTGCCCTTAGCAACTAGAAGTCTCTTTCTGGTCCTTTCACATGACTTTCTACCTCTCAGAACCAGCAAAGTGTTTCTCACATTGCCATCACTTTGACTCATCTGGGTTTTTTTTTCCATTTTTAAGAACTCATGTGTTTAGATTGGGTTTATCCAGATAAGCCAGCATGATCTCCTTATTTTAAGGGGCACAGCCTTAGTCACATCTGCAAAGACATTTTTGCCATGTAAGGTAACATATTTACAGATACCAGGGATTAGGATGTGAATATTTTGGGCCATTTTTCTATCTACCATAGTTTGCCAGTTTGTTCTATGTACTTGTTCTATGTTCTATGTACAATTTTTTCTCTGCTTCTATGTGCATGCTTGTGTGCATGTCCTATATATTTTCTTCTTTTTTGTTTTTAAGTAAACAAAGATTTTTACCATTTTGTTTTGTCATTGCCTTTTTGTTCAGTTAACAGTATATCATATGCATCTTTCCAAGTTATTACATACGATTCTGCCTCATTCTTTTGAATAACTGCCTAGTGATCCAGGAGAGGGTTACACCACTGTTTCTTTAACCTATTCTCCTTAGTGGATATGTGAACAATTTCTGTTCTTTTAAATAGTGAGACAGTGATCATAATTGTACATTTCTACATGTTTGTTTTCTTAAAGCCTGTCCTCCACAGCAAACAGGTTATGATCATTATGCAATATTATATCAGTTAGCTGGAATCTAATATCTTTACCATGGTCTATCAGGGCCTTCGGGATAAGGCTACCCATCACTTCCATGACCATAATTTTTCCTATTGCTCACTCCACTCCGGCCACAATGTCTTTTCCTTAAACACATCAAGCTACTTTCTACTTCAGAACCTTTGGATTTTCTGTGTGGCTCATTTTCTGTGCTTCAGTTCTCTCTGACATGTCACCTTATCAGAGCAGTGTCTATTTTTTGGCTGTCCACCCAAAAAATAATGACATCCTTCCTTTCCCCCATCACATCAGTCCCCTTATCATGTGTTCTTTTTCATTTGTTATATATTATTCGATATATGTGAAATGCATGTGAAATAATACGTGCCATGTATATTTAAGTATATTTAATGATTATAAACAAGGAGATAAAATGAACACCACTATTCTTTATTTTCCTTCAAAGCACTGATTACCATCTGACAGTTTTTGTAGTCTCTCACTCTACTGGAATATAAGAACACTACAACTCAAAGTTTTGTTCACTGCTGTCTCTTCAGTGTTCAGCTCAGTGTCTGGCACATAGTAGGTATTTATTTGTTGGACAAATAAATCTGTGAAGATGAATTACTAGAAGTGTAATATCTGAGTCAAAGGAATTTCAAATTGCCTTTTAAAAGATCACACTACTATACACTCCCACCAAGAGTATATTGTTTCCTTAATAACTTTTTGTGTGAGATACTGTTTCTGAAATATGCGGTTGTTAGTTATAAATAAAAATGAATCACAGGACTCTGGCAATAAAGAATAACTTTTTTTTTCTTGTAGAGGATGTGCTGAAAGCTTGACAGTGGAGGAATTTATCTGCAGCTTGCTTTCCACAATTTGCGAGTAGAAGGGCTTCTCTCTCACAATGTTTTTCAGCTGGAAGAAAATACAGAGTGCAAGGCAAGAGAAGAAAGTAAATTCTGTGAAATAAAAAAGATTAGAGTTTAGATGCAGTCAGATAAAATGTTTTCTTTTCACGAAAGCCTTCTCAGACTAGTCTATGTAATATCATAACCCCAACCCATTAATTTTTATCAACTGTATTGAGGCTTTATTTACATAAAAATTCATATATTTCAAGTGTTTTAAATGGCACATGGCCCTAATTAGAGGATTGTTTCCTACCAGGAGGACACCCTGGGTTTGGTCTTTAACAATTTGCACTTTAATGTGAGGAGCAAGACTAGGAGATTGAAGAACTGATCTAGTTGCCATTAGCTCCTGAATAAACAAACTATGTAGATATTTAATATGACATTTAACTTGATACAAAGCAAAATAATGGAAAATTTTCTAGAATATTCTTAGGAAAGTCAGATGAGGGAGAGATTAATTCCAGTTGCTGGGGTCAAGAGAAAGTCCACAGAGATGGCATCTGAACTGGTGCCTTGTAATTCTTGCAATCTGAATGTTCGGAAATGGAGAAACAAGCAATCCAGGCAGAAACACAGAGACCAGAAAATTTGTGGGTATGTATCAGGAGCATTGGGTAATTATTTTCTGAAAAGTAGATTAAGTTGGATGAAGAATGTGATATGAATATGGAAAGATAAGTTTAAGTAAAATCATGGAATGAATAACATTCCCCTTTAAAACTCCAACCTCATATGATCCTACTCTTCCTTCTTTTTTTTTTTTTTAAAGATTTTATTTATTTGACAGACAGAGACCACAAGGAGGCAGAGGGCAGGCAGAGAGAGAGAGAGGGGGAAGCAGGTTCCCCGCTGAGCAGAGAGCCCGATGCGGGGCTCGATCCCAGGACCTGGAGATCATGACCTGAGCCGAAGGCAGTGGCTTAACCCACTGAGCCACCCAGGCGCCCCCTACTCTTCCTTCTTTTGGCTTCTTTTGCTTAGTTGAATCATGTTGGTCTCTTCAAAACTAGCTTGGCTAACTACTCAGAGAAGCCAGTAAAGAAACTGTCAAAATGCAAAAAAAAAAAAAAAAAAAAAAAAATGCACATGAAGAGATGTTCAACATCATTAGCCATTAGGGAAAAGCAAATTGAAAGCACAACAAAATATCACACACATGGTATGGCTAAAATAAAAAATAGTGACAATACCAAATGCTGGTGAGGATGTAGAGAAACTGGTGGAATGTAAAATGGTACAGCCATTCCAGAAAACATTTTGGCAGTTTCTTTAAAAAAAAAAAAATAAATAAACATACCACTACAATCTAATTCAGCAATTTCATCTCTGGGCATTTATCCTAGAGCAATAAAAAGTTATATTCACACAAAAATCTGTACAAGAATGTTTATAGCCAAATATTGGGGAAAAACACTCATGTATCCTTCAATGGGTAAATGGTTAAGCCATCTGTGACACATCCATATTATGAAATAGATTAAACAATAAAAAGTAATACACTTCTGATACATGACAAAAACTTGGATGGATCTCAAGGGGATTATACTGAGTGGAAAAAAAGAATCTCAAATGGTTACACAATGGTTTATTCCATGTATATAACATTTTCAAAATGAGAAGATTTGAGAGATGAACAGATTGTTGGTTTCCAGGAGCTATGGATGGGAATAGGAATGTGGGAGCAAAGTAAACAGGGTTATAAAAGGGCAACATGGGGGATCTTTCTGGTGATAGAACTATTCAGGATCATAACTATTATTGTGGTCACACACATGTACACACAAATGAGTACAGATAAAACAGGAAATCTGAATAAGATTGGTGGATTGGATCAATGTCAGTATCCTAGTTGTGATGTTGTACTATAGTTTTGCAAAATGTTGCTGTTGGAGGAAACTAGGTAAACTGTACCTGGGAACTCTGTATTATTTCTTGCAATTGCATTAGAATCTACAATTACCTCAATAAAAATTTCAATTGAAAATACCAATTGCATAAACAATTCTGGTACACTGAAAAGAAATTTTAAAAAATTAAAAAAAATACCAATTGCACGTAGTTCTCAAACCCAATTTTTTGAACTACAGTAACTAATACTAAGTCTTAAAAAGCATACATGTCTTCATGGTTCCTCTGACTGGTCCCCAAGCCCCTAATTAATCTTCATGTGGTCAGTCATCTTATTTTCCACTTCTCATATATGGGTCAATGTGTTCTTCTTTGAACATGTACAAAAGTCCATATTCTAACTCTGTCCCTTACCTAGGACTCTCCCATTAAGCCCTGTTTTCTAATCCAAAGGAACTGTCTCACTTTTAAATGAATGAAACAATGAGTGGCTATAACTTTCATGTGAGATTTGATCACCAGGTGTGGCGGCCATGAAGATGCATTGCTTGGATCTTCCTTTAAGAAATAACTTGCTGTTCATCTGCAAGGAGTGCAGTAATCTCTGTTGAGGAACATCATCAAAAAGACTTGACCTCCAGTTGATCTGTAAGCTGGACTCTGGCACTCAGATGCTCCTTAACACCTCTTCTGTCCTTGGAATTTGGGTTCCACTTGTGTTTTCCACTCCATTACAAGAGGCTGCCCCAAGGACATAGCCTTGAGATAGTGATATGGTGTTGGAAACACCTGCATAGTATATATGACTGAACCCAGAACAGCATGGCTCTTTATAAATTTTTAAGATTTGGCAGGTAGCGGGGGCACCTGGGTGGCTCAGTGGGTTAAAGCCTCTGCCTTCAGCTCGGGTCATGATCCCAGGGCCCTGGGATTGAGCCCCACATCGGGCTCCCTGCTCGGCAAGGAGCCTGCTTCCTCCTCTCTCTCTGCCTGTCTCTCTGCCTGCTTGTGATCTCTGTCTGTCAAATAAATAAAATCTTTAAAAAAAAAAAAAGATTTGGCAGGTAGGTGCAGGGATCCATTTATCTTGCTGCTGCCCAAGACAAGCCTCGTATGTAAGTTCACATTTCTTATTAATACTGTTACCTACCAGCCTGACCTGTCTCTTTTTTTAGTCTTTCTTTGCCCTCTGAGTACAGGGGCCAGTTTCAGATCATACCAGGAAAGTTTCTGGGAAGTTATAAACTAACAAGCTGGCAACCTCCAGGTGCAACACCTTTATGATCTGCCTCAGTGTTTGAGGGGAAGCCTAAGGGTTTCTCAGACCTGCACTTTGATCTGAAACTCTCTGCAAATACTTCTTCCTCCCCATTTTCCCTTTCACAGATAGCAGATCTGCAGCACAGTGGGAAGGGTTTTTTGACTTATCCTGTTTCCTTTCCTTTTTTCTTTCATAGCCATTACTCCTCAATAAGCCTCTTATACTCCTAAACTCTTCAATACTTGATTCCTGGACACCCAAACTGAGATACAATAAAAGTGCCTTTAAAAATCCCTCCAGTTGTAGGTTTGCCAAATAGTAATTCTTTAGCTGAATAGTAACCATGACAACTGTACTGCAAGAATTATGAAAATTTCATAATAGGATGCTTGTTTTCTCATGATAGTGGTTATAGTCAATATTTTTAAATGTTGTTTTATAGTAGAGTTGGTTTAAGGTGTTATGTGGCTGGAGTGAAATGCAGATAAAGCAAGGAGTTCAGTGGGGTTAAAGAGTTAGGAGGAACAGCATGGCTCAGATATTCATTGCGACACCATTACGGACGTCAAAGTTCCAATGTCAAAAGTATAAGACAAACACCATATGATTTCACTCATATGTAGAATTTAAGAAACAAAACAGATGAACATAGGGAAGGGAAGGAAAAATAAAAGATGAAAATAAAGAGAGATGCAAACCATAAGAGACTCTTAAGTCTAGGGAACAAACTGAGGGTTGGTGGAGGGGAGATGGAGGGGGGATGGGGTACTTGGGGTAATGGGCATTAAGGAGGGCACTTAATGGAATGAGCACTGGGTGTTATATGCAACTGATGAATCACTGAATTCTACACCTGAAACTAATAATATACTATATGTTAACTATATTGAATTTAAATGAAGGAGTTTTAAAGGGTACAAGTGGGGAAAAAATAATCTCAGTGGTTATATAAGACACCTACTTTTTGGATTGATTGAATTTTTATTTCTTGAAAATTAAGTGGTGATCTCATTAAGGCCAAAGTTCACAATCAGTATAATTTTGCCAACTTCTCCCTCAATGCTTTAGAGAGAGGTTTTGACTTAAGCTCATGCCTGTTTATAAAATCCATGATAACTGAAAATCTGAAAATTTTTGTAAGAATATTACAGGCTCTTGATTTTTAAAAAATTCAGGAAACCTAGGAGTTCCTGGGCAGCATGTATATACTTAGTTGGAAAATCATTTTATATTTTGAAAAAGACACCCCTCCTCACATACTTACCCTGCCATCTTAGGAAAATACTCCACTTCTGTTACTCTTTTTATTTGTCAGATTTTCTGGCATGTCACTCTAACCCTACTGATCACAACTAGAATTCATGCTGGCAGATTCTCTGGGTACAGTGGGTCAACTAGAGAAAGAAAATAACTGTATTTGGTTAAGATGTTTTCTTCTTTGCTCTGAATGCAAATTAGGACTATCTGAACTAGTTTATTTTGTGTAGTTCAAATTATTTTAACTTTGCTTTATTTTTTGCTGTTCATTGGAATTTTGGATTCATGATGTTTTAATCATTCCAAGTTTATTTTGAATAAACTAATGTGGGATTCAATTTCATTTTCCAAATTAAATATCTCCAGAAGAATCTAGAAATTGTAAGTTTGAGTAACCTGTGTATTATTCACAACATATCAGGCTCTATACTTTTATTTTAATTAAGATATGAAAAGTATCAAGAATATTTAGGTTTCAGGTGACTCAACCTGACATGTGACTCTAGACCTAAATCATTCATTGATTTGTTTATTCTTTCAACAAAGTTTTGAGTACTTGATGCATGCCAGACTTTATTCTAGGTCCTGGAGTTTGTCATAGTGAATAAGACAACATTAAAATTAAATTTAAAAAATTTAATTTAAGCTTATAGATCAGTGGGAGAGATAGAAAATCGGATTTTTAATACTGGATATTGATAAGTGTGAAATATTGGGTAAGTGGATATTGATAAGTGAAGAAAAGTAGAGCATGGTAAAGGGCTAGAGAGATCTAAGGCATTCTGTTTTAGAAAAGCTAGTCAGAAAAGTTTTTTTCCAAGGAGGTATCATTTGGACACAGATCTCAATGAAGTGAGAATAAGCCATGAAGATTCTAGGGAAGGAAGGATCCAGTTAGAGGAAACAGCAAAGGTAAAAGCACTGAGGTAGGAGTTGCTTGGTATGTGTGTATTAAGACTGCCATGTTTGGAGTATAATGAGGTTTTGAAAAAGTCAGCATGAATAAGATACTGTAGAACTCATGATAAGGATAAGAACTGTTTCTAAGCATGGCACTTCCTTATCTTTATCACCTTAATCTGTCAGTCATCACATTTATCAGCATTGTCAGTTAGTGTCTGATCCCCTTACCCTAAATTACCTTTGGATTATTTAACACTCATTTGCTAGGCACCTATTTTAAGTTAAGCACTGTGCTCATTGTGTTTAGCTGTGGACATAAAAAGAGAAACAAAACCTAGTCTCTGCCCTCTGATCATTAACAGTCCTGTGAAGGGATGCAGACTCATGCAATATCACCATTTGCCTCTTGTTAACGTACTTTGAGACAAGTATGAGGCACCATGGGAATGCTTTATGCTAAATTTCCTATTGTGAGAGTGGGACGGCTACATTAACACCCTCCAAAATAATTTCTTATATTTTTAAAATGTTTACTGCTTATAAGGCATTTTACATTATGGTGATAATCTTTACTGAGATAACTTTTATTTTTATTATTGATTGATTGATTGATTCCTGCACAGATACAGAGAGAAGAAAACACATTTGTAACTGTGAAAGGAATATACAAGATATTGGGACCTTCCAGTCCAATGAGTTAGGGGACATGAATATGCATGGCTGGCATATACAGAATCCCCGGACAAAAGGGAAAATTTTACAATTATGTACAAACTTTTGTGGTTATTTTTACTTTCATTAATCTTTAATAGTTAATTTTTCCTATTATGTGAAAGATTTTGAAAAAAAATTGAAAATGTAAAAAGAAGGTATATTAAGCATGTTATTTTAAATTTCAATTTTTAAGTGTCTCAGAAAAAGATTTTGGAGATGTGGTCCAAGATGGGGGAGGAGTAGGAGACCTTACTTTTGTCTGGTCCCAGGAATTCAGCTGGATAGCTATCAAACAATTCTGACCACCTGCAAACTCAACTGGAGATCAAAGAAAAGAATAACTGCAACTCTACAGATAGTCAAGCAACCATTTTCTGCAAGGTAAGAGGTGTGGAGTAGTGAATCTGAGGCAGTATATGGAAAGATAGACCGTGGGGAGAGGGAGCCACCATCAGCCAGCTACCGGCAAGTGATAGGGCAGCAGAGCACAAAATTGGAACTTTTATATGTCTGCTCCACTGAGGGACACCACTCACGCAACTAAGCAGGAGGTGGAACCCTCACTGGGACACTGTAGCCTCAGGATCCTTGGGGTCACAGGAAGACCAGGGGTGCCTGAGTGCAGCAGAGATCCCAGATATCATAGTGGGGAAGCTGGCAACAAAGAGTGAGACCAGGAGGGGCTCTCAGCTCTCAGCCGTGAACTGTGGCACAGTTGGGTGACTGCTCCAAAGCAGGGGCCCAACAAGTGGCAGAACCAGGGAGAACCCCCTACCTCCCCTGAGAGGAGCAGTGCAGGAGCACACCACAGGAGCCTGCTGGGTTTGGAGACTCCAAACAGGGTCATGTGCCTGAGATAGAAACCCTTGGTCACAGGCTGGGTGAGCATGGAGTGTGGCGGGAGAGCAGGGAAACAGGAGTGACTGCTGCTTTTCTCTGAAGGCTCACAGAGAAGTGGGTCCCCAAACTTTTGGCTTGGGGCCAGAGATTGGGAGGCCACCCTTTTCATTCTCATCCTCTGAACCTGCACTGAAAGCGTTCAGGGAACAAAAGCCACAGAGAGAACACCAGAGCAGATTACTTAGCCTGGCCTCCTGGCAAGTGTGGAGCAATTCCACATGGGTCAAAGACATTCGGGAATCAAAGCAACAAGCCCCTTCCCCAGAAGATGCATGAGCCCCCTGAGAGTTGGAGATAGATTAACCTGGAGGATTTGTTGAAGGGGGTGGACCACGACATTGTGGCTCTAGGCTGAAGATACCTGCATGGCCATGTTTGCTCTGATCCTTTAAAGGAAGCAGAAAGAGGCCAGGGAAGAGAAGCCATGCAGCCAACGAGCTCACATTAAGCCCATCCCCTTGACCCTTGAAGAGGGGGGGCAAATCCACCCAGGCAAAGATGCCTGGGAAACCAAGAAGCATGTCCCTCCCCAAGAAGACAGACTGGAAGAATAGGTGAATAAGTTTAAGCTTATTTCCCACAGAACTATAAAACTCCAGCATTAGGAAGAGATAATATAGAGCTCCAGGTGTTCCTTCATGACTCGCTTACACTTCAGGCTAAAATTTTGCATTTCTTTATTAGTTTCTTTTCTTACTCTTTTTTTTTTTAAACCCTGCTCCCACTTCAAGTAGATTCGTATTTCCCAACCTATGTTTTTAAGTCCCTTCTTAACTTTTATTTTCTTTCCATGTATATGTTTCAGAGATTTACACTCCATATTAGTCCGTTTTCCACTCTATTCAATTTTGTCTTGATGTATACATGGTTATATATGTCAATAATATGTCTATAATCTATCTATCTATAAAATATATATACACACACATCAGAACTTATATATATCTATATATATATCTATATATATATATATATATATATATATATATATATACACACACACACATACACATCAGAACTTATATGTATATAAGTTCTGATTTCTTTGCAATTTTGGGATATAGTACCTTCTAACACACAGACCCAAATCAAGCAGAAACAGGCAGATATTCACCCTGCTGTGTCCACCCTGAGAGATTATAATCTGTCTCAATGCCCCCTTTTTTCTTTTTTTTTCCTCTTTTATCTTTTTCTTTTAATTGTTTTTGGAAGATCATCTTGGCTTTGATGGTGTATCTGTGGTAGCTTTCGACCACTTTTGGATTTTTTTGTAGGTACATTTTGCTTGGGTCATGGTTGATATTTTGGACTCTGTCTATTTCCTCAACCATCCCTCAACAGAATGACTAGGAGAAGGAATTCCTAACAAAGAAAAGAACCAGAGACAATGTCCTTTGCCACAGGTCTAATGGATATGGATATAAACAAGATGTCAGAGATAGACTTCACGGTAGCAATCATGAAATCAATAGCTAGTCTTGAAAGAAGAATTAGTGACAATATAGAATCTCTAAAGGCAGAAATGTGATCTAACCAGGCCAAACCGAAAAATGCTATGAATGAGATGCAGTCCAAACTTGATACTCTAACAACCAGGGTAAATGAAGTAGAAGAACAAATTAGTGATCTAGAAGATAAGCTGATAGAATGGAGGAAGCTGAGGAAGATGGGGAGAGGCAGCTAGGAACCAATGAGAATAGACTTAGATCAATGATGTCATGAAATGTTACAATGTCAGAATTATTGGGAAGGAAACAAGCATTTGTGTCCAAGAGGCAGAGAGGACCCTCTCCCAAGATCAATAAAAATAAATCAACACCTGTGCATATAATAGTGAATTTTGCAAAGATTTGAGCCAAGGAAGCTATCCTGACAGCAGCAAGGGGAAGAGGTTTCTTATGTACAGAGGGAAGAACATCAGAATAACATCAGACCTACCCACAGACAATTGGCAAGCTGCAAATGGCTGGCAAAACATATTCAGCATACTAAATGAGAACATGCAGCCAAGAATACTTTATCCAGCCAGGCTGTCATTCAGAATGGATGGAGAGAAAAAGAGCTTCCAGGGCTGAGAGAAACTGAAAGAATATGTAACAACTAACCCAGACCTGCAAGAAATATTAAGGGAGATTCTATAAAAGAAGAAAGACACCAAGAGTAATATAGACCATAAATTTACAATCTATAGAAACAGGGACTTCACAGGTGATATGATGGCACTAGATACATATCTGTCAATAGTTACCCTCAGTGTGAATGGCCTAAATGCTCCCATTAAATGGCACAGGGTTGTATATTGGATAAAAAGACAGGACCCATCCACATACTGTCTACAAGAGACTCATTTTGAACCCAAAGACACCTCCAGATTGAAAGTGAGGGGATGGAGAACAATTTGTCATGCCAACAGACCTCGAAAGAAAGCTGAGGTAGCAATTCTCATATCAGGCAATTTAGATTTTAACCCAAAGACTGTAGTAAGAGATGTAGAGGGACACTATATCATACTTAAAGGGTCTATCCAACCAGAAAATCTGGCAATTGTAAATATCTATGCCCCCAACATGGTAGTAGCCAACTACATAACCCAAGTATTAACCAAAATAAAGAATCATGTTGATAATAATACATTAATAGGGAGACTTCAACACTCCACTCTCAGCAATGGACAGGTCATCTAAGCAGAAGATCAACAAGGAAACAAAGAACTTTGAATGACACACTGGACCAGATGGACCTCATATATATACATACAGAACATTCCACCCTAAAACAACAGAATACTCATTCTTCTCAGGTGCACATGGAACATTCTCCAGAATAGACCACACACTAGGTCACAAATCAGGTCTCAATCAATACCAAGAGAGTGAGATTATCCCCTTTATGTTATCAGAGCACAATACTTTGAAACTGGAACTCAATCACAGGAAAAAAATTGGAAGGAATTCAAACACTTGGAAGTTAAAGAGTATCCTGTTAAAGAATGATTGGGTCAATGAGGAAATTAAAGAAGAACTTAAACAATTCATGGAAACTAAAGAGAATGAAAATACATTGGTCCAAAACCTATGGGATACTGCAAGGCAGTCCTAAGGGTGAAATACATAGCCATCCAAGCCTCTCTCAAAAAAGTAGAAGATTCCCAAATGCACAAGCTAACCTTACACCCAAAGGAACTGGAGAAAGAACAGCAAATAAAATCTAAACCAAGCAGGGAAGAGAAATTATAAAGATTAGAGCAGAGATCAATGAAAAAGAACCAGATAAACAGTAGATCAATGAAACTAGAAACTGGTTCTTTGAATGAATTAACAAGATCGATAAAACTCTGGCCAGATTTATCCAAAAGAAAAGGGAAAGGACCAAAATCAAGATAGAGAGTTTATCATAATTTCACTTTCTGGTTTTATCCTTTTAAAAAGTTTTTACTTAAATTCCAGTTAGTTAACATACCGTGTAATATTAGATTCAGGCGTACAATTTAGTGATTCGACACTTCCATACAACACACTTGTTCATCACAAGTGCACTCCTTAATCCCTATCTTCTATTTCACTCATTACCTGACTCACCTCCCTTCTGGTAACCATCAATTTGTTAGAGTGTGTTTCTTGGTTTGCATTTCTCTCTTTCTCTCTCTCTCTTTTCCCCTTTGCTCATTTGCTTTGTTTTTTTTTTTTTTTAAATTCCACATATGAGTGAAATCATATGGTATTTGTCTTTCCCTGACTGACTTATTTTGCTTAGCATTATACTGTCTAGCTTCATCAATGTCATTGTAAATGGCAAGATTTCATTCTTTTTATGGCTGAGTAATATTCCATTGTGTATATATACCACTTCTTCTTTATCCTTTCATCAGTCCATGGACACTTGGGATGTTTCTATAACTTGGCAATTGTAGATATTTGTGCTATAAACATAAGGGTACATGTATCTTTTCGAATTAGTACTTTTGTATTCTTTGGGTAAATACCTAAATGGTTTGGGAAAACTGGACAGCAACATGCAAAAGAATGAAACTGGACCGCTTCCTTATAAGATATACAAAAATAAATTAAAAATGAATGACAGACCTAAATGTGAGACCTGAAACTATAAAAATCCTAGAAGGGAACACAGGCAGTAACTTTGACATTGGCCATAGCAAAGTATTTCTAGATATTTCTCCTGAGGCAAGGGAAACAAAACCAAAAAATAAACTATTAGGACTGATTCAAAATAAAAAGCTTCTGCACAGTGAAGGAAACAATCAACAAAATAAAAAGGCAATGTACAGAATGGGAGAAGATATTTGCAAATGACATATTTGATAAAGGGTTAATATCCAAACTATATAAAGAACTTAAAAAACTCCACACCTCAAAAGTGAATAATCCAGTTAAAAAATGGTCAGAAGCCATGAATAGTCATATAGATGGGCAAGAAACACATGGAAAGATGCTCAACATCACTGATCATCAGGGAAATGCAAATCAAAACTACAACGAGATATCATCTCACACTTATCAGAATGGCTAAAATCAACAACATGCTGGCAAGGATATGTAGAAAGGGGAATCTTTTTGCACTGTTGATGAGATAACTTTTAAAAACCCCTAATATAGTGTCTGGAACATACATGCATTTAGCAAGTAAATGGTAATTCACTTTTACTTTACAACCATTGAAGAGTTGCTCAGGTTGCTTGGTTTAGTGATGAAGTAATGGGTTAATTGCCAAATAGCCAATAAATGGTAGAGAAAGGACTTTGTTTCAGGCTCCTATTGTTACAAGAACAGATAGTGGTTAAGGTCACTTCACATGTTGAAGGGATTGGTTTGGGTTGTCAGTCAAGATTTGTGAAGAAATGAGCAGGAATCTCAGGGTAGACACCTAAAACAGCTATATAGTTGAATTTCATGAGGACTGGAAGGTTTGTGGAAACTAAAGATTTTCAAAATTCAGCACAGCTCTAGTAAATTAATAAATTGGCAGTAACTGGCTGCAATGGAACCTGAAAGTGGGTGGCAAGTGTGGAGAGCAAGATTGGGCATCATCACTGACTAGCAAAATGCTTTTCCAAATTACACCTTCAGCCTCCAGAGACTCTTCCAGGGGTTACTGGCCAAGAGTTGAATGATTAAATCCATCAGATACTTGCTGTTTTTCAGCTTTATTGGAATATAATTGCCCAATAAAATAATGAGATATTTAAAATGTACAACATAATGATTTGATGTATGTATACATTGTGGAAGGATACCCTTCACTGAAGTAATTAACATATCCATCGCCTCACAGATTTACCTTTGTGTGTGTGTGAGAGGACATTTAAATCCTACTCTCTTAGCAAATTTAAAGTACGCAATAGTGTTATCAACTATAGTCATGATGTTTTACATGAGACCCTCAGACCTTATTCATCTTATAACTGAAAGTTTGTACCCTTTTACCTCTCCTCATTTCCCTCACCTCCAAGTCTCTGTCCTGGCAACTGTTTTCTATTCTGTTTCTGAATTCAACTTTCCCTTTCTCTTTTTTCTCTTTTCCCCTTCCCTTCCCTGCTCCTCTCTCCTCTCCTCTCTTCCCTTCCTTCCTCTCTCTTCCTTTCCTTCCACCCTTCCTTCTTCCCTCCCTCCCTTCCTTCCTTCCTCCCTCCTTCCCTTCCTCTTTCTTTCTTTCTTTCTTCCTTCCTTCCTTCCTTCCTCCCTCCCTCCCTCCCTTCCTCTTTCTTTCTTTCTTTCCTTTTTTTCTTTCTCTATCTTCCTTCTCCTTCATTCTTTCCTCCCTCCCTCCCTTCCTTCCTCCTCTTCCTTCCTTCCTTCCTTCCTTCCTTCCTTCCTTCCTTCCTTCCTTCCATCTTCCTTCTCCTTCCTTCTTCCTTCCTTTCTCTTTCTTTCTTTCTTTCTTTCTTTCTTTCTTCCTTTCTTCCTTTCTTTCTTCTTTTCTCCTATGCATTAATGATACTGTGCAGTATTTTCAGTATCTTTCTCTCTCTGTTTGGCTTATTTTGCTTAGCATAACACCCTCCAGTTTCACCCATGTTGTCAAAAATGTCAGACTTCCTTCTTTATTTTTTTAAAAGATTTTATTTATTTATTTGACAGACAGATCACAAGTAGGCAGAAAGGCAGGCAGAGAGAGAGAGAGGAGGAAGCAGGCTCCCCGCTGAGCAGAGAGCCCTATGTGGGGCTTGATCCCAGGACCCTGGGATCATGACCTGAGCCAAAGGCAGAGGCTTTACCCCACTGAGCCAGACTTTCTTCTTTATTAATGCTGACTAATATTCCATTGTGTATATACACTATATGTTCTTTATCCATTCACCTGCCAACATAAGTTATTTCCATACCTTGGAACTGTGAATATTGTGAATAATGCTGCAGGTGAACATGGAAGTACAGATACATCTTTGAGGTAATGGTTTTATTTTCTTTGGCTATACACCCAGAAGTAGGATTGCATATAGTAGTTCTATTTTTAATTTATTGAGGAACTTCCATACGATTTTCCATAGTGGGTGCACCAGATACATTCTAGCCAGCAGTGTACAAAGATTCCCTTTTCTTCACATTCTTACCAGTATTCTTTTTAACCAGCATTTGTTATCTTTTGTCTTTTTGATAATATCCATCCTAACAGGTATGAGGTGATACTTCATTGTGGTTTTCATTTACATTTAATTGATGAATAGTGATGTTAAGCATTGTATATTGGCCTTTTGTAGGTTTTTGCTATTGAATCATATGAGTTCCTTGTGTATATTGGATATTAACCATTTATTTGATATGTGGTTTGCAAATATTTTCTGATTCCACAGATTGCTCATGCATTCTTCTGACCTCCATGAATGTTTTTATGATAGTTATTTTGAACTTTATCAGATAAGTCACTTCTCTGTTTCATTAAGATCTGTTTCTGGAGATTTTTCTTGTTCTTATGTTTAGAACATATTTTTCTGTTTCTTCATTTTCATTGATTCTCTGTGCTGGTTTTGTCCATCAGATAAAACAGTCATCTTCTCCAGTTTTGACAGAGTGATTTTGTGTAGTAGATGAATTTCTTCAATCAGCTTTACCTGAGTTCCAGGTTGTCTCTCAAACTTGCATGATTTTCCAAGCCATCTTCTTTGTTCTTAGTGGCTCCCAGTAGTTGAAGTTGTGCCAAGACCAATCAGTGTCCCAGAGGGGAGGATTGAAATCAGCACGTAGATGCAGGCTGATTAGAAATTGGGCTCTCAGACAGAAGCTGATAAAATATGTAATTAAGACCCTTCCAAGGAGAAACTGGGAGATGGATGTTTTTGTCTTCTCCCTCTGTGCTGAGCCCTGGGGGAATAGCCATGGAGTAGGTCCCCTTGCATCATTTAAAATTTTCTTTGTTATATCTGTGGAGGCCAAGAAAAACAAGGCTGTACCCACCTCGAGTTTAGCCCTGACATAAGTACAGCCAACTTGACAAAGCAAAAGCTGGCACCTTGCACCCCCTCTCCACCCGCTCCCCTCCCCTCGGTAGTATGTGTGAACAAATAGTTAACTTGTAGAAATAACAATCCTGCAAGACAGGAGTCTCCCTCAGTTTACAAATGTCCCAGTGCTAAATCTCACTAACAAAGACGCTTGATAGGAGGAATGTGACATTTCACCAGGAAACTCCCAACTGTCTTCATGTTAGTGCCTCATTAGAGGGAAAAATGGCCTTGGCTTGATAATAACCAGGCCTCCAGTATCCTGACAGTCTTCTTTACCCTGATAGCCCTTCTGAATATCCCCTTTGTCCTCACCCACTGCCAAGTCCACCCCTACTCTGCCTTTAAAAACTGACTGTAATCTGGTTCGGGGTCCAAGTCCCTACTCTGCTGTGTTGGGTACACTTGGGCCCAAGCTTAAGCTTGTCAAATAAACCCTCGTATGATTACATCAGTGTTGGCTCCTTGGTGGTCTCTCAGACGCGAAAACTCGGGCATAACAATATCCTATAGGACTCATGAATGCAAGCTCTGTTGGCTGTCAGAGCTAGGTGACTTAAAAGTCCCATCCTGGATGGCAGCTGCAAAAGGCAGTGTGCCAGATTTTTGTATAAGCTCCTTCCAGGGAGACACCGGTGGCTTGGTTTTATCGTTTGAGCCAGCAGGAAGGAGAGGGTGGGGGAAGTTCCCACTGGCTTCCCTATCTCAGGGGAGGATTGCAGCCAACCTCTAAATGCATGTTAAATTGGGATCCATACCTCTGGCAACAGCTTGTAAAATATACAGTTAGACCTCTTTTAAGGAAAAACTGGGAGATGGGCATTTTTATCTGCTCTCTCTGTGGGTCTATGCTGAGCCCTGCTTGCATCCATTAAGAACTGCCTCTTTGTTTGCTATAGTTGTCTAGGTCTTATGGATGAAAGTCCTGTAGGTTTTCAGAGGTAGGTGTTTTGTGGGGCCCATTTGGGGGTTGGAGTCTTAAAAGTTGGTCACTGGATATGTAGTCAAGACCCTTTACTTCTCAGGGAGAAGATGGGGGTGGGGATTCTCTCCCAATTGTACAGCACTTTGCTTGAGTGGGATTTATGGTGAGAGTGTGTCTCAGCCTTTCCTACCCAT
>NW_019154180.1:2252066-2258112 GCF_002288905.1 Enhydra lutris kenyoni | reverse complement strand
GGGGTTAGAGCCCTTGCAGGGACAAGGACCTCTCAGGACCCACTGGGTCACAAAAAGACAAGGGGTGTCTGAGTACAGCAGAGCTGCCAGGTATCAGAGCGGGAAAGCCAGCTGCAGAGACAGAGCCGAGGAGAGGGCTTTCAGCTTGGGGTACCTTAAACTGTGATTCACAACACAGTCGGGCCACTAATCTTCGAGCAGAGACCTCACAAATGGCAGATCCGGGGAGACTCACCTTCTGGGAGGAGCAGTGCAGAAGTGCTGCAGGAATTGGCTGGGTTGGAGACTCCAAACAGGGCCGTGAGCCAGAGATAGAAATGCTCGGTCACAGGACAGGAGAGCACAGAGCGTGGCCAGAAACCAGGGAAACCGAAGGGATTGACTGCTTGCCTCTGAGGGTGCACTGAGGAGTGGGGCCCCGAGCTCTCAGCTCCTACCAGCCAGAGATTAGGAGGCCGCCATATTCATTCTCCTCCTCCAGAGCTCTACGGAAAGCATTCAGGGAACAAAAGCTCCCAAGAGGGAACCCAAACATATTACTTAGCCTGGCCACTGGCAAGGGTGGCGCAATTCCACCTCCAGCAAAGACATTTGAGAATCACTGCAACAGGCCTCTGCCCCAAAGGATCAGCAAGAACGTCCAGCCAAGAACAAGCTCACTGATCAATGAGAACTGCCGAACTCCAGAGCTGAGGGAAAGCAACACATAGAATTCACGGCTCTTTTACCATGATTCCTTAGTCTTTCAAAGTTAAATTTTTTTAGTTTTATTTTTTTCTTATTCTTTTTTTTTAATTTTTCCTCTTTCCTATTTTAACCTTTTTTAACTATTTCATCTTAACAATGTCTTTTTAAAAAATATCTTAAAATTTTCATTGTTATAGTCATATTCTATCCCTTCATTGTATTTAACCTTATTATTTATTTATTTTTTTAGACATATAGGTTTTTCCTTCATTAAAATTTTGGGATACAGTTTCTTCTAAAAGATCAAAGTATACCCTAAATCTAGCACATGGCTCTTTTCTAGTCTCCAGCCTGATCACATTCTATCCTTTTTTTTAATCCAACTTCTTATCTTATCAATTCCTATTATAGAATCTTTTTAAATATTCTTCTCTAGAGTCATATTCCATCCCCGCATCCTCTTTGCCCTTATTTGTGTGTGTGTGTGTGTGTGTGTGTGTGTATGTGTATATATATATATACACATACACAAGCTTTTCTTTTCTTTCTTTCTCTTTTCCCCCTCCTTTCTTCTCCCCCTGGTTTCATTTCTCTTCTGATTTGGTTAGTGTATATTTTTTTCTCGGGTCATGGCTACCCTTTTAGCATTTTGTTCTCTCATTCATCTATTCTTATCTGGATAAAACGACAAAGCAGAAAAACTCTCCTCAAAAAAAAAAAAAAAAAAAGAACAAGAAGCAGTACTGACGGCTAGGGACCTAATTAATACAGATATTAGTAAGATGTCAGAACTAGAATTCAGAATGACAATTATCAAAATGCTAGCTGAACTTGAAAAAAGCATGGAAGATACTAGAGAATCCCTCTCTGGAGAAATAAAGAAACTAAAATTAACCAAGTTGAAATTTAAAAAGCTATTAATGGGGTGCAATAAAAAATGGAGGCTCTTATTGCTAGGATAAATCAGGCAGAAGAGAGAATTAGTGATGGAGAAGACCAAATGATGGGGGAAAAAGAAGCTGAGCAAAAGAAAGACAACCAACTACTGGACCAGGAGTGGAGAATTTGAGAGATAAGTGATACCATAAGACGAAACAATATTAGAATAATTGGGATCCCAGAAGAAGAAGAGAGAGAGACATGGGCAGAAGGTATATTGGAGCAAATTATAGCAGAGAATTTCCCTAATTTGGCAAAGGGAACAAGCATCAAAATCCAGGAGGCACAGAGAATCCCATTCAAAATCAATAAAAATAGATCAACACCCCATCATCTAATAGTAAAACTTACAAGTCTCAGTGACAAAGAGAAAATCCTGAAAGCAGCTCAGGACAAAAGGTATGTAACATAAAATGGTAGAAATATTAGATTAACAGCAGACCTATCCACAGAGACCTGGCAGGCCAGAAAGGACTGGCATAATATATTCAGAGCAGAAAAATATGCAGCCAAGAATACTATATCCAGCTAGGTTGTCATTAAAAAATAGAAGGAGAGATAAAAAACTTCCAGGGCAAACAAAAACTAAAAGAATTTGCAAGCACCAAACCAGCCCTATAGGAAATAGAGAGAAACCCTAAAAGTAACAGACCAGAAAGGAACAGAGACAATATACAGTAAGAGTCATCTTACAGGCAATACAATAGCACTAAATTCATATCTTTCAATAGTTACCCTGAATGTAAATGGGCTAAAGGCCCCAATCAAAAGACACAGGGTATCAGAATGGATATAAAACAAGACCCATCGATATGCTGTCTGCAAGAAATTCATTTTAGACCCAAAGACACCTCCAGATTTAAAGGGAGGGGTTGGAAAACAATTTACCATGCTAATGGACATCAAAAGAAAGCTGGGTTGGCAGTCATTATATCAGATAAATTAGATTTTAAATCAAAGACTATAATAAAGGATGAGGAAGGATACTATATCACACTTAAAGGGTCTATCCAACAAGAAGATCTAACAATTTTAAATATCTATGCCCCTACCATGGGAGCACCCAATTATACAAACATCTACAATAATACAGTAATAGTAGAGGACTTTAACACCCCCCTCACTGAAATGGACAGATCATCTAAGCAAAAGATCAACAAGGAAATAAAGGCTTTAAACAACACATTGGACCACGCTGGATCAGAATATATCACAGATATATTCAGAACATTCAATCCCAAAGCAACAGAATACACATTCTTCTCTACTGCACATGGAACATTCTCCAGAAGAGATCACATCCTGGGTTACAAATCAGGTCTCAACTGGTACCAAAATACTGGGATCATTCCCCACATATTTTCAGACCACAATGCTTTGAAACTAGAATTCAACCACAAGAGGAAAGTTGGAAAGAACTCAAATACATGGAGGCTAAAGAGCATCCTACTAAAGAATGAATGGGTCAACCAGAAAATTAAAGAAAATTTTTAAAAATTCATGGAAACACATGAAAATTAAAACACAACTGTTCATAATCTTTGGGACACAGCAAAGGTGGTCCTGAGAAGAAATTATATAGTAAAACAAGCCTTTCTCAAGAAACAAGAAAGGTCTCAACTACACAACCTAACCCTACACCTATAAGAACTGGGCAAAGAGCAGCAAAGAAAGCCTAAAATCAGCAGGAGAAGAGAAATAATAAAGAGCAGAGCAGAAATCAATGAATAGAAACCAAAACAGCAGCAGAACAAATCAACAAAACTATGATCTGGTTCCTTGAAAGAATTAATAAGATTGATAAACCCATGGACAGACTTATCAAAAAGAAAAGAGAAAGGACCAAAATTAATAAAATCATGAATGAAAGAGGAGAGATCACAACCAACACCAAAGAAATACAAACAATTATAAGAACATATTATGAGCAACTATACGCCAGCAAATTTGACAATCTGGAACAAATGGTGGTATTCCTAGACATATAAACTACCAAAACTAAACCAGGAAGAAATAGAAAACCTGAACAGCAAAGAAATTGAAGCAGTAATCAAAAATCTCCCAACAAACAAGAGCCCAGGGCCAGACGGCTTCCTAGGGGAATTCTACCAAACATTTAAAGAAGAATTAATACCTATTCTCCTGAAACTGTTCCAAAAAATAGAAATGGAAGGAAAACTACCAAACTCACTTCATAAGGCCAGCATTACCTTGATCCCAAAACCAGACAAAGACCCCATCAAAAAGGAGAATTACGGACCAATATCCTTGATGAACACAGATGCAAAAATTCTCACCAAAATACTAGCCACTAGGATCATTAAAAGGAATATTCACCACAACAAAGTGGGACTTATTCCTGGGCTGCAAGGTTAGTTTAACATCCACAAATCAATCAGTATGATATGATACATTAATAAAAGAAAGAACGAGGGGCGCCTGGGTGGCTCAGTGGGTTAAAAGCCTCTACCTTCGGCTCAGATCATGATCCCAGAGTCCTGGTATCAAGCCCCACATTGGGCTGTCTGCTCAGCAGGGAGCCTGCTTCCTCCTCTTTCTGCCTGCCTCTCTGCCTACTTGTAATCTCTGTCTGTGAAATAAATAAATAAAATCTTTAAAAAATAAAAGAAATAAAAGAAAGAACGAGAACCATATGATATTCTCAATAGATGCTGAAAAAGCATTTGATAAAGTACAGCATCCTTTCTTGATCAAAACTCTTCACAGTGTAGGGTTATCAATACCTCAATATCATCAAAGCCATCCATGAAAAATCCACAGTGAATTTCATTCTCAATGGGGAAAAGCTGAGAGCTTGTCCCCTAAGGTCAGGAATACGGCAGGGTTGTCCACTATCACCACTGCCATTCAACATAATACTAGAGGTCCTCGCCTCAGGAATCAGACAACAAAAAGAAATAAAAGGCATCTGAATCGGCAAAGAAGTCAAACTCTCACTCTTTGAAGATGATATGATACTTTCTGTGGAAAACCCACTCCAAAACTGCTAGAACTGATACAGGAGTTCAGTAAAGTGTCAGGATATAAAATCAATGCACAGAAATCAGTTGCATTTGTATACACCAACAACAAGACAGAAGAAAGAGAAATTAAGGACTCAATCCATTTACAATTGCACCCATAACCATAAGATACCTAGGAATAAACCTAATTGAAGAGGAAAAGAATCTGTAATCAGAAAACTATAGAGTACTCATGAAAGAAATTGAGGAAGACACAAAGAAATGGAAAAACATTCCATGCTTATGGATTGGAAGGACAAATATTGTGAAAATGTCTATGCTACCTAAAGCAATCTATACATTTAATGCAATCCCTATCAAAATACCATCAATTTTTTTTTCAAAGAAATGGAACAAATAATCCTAAAATGTACATGGAACCAGAAAAGACCCCAAAAGCCCAAGGAATATTGAAAAAGAAACCAAAGTTAGCGCCATCACAATTCCAGACGTCAAGCTCTATTACAAAGCTGTAATCATAAGACAGTATGGTACTGGCACAAGAACAAACACATAGATTTAGGGAACAGAATAGAGAGCCCAGAAATGGACCCTCAACTCTATGGTCAACTAATCCTCGACAAAGCAGGAAAGAATGTCCAATGGAAAAAAGATGGTCTCTTCAACAAATGGTGTTGGGGGAAATTGGGACAGCTGCATGCAGAAGAATGAAATTGGACCATTTCCTTATACCACACACAAAAATAGACTCCAAATGGATGAAAGACCTCAATGTGAGACAGGAATCCATCAAAATCTTTGAGGAGAACACAGGCAGCAACCTCTTCGACCTCAGCCACAACAACTTCTTCCTAGAACCATTGCCAAAGGCAAGGGAATCAAGGGCAAAAATGAACTATTGGGACTTCATCAAGATCAAAAGCTTTTGCACAGCAAAGGAAACAGTCAACAAAACCAAAAGACAACCAACAGAATGGGAGAAGATATTTACAAATGACATATAAGATAAAGGGCTAGTACCCAAAATCTATAAAGAACTTATCTAACTCAATACCCAAAGAACAAATAATCCAACCAAGAAATGGGCAGAAGACATGAACATACATTTCTCCAAAGAAGACCCCAAATGGCCAACAGACACATGAAAAAAGTCTCAACATCACTCAGCATCAGGAAAATACAAATCACCTCACACTACTCAGAATGGCTAAAATTCCTTAAGAAATAAAAAATAGAGCTTCCCTATGACCCTGCAATTGCACTACTGGGTATTTACCCCAAAGATACAGATGGAGTGAAAAGAAGGGCCATCTGTACCCCAATGTTTATAGCAGCAATGACCACGGTTGCCAAACTGTGGAAAGAACCAAGATGCCCTTCAACGGACGAATGGATAAGGAAGATGTGGTCCATATACACTATGGAGTATTATGCCT
>NW_019154180.1:2179667-2251966 GCF_002288905.1 Enhydra lutris kenyoni | reverse complement strand
ATGCTGAGTGAAATAAGTCAAGCAGAGAGAGTCAATTATCATATGGTGTCACTTATTTGTGGAGCATAACAAATAGCATGGAGGACAAGGGGAATTAGAGAGGAGAAGGGAGTTGGGGGAAATTGGAAGGGGAGGTGAACCATGAGAGACTATGGACTCTGAAAAACAATCTGAGGGGTTTGAAGCAGCAGGGGGTGGGAGGTTGGGGGAACCAGGTGGTGGGTATTAGAGAGGGCACAGATTGCATGGAGCACTGGATGTGGTGCAAAAACAAGGAATACTGTTATGCTGAAAATAAAAAAAAACTAATGATGTACTATATGGTGACTAACATAACAAAATAAAAAATAATAGAATAAAAAAACTTGTGAGTTGTAACATAGATTAAAGATTTTTATTTCCTAACAGTTCCTTTGGGTTGACAATAGACCTCTTCCACCAGCAATCTTGTTTCAAGAAGTGTGAAGGAGTCATATTACCTT
The DNA here is from genome assembly GCF_002288905.1 of Enhydra lutris kenyoni. Classification (NCBI taxonomy): domain Eukaryota; kingdom Metazoa; phylum Chordata; class Mammalia; order Carnivora; family Mustelidae; genus Enhydra; species Enhydra lutris. The sequence continues at coordinate 2,251,484 of NW_019154180.1, read as the reverse complement.
ATTATGATGTGATGGAAGGAGAGATACAATGTCATTTTTAGACCTGGACTCAATATGCTTCTCATTAAGGACAGGGAGTTGGGGGAGAGAAGTCACTGGGACAGCCTAGATACTAGAAATAGCAGAAATAGACCTGGGAAGTTCTCCTGTGGGTATGAAGAATTCTCTGGTAAAGACTTGACACCCTGTTTAATTGTGAGCAGACATTAGCTGCGTAAAATTGTTCAGAGTAGACCTGAGTAGACCATCAAAGAGAAGACACAAATTTATTTGAGTCTGATAATGATGACTAATTTATTCTTGAAGGGGTATTTGTGATTGGTTTTGTACAGTAATGAGACTATGCCTATGACATGGGAGTTGAACATGCCAACAGTGAGAGAAATCCCATGAAGAAGTCTTACTTTCAGAGGCTATGAATTATGTTGGATACTACTCACTGGCAACTTGAAAGAACTGGGCATGTGCAAATAATTTTGAAAGACCAAATTCCAACTGTGCCTGGATATCCAGGAGTGAATGTTTAATACTCTAGGTGGAGGTTCAGGCAAACAAAGGGTGATAAATCTCCTAGTATGTAAGTCATGCCTTTCATCCTAAATGAGTTGTTCTTATACTTGTGTTATTTTCTGTGCTAGAACACAAGCACAGATGGAGCTGATACATCAAGGAGCAGATTGCATTTGTCTCAATGTTCCTTTCCTAGCCTTTCTTTTTCACTTTCAGACCCCTGGCTTAGCACAAAGCTTGGTTTAGGGAGATGTTATTGACAGGATCAAGTGCATGCTGGAATTTTAATTTTGTAAGCCATATTGCTGGAGACATGTCCATGATGGGGGCAAGGTTGCTTTCTAAATATTTTCCTAAAATCTTAGTGATTTATTAAACACTTTACTCTTTCTGTTGAAAACCAGCTCAGACCATTCATCCCAGTCCCATTGAATGATGGAGAAAATTTTATTTATAGCAGTTTCATAGTCACCTCTAGTTACCAATGACCCTTCTCAAAGCTGCAGATAGGCCAACTATTGCAAAGTTTGTATTTCAATTAAATAGTTTAACTTTTGTTGGATGGTTTTTTCATGCTCTCACCACTTCATCTATTTCTCATTATCTGTACTCATATAACCTGCCTTACTCTTATTTCTTTGAACTGTGTACACTTCTAATGTTAATCACTCCACTTAGATAGCACTCAAGTAAGTTTTACTTCTCTCTTGCATTACCAATCTTTCCTTTTCTACTGAATTATTTCCATCTGTTGACAAACCTGCTGCAATACCTTCTATCTTAAAAATACTAAAAACACCTCCTTGGACCTCACATTCCCCTTCTGATTCCTTAAGTATGTCTTCACTTTTCTTTAGAGCACATTTTCTCAGAAGAATTTCCTAAACTTACTGTTTCCCCTTTCTCTTCCATCATCTCATAAATCCATTGCAGTCAGATTTTTCAATTTCATCACTGCACTGAAACTTCTCTTGTCAAGTTTGTCAAAGAACTTTACTTTATCAATCCCAATGGTCAAACCTCATTCTTCATCATACTTAATTTGTCAAAAGCATCTACAACTTTATTTCCCTTTCTTCTTGAAAGTATGCCTTGCCCTGGCTTTTGTTACCCCATTCTCTTTAAATTATTCTCCTGCTTCATTGGCCACCCTCAGTTTCTGTCATTTATCTCTTTACCTGCCATTCAAATATTGGGGCACCCCTAGGCTCAGTGCTAAGACCTCTTATTTTGATCTATTCTCTTTCTAGGTGATCTTCTCAATGACTTTAAATATGATCTCTATAGTGACAACTCATCTCCAGTTTTAAAACCTTTCCTAAGAGGTATATTTCCAACTACTTAGCATCTCCACTGAGATGCATGTCCCAAATCCAGCTCTCAATTGTCTATCTCTCCTAAAATGGAAAACAAAAACCCAACAGCAATAAACCATCACTATACACATCCTTAATTTTCACTACCTAAATTATCCCTGAAGTTACTTTTATCAGCTACACAATTTGGAACAGCTGGTATAAAGTTAACAGATGTCAGATAGAAAGCAGAAGTACTCAGCTTTCATTTTGTGCTCATATTTTCCAGTAACGAAAAAAGTCATCAAACTGGAAATGATAGATTGAGTCTTAACCAGGAGAGGTACTATTCCACTAATGAGTGTTTGTTATTGTGTGTGGGAGTTCTTTGGTTACACAATAACTGAAGGAGTGGAAGATGCTGCTAGCATTTAGTAGGCAGGACCTAGGTAAGCTAAAAGTCCTTCAAAGTGCAAGATGGCATATCACAGAGAATTGTCCCACTCCAGATGCCACCAGTGCCCTCATTGCAAAAGCTAGAGTATAATTTTTAGAGAAAGAATTACATTCCAAGGGAAGATGTACTACAAATAAATAAATTCAGTTCATAGCACAGGTGAATTTCATCTTAGAACACTGAGAGAACTTTATGGTATTATATTTGAGGTTTTGTCAATCTCATTTGAAGAATTATTATAAACATCAGATGGGAGAGGATCCAGTTTAGTAGACAAAAAATAAATAGTCTTAATGTGTTATAGTCCCATCTCATTCTTTATCAAAGTAGTGTTCCTAAGCTTGATAGCTACTGTAATTCACTTTAGTTTAAATAAATGAATATTTATTGAGCAACTATTGCTTCTCAACCCATGGTTAATCTTCTCTCCTTATCTTACTTGACCTCTCAGCTGCATAATCTTTGAAGATCCTTCCAACCCTGGAATGTGAAGATTCTGAGTTTTTGGCTCCAAATGATAAAAGCAAATAGGCATTACTTGAAGCTTCTTCTAAGAAGAATAACACCTTACTGGGCATCAGCAACATGAAACATGTTTGTTTGAGTTGGGTGGAGCTATGCTTTGCTATTGTGAAAGTAGTTATTTGAATTATGAAGTTTCATATCCTTTGAGCATCTGGGTTAGCCGCATGGGATGATGGGACATATGTGAGTCCTGCTTTATTTCTGTAGAGAAAAATAGGCACTGCCTTCCCTGGCCAATCTTTCTTTCCAGTGCTCTTTCTACATGATATACAAGCCTCTGCCATTAGTAAGAATTGTAGAGGCATGGTTTCTATTATGAACCATTCTCTAACTCCCCCTTACCTAGATGGGGAGGAGAAAAAAGCAGTTATAATTGGATTTTGTATGTGATGACCTTTCTCCTTTCCCCACCTATCCATTGTGCAGGTGCTTGCTTATATGTCATTTCCATGAAACACTCCCAAGATTCTACTATAAGTAGTTTAGTGATGCCTAGAACACCAAACTCTGCTGCTGCTTTTAGTAAACAAACATGTTCTAGTTATAGAGAATCTGACAGGTCATAAGTTTGTGTTGTTTTTCACAAAGACGGGTGACTATGAGATAAATTGGTATTAGAGCCTCTCTCAAGTGTCAAATATACTCTTAGTTCTGGAATTTCCCCAGGTAGCTTTACATTTTCTTGGAATTTTGATCCTAAGTTTCCGCTGGCTGATTTAAAGGACTTAGTAGGCTAATATCTTACCTCCCAACCCTGATAAGTTACCTATAATTTATCTGGGTTCTTTGATGTATAAACATAATGCAATAGTTCTAATGGTGGATGCAGCAGCCATTGTAACAGACTTTTGAGGACAGAGTTCTTCCTTGGGCATAAAATTAGACTTAGAGCCCATTCCCTCAAGTTTTCAGAGACCCTGAGATTTATATACTGATGGTGAGCAGTTCCTTAGGGAGGCTGGTGATGGAAGAGCAGGAGGCCAGCTCTTTGGATATAGCAATAGCTGCTGAAGGAGATCCGAAGCTAATGTACACAATTACAATTGAGGCAATATAATAATAATAGCTACCACTTATATGCAGCTTACTACATGCTGAGTATTACCCTAAGAACCTCACTCATATTAATTAATTTAAAGCTATAAGGAAGGTTTTGGTCTTATCCTCATTTTTACAGATCAGAAACTGAGGTACAAAAGCATTCAATAACTTTCACAAGGTCACAGAGCTTGAAGTGATAGAACCGTTATTTTAACACAGACTACTCTGGCTACAGGGTCTAGGCAATTAACTATTCCTCAGTTTCTCCTTCCTCCTCCCACACTTCGCTTTAGGATTAGCACATTCCCCTTTAAACATTAACTCCAGTGACTGCCCCTAGTAGCTGCATAGCTTTGGGAAATCACTTTATTTCTCTATGTCTCCATTTTCTTGAGAGCAAAATGAAACCTTTAGACAGGGCTGGTGTAAAGTTGATAAGAGTTCATGTATGTAAAAGCATATTGCACACTTTGGGGCACATAATAGGTGTTTTGTGTTAACATAATCTGAATTTAATAATCTAATTTTGCCTGATTATTTATTCATGGGATTCTCAAACTTTTATTTACATCAGAATCATCTGGTGTGTTATAAAGATGCAGATTTGTGGGTTTCATCCCAACACTGACTCTATAGTCCTTTGCAGCACACAGGAATTTTCATTTTGCAAGAGATTCTGTTACACATAATTCTGGAACTACACTTTGAGAAGCACTGTATATGATGAAATTCCCTTTCCCTCCATACCTGCCCTGTTATTCTCTAAATATATTTAAATATAGGTGTATGGATACTTCATATGGGTAATGTTATATCTGTATTTGGCTGGGAATACTGGCTTTATATAAGGGTAGAATATCATCTGTGAGTTCATTTACTAGGGAGAGAGAGGAGTATGATTCAGCCTAGAAGCCAGAAAGCCAGATTTGAGTGAAAGGATTTTAATAGTAGTCAATATAGGGGGAATCAATTTCTTGTCTGTCTGTTTCTATCTCTGTCTCTTTCTCTCTGTCTCTTTCTCTCTGTCTCTTTCTCTCTCTCTCTCCATACAATGGATATTATTAATGTGTCCAGGGAGAATCTTTGGGTTGTAGGTTGATGAAAACAAGATAACAGAGTAGTCATAAGGTAAAGAAGGAATCAAGGCAAGGTCCCGCAAGGTTGTGTCAGCTCTTTAGAGCAAGACAGCAGATGGAGTAAGTAGGGCCTATATACACTGAACTGTGTTCTTTTTGTGTTTTGTAGTATTTGTTTGTTTTTAAAAATTACCTTAGTATTTTTTAAAAAAAGGTTTTGTTCTTTAAAAAGAAATCTGATCGGGGCACCTGGGAGGCTCAGTGGGGTAAAGCCTCTGCCTTCAGTTCAGGTCATGGTCTCAGGGTCCGAGCCCTGCATCGGGCTCTCTGCTCAGTGGGGACCTTGCTTCCCCCCCTCTCTCTGCCTGCCTCTCTGCCTACTTGTGATCTTTGTCTGTCAAATAAATAAATAAATAAAAATCTGATCTTTCTCAGTTATGTTAAGGGGAGACCAAGTGAAAATGTTTTGGGGGGCCAAAGTGTTAAATTTCACCCTTGAAAAAGTGAGAGTCAGGGTGCTATAGAGTTAGTACTTATGATTAGGTATCCTCAACTTGAGATTCAATTTCTAGTATTAAACTTTTGTCTGTGTTTGATTTTACCACAGAAGATGCATCAGTCAACTTAATCCTACTACGAAGATGTTTGAAGCAGCATCCATTCCCAGGGCAAGAGCAGACATGGATAGCATATTTTAAGACTGGTAATATGTGTAGGGCATGCCAGGTTCTTCCAGTAGCCTTGTGGAGAAAGATATGGGTCCTCCCTCTAGGGCCAGATCACCCATCTTTATGATATATTATAACAATTCTGATATTGACCAAATTTATCTTGAATGCCTATACCTTTACTCCTTCAAGTCTTTGCCAAGGGCAATAAATATTGTTTTGATATAAGATGTACTTTGGTAGGGGCGCCTGGGTGGCTTAGTGGGTTAAACCTCTGCCTTCGGCTCAGACATGATCCCAGGGTGCTGGGATCGAGCCCCGCATCGGGCTCTCTGCTCAGCAGGGAGCCTGCTTCCTCCTCTCTCTCTGCCTGCCTCTCTGCCTACTTGTGATCTCTCTCTCTGTCCAATAAATAAATAAGAAATCTTTAAAAAAAAATATGTACTTTGGTAAAATTATTGAAAGATAATACAGACTTCTTGAACCATTCACTCCTTTAGAGCATGTACAAAACAGCACTGACTTGATCCCACCTTATATTGTATTTAGGTGACAGTTTTCTACCTCCCTATTAGACTTTGATCTTCTTGAGAAAAGAAACTATGACTTTCAACCTGAATCATTTCCCATAATTTATTCTCAGAAAATGTTAATTTGAAAAAATATAAGGAAAACAAAGGAACAGCTGTATATAAAACTCATCTGTAAAAACGAAAGGTCACCTTCATTTGTCGCAAATTAAGATAAGACTATGCTCTAAACATATCTGAGCATCTGGTCTCAGGAGGAGATATGGTTAGGTCCTATATTACTTTTTCCATGGAGTTCAGCACAACTAGATGTCTTGTTCATTTCTCTTAGAATAAAGCCTGAAGTGTCTTTATCGACTTCTTCAGACAGAAACTATATGTATATTACTTGATAGCAGGAGACTAAATGAAACCTTAGCCACTTGGCAAAAAATCTGGAGATGCCTGTCAGTGAGAGTCTGTTAGGTTTGGCTAAGCAATGCTGTGGTAAGTTTCCTCCCTGTCCCCATCTTAATGTCTAAACGCAACTAACATTTGTTTCTTCCTTCAACTACCTTTCCAATGCTGGTCAGCATGGAGAATTCTGCTCCAGTCACTCGGGGGCCCAGACTGATGGTATCTTATGGCTGTATCATTTGGCACATTTGCTTTTGATTCTCATGGCAAAAGAAAGGAAGTGGGGAATGCTTTTCAGCACCTCACCATAGAAATGGTACATGCTTTTCTATACACATTAAGTTGACCAGAACTAGTCATGTGATGCTACTCAACATGAAGGGACTGGAAAATATAGGAGAGCAAAAGGAATATTTGGTGAACTTTAATGTCTCTGTCAGAGATAAGCCAAAAACATCTGGGGCGTTGAGTGGTAAATTCTTGCATTAAGGGAGGAGACTGGGATGATTATAGGTATGGTTAATATGAATAGTTGGCAGAGAGATGGTTTTGAATTTTATGCCAATAGAAGCAGCAGAGCATCTTTTTGTGTTTCCTATGAATTATATTCATCCAGTAAAAAATCAGAATCCTAGAAGTTTAGAGTTGGAAAATACCTTACTCTTACTTAATCCAACTTTCTATTTTAAGCACTAACCCCTTGGAAATAGCCCTGTTAAATAGCTTTCTAGACTCTCTGTCCCCTACATGTATTGGTAGAGAAACTATATAATGTGTAATCCAAATCATAATACTTTTGTGAGTAAAAGAGGGCACTATGAAAAATTGTGCTGGGACAACAGGTAGAACCTGGGAGTTTTCTGCACAAAATTGAGTGTATGGTCACCATAGATATTGCAGACTCACTCACCATCCCTTGTAATTCATTCTATTTAGAACAATTCTTTAAAGAAAAAATTTTTTTCAAGGTAACAGGTACACATAGTTAAATCAAATAGTACACTCAACCTCCAAATTTAGATAAATGGCTGGTGATGGAACAGCTGAGCAGCGCTGGCAAAAACTACAAAATTGGGTAATTTGGTAGCTTGGTACCAGGAAAAATCATTTTTTTCTTCCGTTCTTAGCTAAAAGCTCAATACTAACTGTCATTATTTTTGTCTTTCAGCTGGGAGAATCTGTTTCCCTTGTCCAAAAGTTGTGCAACAACCATGAAATAATGCTAAAACCTAAACCTAGTCTGTCTCAGAGAGATGTTCACAAAACCTTTTTTTTTTTTAACCAGTGTCATACATAGACATGATTTTAAAAGTCAGATAGTAATATTAAACTTCAAAAGAAAAAAAAGTTGTCTCCTGCCCTAATTCCCTTCACATCTGATTCTCTATGCCCTGACATAATCACTTGAAACTTTACACATTTTTTTGTTAATTCCATATTTTTAAATAACTTTTACAAACTTATTTCTTTGTTTTTTCTATTTTTTATATTATCCATTTGCTTTCTATATGAATGATAAGGACAACTTTCTCACAGACATTCATTCTGATTGACCAGCACACACAGATATATATACACTCAGACACCTACATATCTCTTTTTCCTATCCTTTCAATAGAATTTGGTAACATAGTATAATATGGTCACAGTTCTCTTATACAACCTGTTGCCTTTCCTGGAGTTCATGGTACCTTGTTTATTTGTCTGTTTCTTTTTTCTTTACCAATCATCAAGCGTAAATATCTTTTAAATATGCTAATAAATAGGTAAACTCTAAATTGTAAATTTTTGGTTGGAGCCCTCAGTTTGCTTCAGTTTGGTCCAGTTGCTCTTCTAGGTCTGCTACACAGCTATTATTCTAGGAATATCCATTATCAAGACGATCTGGGAATTTCATTTTGTACTACTTTGGGCTGGAATTCCTGTTTTTTGTATCTCATTTCTTTCTCTCTCTTAAATTATGACTATTTTACTGGAGCACCTCTTCTAATAGCTCCCTGAGAAAGAATGTGTTGATGGTAAAATGTTTTAGCTTTCAAATGTCTATACAAACATTTACTTTATTTACTTTATTTATTTTTTTGAAGTAATAACTATACTTAACTTGAACTCAGAACCCTGAGATTAAGAGTCACATGCTCTTCCAAATGAGCCTGCCAAGTGCCTCTAAAAACATTTATTTTAGCTTCAAAATTGCTTAGTACTTTGGTACAGAATTCTAGGTTGGAAATAATCATTTTCCAGAACTTTAAAGGAATATCCCATTATTTTCTAGCTTTCAGTGTTGATCTATAGAAGTATTTTTTTTAATTAAACATGTTGAAAATTTGGTGATCAAGTTACCTGATTTTTCTCTTAATTTCTTAATGTATTAAAATTTGAGGTAATAATAGTAAGTACCAATTAGCATGAATTAGAATAGTTACTACTAATTAGTGTGGCTTTATATACAATATCTTAAGGAATTAAAATTCAAAAAAATTTAATTCAATTAAAGTCCAATAAGTTGCTATATGTAAAGTGCTTAAAATAATAGCCTGGTGCATAATAAGCACTATATATGTGTTACTTATTTTATTTTTGAATTGCTTTTCTACCCTGTGGTAGGTTGAATGATGTCCCTCAAAAGATGTCCATGTCCTAATCCCAGGAATCTATTAATATGCTACTGGATAGGGCAAAAGGGGCTTTGCAGATATGATTAAGGATCTTGAGGTGGGATGATTATTCTTCATTATCTGGGTAGTCCCAATGTAATCACAAGGGTCCTTATAAGAGAAAGGCAAGAAGGTCAAAATCAAAGATGGACATGTTGCAGTGAAAGCCGGGGAGGGGCGGGGTGTGGGAGGAAGGGAAGAGGGGAAGGAGGAAGATATTAAGAACTGAAGATACTGTGCTGCTGCTTTGAAGATGGAGGAGGGAACCATGAGACCATGATTGAGGGTATGCACTAGAAGCTGGTAAAGGCAAATAATAGATTCTCCCCTAAAGCCTCCAGTAGAAAGGTAGACCTGCCAACCAATTTTTGGTTTCTGGCCTCTAGAACTGAAAGAGAATAAATTTGTGTTGCTTTAACCCAGTAGGTTTGGGGCAATTTGCTATATAGCACCAATAGGAAACTAATCAGTCCTGAATTGTCTTATCAGAATTCCTTTAAAAATCTAGGTAGACAAACCACTTATTTTTTCATTCTTTTTGCTATTGTTTTTTTGAGTGCTTTATATGAGGGGAGAGAGAATTATGGATACAATGTTTCATTTTTTCATGTATTCTTTAATAAATATTTATTAGAAACTTTTTGGATGCAAGGAACTATATATTTTCTGAAGACGAGCCAGTATAAAAAAAATCAGGCAAATTTTTTGCCCCCATGAAGATTATATTTTGGTGAGGGGATAGAAAATAAACTAATAGAGTTGGCCAGATAGTAAGTGCTATGGAGAATATAACACAGCAAAGGGAAAAGAGTATGTAGTTATAGGTGACTGTTGTTTTAATTTAGTAAGATAGCAAAGTTCTCTCTATTGAAGTTACATCTGAGCAGAGACCTGAAAGAAGGGAAGGAACCATGCACTGGCAGAGAGGTTCCAGGAAGAGGTGAACTCACACTTGATGATTTGAGAATAGCAAAGAGTGAAGTGATGGAGAAGGATAGTATAGGAGATAAAGCTTAAAAAGTTATTTAGGGTTTTGTAAGCCATTATGAAAACTCTGGCTTTGACTCTGAGTGATGTGACAGGTTGGAGAATTGTAAACAGATGAGTGACATAATTTTTTGTATGTTTTGAAAGGCTCACTCTGGTTGCAGAGAAAATGGGCAGTAGGGGTTCAAAGGGGGAAGCAGGAATTTATGAGGCTATTACAATAGGCCGGGCTAAAGATGATGATGGCCAAGACTAGAGTGGTAGCAGTTAAAATGCATGTAGTGAGATGTGATTAGGTTATGAATGTACTTTTGAAAGCAGAGTCAAAAGGATTTGCTTATGGATTGGATGTAGGATATGAGAAAAAGAATGAAGTTAAGATAACTCTCAAGTTCTTTGTGGCATCTGTAATGAGAAGGTTGCAGTGGTTATTTTATGAGATTATGAAGACTGTAGGTTGAATAGGTTTAAAGATAGAAATCTGTAATTTTAAAATTTTAGATATGTTAAGTTTGAGGTGCCCTTCAGGGAAGAGGTCCAGTCTAGAAATATAAATTCTGGAGTCATAAGCATATAAACCTATTTAAAATGAAGAGACTAGAGGAGATCACTTAGGGAATGAACACAGAAAGAAAAGTTTTAGGCATTAAACCTTAGGGCTTTCCAATATTAGTGGCAGAGAAATGAAGAATGGCCAGCAAAGGAGACTGATAATGAGCAGCCAGTGAGGTAGGAGGAAAATAAAGAGGGAAGAATAATGGTATTCTGGAAGCCAAATAAAGAAAATGTTCCAAGGATTGAGTGCTCACTTATGTTGAATGTTGCTGAAAAATTGTTTGCATTGTCCACAGGACTTGGATTTGGCAAAGGATTTGGCAAAGGTGAAGTTAAGTGTTATCCTATATAAAATTATCAGTGGAGTAGTGGTTGTGTTCTCTTTCTCTCAAGAGAGAATAGAAGAGAGATTTGGGCTAGTGAGATTAGACAATAATTTTGAGTTTTACTGTAAAGGAGAGCAAAGAAATGAGGATGTAGCTGAGAAGAGATGTGGGTTTTAAAGAAAGTTTTTATTGATGGGATATATTAATACTGGTGAGGATGATCCAGTCAAGAGGGAGAAATGATTCCATATTTAGGATTGTTTGTTCTAGCACTTTGAAAAATACCGGTGGAATTTTGATCAGAATGGCATTGAAAGTATAGATTGCTCCAGGCAGTGTAGACATTTTAACAATGTTTATTCTTCTGATCCAAGAGCATGGAATGGTCTTCCATCTTTTTGTGTCTTCAGTTTCTTTCATGAGTGTTCTGTAGTTCCTTGAGTACAGATCCTTTACCTCTTTGGTTAGGTTTATTCCCAGGTATCTTATGGTTCTTGGTGCTATAGTAAATGGAATCAATTTTCTAATTTTCCTTTCTGTATTTTCATTGTTAGTGTATAAGAAAGCAACTGATTTTTGTACATTGATTTGTATCCTGCCACATTACTGAATTGCTGTATGAGTTCTAGTAGTTTAGGGGTGGAGTCTTTTGGGTTTTCCATATAAAGTATCATGTCATCTGCTAAGAGAGAGAGTTTGACTTCTTCATTACCAATTTGAATACCTTTTATTTCTCTTTGTTGTCTGATTGCTCTTGCTAGGACCTCTAATACTATGTTGAACAATAGTGGTGGCAATGGGCATCCTTGTTGTGTTCCTGATCTCAAAGGGAAGGCTGTCAGCTTTTTCCCATTGAGGATGATACTCACTGTGGGTTTTACATAAATAGATTTTATGAAGTTGAGGAATGTCCCCTCTATCCCTATGCTTTGAGATGTTTAATCAGGAATGGCTGCTGTATCTTGTCAAATGCTTCTGCATCAATTGAGAGGACCATGTGGTTCTTCTCTCTTATTTGATTGATTTGTTCTATTACATTGATTGATTTGCAAATGTTGAACCACCCTTGCATCCCAGGGATAAATCCCACCTGGAACTGCTAAGGAAGTGTTGAAAAAGAAAAACAAAACTGGGGGCATCATGTTGCCTGATTTTGAGCTTTACTACAGAGCTCTGATCACCAAGACAGCATGATGCTGGCACAAAAAACAGGCGCATGGACCAGTGGAACAGAGTAGAGGGTCCAGATATGGACCCGCAACTCTATGATCAAATAATCTTCGACAAAGTAGGAAAAAATATACAGTGGAAAAAAGACAATCTCTTCAATAAATGGTACTGGGAAAATTGGACAGGTGTCTATAGAAGAATGAAACCTGACCAATCTTTTACACCATGCATAAAGATAAACTCAAAATGGATAAAAAAAATCTCAACGTGAGGCAGGAATCTATCAAAATACGAGAGGAGAACATAGGCAGTAACCTCTTTGACATCGGCCACAGCAACTTCTTTCAAGACATGTCTCCAAAGGCAAAGGAAACAAAAGCAAAAATGAACTTTTGGGATTTCATCAAGATCAAAAGCTTCTGCACAGCAAAAGAAACAGTCAACAAAACGAAGAGGCAGCCCACGGAATGGGTGAAGATATTTGTAAATGACAGTACAGACAAAGGGCTGATATCCAAGATCTATAAAGAACTCCTCAAACTTGGGGCGCATGGGTGGCTCAGTGGGTTAAAGCCTCTGCCTTCAGCTCAGGTCATGATCCCAGGGTCCTGGGATCAAGCCCCGCATCGGGCTCTCTGCCCAGCAGGGAGCCTGCTTCCTCCTCTCTCTCTCTGCCTGCCTCTCTGCCTACTTGTGATCTCTGTCTAATAAATAAATGAAATCTTAAAAAGAACTCCTCAAACTCAACACATATAAAACATAATCACATCAAAAAATGGGCAGAAGACATGAACAGACACTTCTCCAATGAAGACATACAAATGGCTATCAGACACATGAAAAAATGTTCATCATCACTAGCCATCAGGGAGATTCAAATCAAAACCACATTGAGATACCAACTTACACCAGTTAGAATGGCCAAAATTAACAAGACAGGAAACAACAAGTGTTAGGATGTGGAGAAAGGGGAACCCTTTTACACTGTTGGTGGGAATGCAAGTTGGTGCAGCCACTTTGGAAAACAGTGTGGAGATTCCTTATGAAATTAAAAATAAAGCTACCCTATGACCCAGCAATTGCACTACTGGGTATTTACCCCAGAGATACAGATGTAGTGAAAAGAAGGGCCATCTGTATCCAATGTTCATAGCAGCAATGGCCACAGTCACCAAACTGTGGAAAGAGCCAAGATGCCCTTCAACACATGAATGAATAAAGAAGATGTGGTCCATATACACTATGGAGTATTATGCCTCCATTAGAAAGGATGAATACCCAACTTTTGTATCAGCATGTACAGGACTAGAGGAGATTATGTTCAGTGAAATAAGTCATGCAGAGAGACTCATTTATCATATGGTTTCGCTTACTTGTGCAGCATAAGAATAACACGGAGGACATTAGGAGAAGGAAAGGAAAAGTGAATTGGGGGAAATAGGAGAGGGAGACGAACCATGAGAGACTGTTTACCCTGAGAAACAAACTGAGGGCTTTGAAGGGGAGGGGGGTTGGGAGTTAGGTAAGCCTGGTGGTGGGTATTATGGAGGGCACGTATTGCATGGAGCACTGGGTGTGGTGCATAAACAATGAATCTTGGAACACTGAAAAAATTTAAAAAACCCTTCTGTTCTGCAAAGGAAATAATCAAGAAAACTAAAAGGCAACCTACAGAATGGGAGAAGATATTTGCAAATGACATATCTGATGAAGGGTTAGAATCAAAAAATGAGTAATCCAATTAAAAATGGGCAGAAGCCATGAATAGACATTTTTCTAAAGAAAACACAGATGGCCAATAGATGCATGAAAAAATGATCATCATCACTGATCATCAGAGAAATGCAAATCAAAACTATAATGAGTTATTACCTCACACCTGTCAGAATGGCTAAAATCAACAACACAGGAAATAACAAGTGTTGGCAAGGATGTGGAAAAAAGGAACTTTTTGCATTGTTGGTGGGAATACAAACTGATGCATCCGCTCTAGAAAACAGTTCCTCAAAAAGTTAACAAATAAAACTAGTTTGTGATCCAGTAATCACACTACTGGGTATTTACCTCCCAAAAAATCAAAAATACTAATTTGGGATAATGTTCAAAATATATAAAGAACTTGTACAATGTAGTATCAAATAATCTAATTTAAAAATGGACAAAAGACTTGAATAGACATTTTTCCAAAGATATATAAATAGCTAATGAGTACATGGAAAGCTATTTTTTTTTACCTTTTTCACTTCTAAATAGATTTTAGAATCAACCTATGTAGTTCCACAAAACGAAACAAAACAAAACGAAACCCACTACTAATCTTTTTCCTGTCTCATAGTTTTGTCTTTTCCAGAGTGTCATATAGCTGGAATCAAACAGCATGAATTCTTTTCAGATTGGCTTCTTTCACTTAATTATATACAATGAAGATGACTCCATGCCTTTTCATGACTGGATAGCTTCCCTTTTTTTAAAAGTTTTTATTTTAATTCTGGTTAGTAAACATTCAGTATTATATTAGTTTAAGCTGTACACTATAGTGATTCAACACTTCCATACATCACCCTGTGCTCATCATAGGTGCACTCCATGCTCGTTTCTTTTTAACTGAATAAAATTCCATCTGGATATATCACAGTTTATTTATCTATTCACCTACTAAGGGAAATATTGGCTGCTTACAGGTTTTGGAAATTATGAATGAAGTTTCTAAAAACACCTTTGTGTAGCTTTTCATGTGGCCATAAATTCTCAACTACTTTAGGTATGGAGTATGATTGCTGAATCGTAGAGTAAAATTACTTTTAATTTTGTAAGAAATCTCCAAACTGTCTTACCATTTTTTATTCCCAACACCAATGAATGAGAATTTCTGTGCTCCACATTCTGTGCTCCACATTCTGTGCTCCATATTCTGTGCTCCTCGCCAACATTTGGTGTGGTCAGTATTCTGGATTTTGTCTATGCTAGTAATTTTTCATTGCAAGTCATGTACCATGTATAAAAGAACCACAAAGGCCCTTGATGAGATATTCTAAGTAGAGTCCCACCTTTCCCCTTTAAGGCAGATAGGGTAAGGGAATGCTTATTTCAATCCAATTAGATATTGAGCTGAGTGAGGGCTAGACTACAGTTTTAGTAAATCTCAGTTTACACCTGGTTTGTTCTCCAGATTGTAAAACCTTGATTTTTACCATTGGTGGGTCTTTGTTTTTTAAGTTGTTGAAAGACTGTACAGTATCCATGTCTGCCATTCACAGCTTGCAGCCTCCAATGGCTTCAAATCCTAGCACGTTTGTTTCCTTAAAGCTGGGTGGTTGCTGGAGATTTCACTTTACCTTTTAGAAGTATTTGACCTAGCTCCCTGTATCTTTGTGCAGTACCAGAAGTCAGTGAATGTCTGGTAAGGGAAATCTGCTGAGCATTTAAGTCCCATCAATTTTTCAATTTGTCAACTAGCCCTGTCAAACTGTTAAGAGCTTTGTTGGTTTTTCTTTCTCCCAGTAGAGGCTTTTTGCCTGTATAAGCCTGATCCTCAACCTGTTCTTAGTATTGGTACATTTTCCAGAGGAGAAAAACACTTGGAGATTGTCATTTCTTTATTTTTTTATTAAAATTTTTAAGAATTATGTTATGTTACTCACCATACAGTACATCATTACTTTATCATTTCACTTTGGAAAAGTTTTGTCTTCCCTGGAACATTAATTTATTTAATCCTTGTTGTTTCCATCACTATCTGGTACATTTAAAAATATTCTCATCAATTATTTCATTTCTTCTAGTTATAGAGGACTGTTGGCTCTCATGACTTTTTTTTCCCAAGGTATATCTGAATAGATATTTTTGATGCTATTATGACTGGAATCTTTTAACAACTTCTATGTTTCTTTCTCATTTATTTTTTATTTTTTTAAAGATTTTTTATTTTATTTATTTGACAGACAGAGATCACAAGTAGGCAGAGAGGCAGGCAGAGAGAGGAGGAAGCAGGCTCCCCGCTGAGCAGAGAGCCTGATGTGGGGTTTGATCCCAGGACCCTGGGATCATGACCTGAGCTGAAGGCAGAGGCTTTAACCCACTGAGCCACCCAGGCACCCCTCTTTCTCATTTATTGAAAATTGATTTTTGAGGGGCATCTGGGTGGTTCAGTTGGTTAATCATCTGCCTTTGGCTCAGATCATGATCCCAGATTCCTGGGATGGAGCCCCACATTGGGCTCCCTGCTCAGTGGGGAGCCTGCTTCTCCCTCTCTTTCCCAACTGTGCTCTGTCTTTCACTATCTCTGTTACTGCCTCTGTTACTATCTCTGTCTCTTTCTCAAATAAATAAATAAAATCTTAGAAAAAAGAAAATTGATTTTTGTATATCATTTTAATATCCAGCAATTTTGCTAAAGTTCCTTCTTGATGTAATAATTTATCTACAGGTTCTTTTAGATTTTTCTATGCAATTGATAATATAATCTAGGAATAAGGATTATTTTTTATTTCTTTTCCCATATTTATGTTTTAATTTCTTTTTTATTCTTAATGAACTGAACTAAATAGAGGTTCCACTATAATGTTGAATAGTAGTGATGATGGCAACCATCTTGTCATATTCTCAATGTCAATAAGAAATACTTTAATGTACTATGGATAAGTGTGGTGTTTCCAATAAGCATTTTTATAGATACATTATACCATATTAAGGAAATTCTCTTGTATTCTCTGCTATTTTTTTGGAAAGAATGAACATCATATTTTATCAATTTTTTTTCTATGCCTCTTTGCATCATCAAAATAGTCTTCCCTAAAATGTTAATTAACATTTAGATTGAAATTTAAATTAAAATTTAAAAACTTTAACCAGAATTGCATTTCTGAGATAAACCCAACAAGGTCATGATATATTAGGCTGTTTACATATTGTTAACTCTGTTTTATGAACAATTTTTAGGATTTGTTCTTTGATGACTATGAATCAGAAAAGACTTATAATGTTATTTACTCATATAGTCCTTGTCAGGTTTTAGTGTCAAGGTTATACTAGCCTCATAGAATTATTTTGGGACTGTGGTACGTTTACTCTATGGAAGAATTTTTGTTAGATTGCTATTACTTCTTTCTTTTTTTAAAAAAAGATTTTATTTATTTATTTGACAGAGATCACAAGTAGGCAGAGAGGCAGGCAGAGAAAGAGGAGGAAGCAGGCTCGGAGAAGAGAGCCTGATGCGAGGCTTGATCCCAGGACCCCGGGATCATGACCTGAGCCGAAGGCAGAGGCTTTAACCCACTGAGCCACCCAGGTTCCCCACTTCTTTTTTAAAATGATCAGTGGAAATTGCAGTGGAGCCAATTTGGCCTAGAGTTTCTCTGTAAGAAAATTACAGTTTTTCATTTCTTTAATAGTTACAGTAATATTCAGGTGATCTTTTTTTTGTTTTCTAAGAGTATTTTATTATTATGTAGCATGCATACAGGGGAAATCACAAATTTTAAATAAACAAAAAGATGAATTTTGAAAAAAAAAGATACATTCATGAAAACATTACCTAGATTGAGATAAAGAACATTCCATGATCCTAGAAAGTTTAGTCACTCTCCACTCCCTTAAGTTACCATTGTTCTGACTTCTCTATTATAAATTACTTTTGCCTGATTCTGCTTTTTATATGAATGGAATCATAGGGGATATACTCCTCCTTTATCTCACTTCTTTTGCTTAGCATCATGTTTTTGAGATCTGTGCATGTGGTATTTATCAGTAGGTTGTTTATTTTAATATTGACTAAAACTCAAGTGTATGGCTATGCCATAGTTTGTTTATATATTCTATTGCTATGGACTTCGTTTTTCCTCCATTTTTTAGCTATTACAAATAAAGCTGCTATGAGCTTTCTTGTGCAAGTCTTTTTGTGAACATATAATTTTCTTTCTATTGGTTATATACCTATAAATAGTATTGCCAGACTATAGGTATAGGCTTATGTTAAATTATGAGAAACTACCAGAGAGATTTTCAAAATGGTTGTACCATTTTACACTTCCACCCTTCATATGTTGGAGTACCATTTGTTTTACATACTTAACAACAGTGAAAATAAGTTCCATCCCTGTGAATATACAGTGATATTTCATTATAGTGTTACCTTGACTTTCTATAATGACTAATGATGCATCTGTACTTACAGCCATTGTGTATCTTTATGTATCTTCTTTTTGCAGTTTCTATAAAAGTATTTTCCAACTTTTTGTTATTCATAAGTCATTTTAACTTCATGTATATTTAACTTCATTTATAAATGTCAAAAATATTAAAAATAAACATGACCACAATAATTTTTAATGGATATATGTCATAAAATATTTAAATTATGACATAAAAATATAAAAAGTGTTGGGGGACTAAAAGGATAGTTTTTGTATACAATTAAAGTTAAGCTGTTATTAACTCAAAATAGGCAATTGTAACCACAATATGTTTTATGTAAGTCTGGTGGTAACCACATAGTGGAAGCCCATAGAAGTTATACAAAAGATAAAGAGAAAAGATTGAAAGTATAACACTACATATATCATCATATCATAAAGGAAGATAGTGAAAAGGGAACAAAATGCTATAAAATAGCCAGAAAACAATTAATAGGATGATAATATTTTCTTATATATCAATAGTTACTTTAAATATAAAATACTCCAACCAAAAGACACAGAGTTGCTGAATAGAGTGAAAAAAAACCACGAAGTGAAAAACCTGAAAAAACAAGACCCAACTCTATGGTGCCTACCAGAGATTTACTTCAGCTTTAAAGATACTCACTTTAAAGATACTCACGGGCTCAAAGTAAAGGAATGGATATCAGTAGTTATACCTACATCAGATAAAGTAGTCTTCAATACTCCACTTTCAACATTGAATAGATAATCCTGACAAAAAATCAGTAACAAAACAGCAGATTTGAACTATACTAGGCCAGATGAACCTAACAGACATATACAGAGCATTCCATCCAATGGCAACAGAATACACATTCTTCTCAAGTGTACATGGCACTTTCTCTAGCATAGAGCATATGTTGTGACACAAAACAAATCTTAACAAATTTAAGGTAAATGAATTCATATCAAATATTGTTTTTGACTACAATGGCATGAAACTAGAAATCAGTAACAGCAAGAAAAGTGGAAATTTACAAATGCATGGAAAATAACACACAATAAAATATCAGTGGGGCAAAGAAGAAATCAAAATGAAAATCAGAAAGTATCTAGAAACAAATGAAAATGGAAACACAACATATGGAAACATATGGGATGCAGCAAAAGTAGTTCTAAGAAGTTTATACTGATAAACACCTATAATAAGAAAAAGAGACTTTAAATAAACAACCTAACTTTATACCTCAAGGAACTAGAAAAAGAATAATAAATTAAGCCCAAAGTTAGCATATGGAAGGATATAATGAAAATTAGAACAGAAATAAATGAAATGGCGACTAGAAAGAATATAGAAAAAAAATCAAAACCAAAACTTAGTTTTCTTTAAAGATTTTGTTTATTTATTAGAGAGAGAGAGAGAGCACGCATGTGCATGAGCAGGGAGTGGAGGATGGGGGAGAGGGAGAAGCAGACTCCCTGCTGAGCAGGGAGCCCAACATGGGGCTTAATCCAAGGACCCTGAGCCCTGAGATCATGACTTGAGCCAAAGGCAAATGCTTAACTCATTGTGCCACCCAGATGCCCTAAGAGTTAGTTTTTTAAAAAGATAAACAAAATTGACAGATCTACCTAGGTTAACCAAGTTAAAAAGAGAAGAGTCAAAAGTACAAATGAAAGAAGAAACATTATGACCAATACCACAAAATACAAAGAATCATAACACTATGAACAATTGTATGCCAGGAACTTGGAGAACAGAAGAAAAACCACATAAATTCCTAGAAATATAAAACCTACTAAGACTGAATCATGAAGAAATAGATAATCTGAAACAGAACAATCAGAGTGAGGAGATTAAAGTAGTAATCAAGACCTCCCAACAAAGAAACATCCAGGAGAAATATTTTCACTGGTGAATTTTACCAAATATTTAAAGAAGAATTAAGGCTGATGCTTCTCAAATTCTTCCACAATTTGAAGAGGAAGGAACACTACCAAACTCATTTATGAGTCCAGCAATACCATGATACCCATGCCTGATAAGGACACTATAAGGAAAAGAAACTACAGGTCAATATCCTGATGAATATAGATGTAAATATTACAAAAACAAACAAACAAACCAAATTCAACAGCACATTAAAAAAAAACATACACCATGATCAAACTGGATTTATCACTAGGATGCAAAGATGGTTCAACATACACAAATCAGTAAATGTAATAACCATATTAATAGAATGAAGGATAATAAGCTTATGATAATCTCAACAAATTCAGAGAAGACATTTGAAATAATTTAACAACTTTTTATGACAAAAACTCTCAACAATTTAGGTATAGAATGAATGTACTTCAACATAATAAAAGTGATATATGAGAAACCCACAGCCAACATAATAATGGTAAAAGGCTGAAAGATTTTCCTCTAAGGTTAGGAATAAGGCAAAAGTGCCACTCTTGCCACTCCTATTCAGCATAGTACTGGAAGTCCTACCCAGAACAACTAGGCAAGAAAAATAAAAGGCATCCAAATTATAAGGAAGAAGTTAAATTTTCTGTTTGTAGATGACATGATCTTATATTTAGAAAACCTTAAATTTTCCACAAAATTGTCAGAATTGATAAATGAATTCAGCAGTTATAGGATACAAAATTAATACACAAAAATGAGTTGTGTTTGTATATCCTAGAAGTGAATGATCTGAAAAAATAATTTAGAAAACAATTTCCTTCACAATGTCATCAAAAAATAATATTCTTGGAATAAATTTAACTAAAGCAGTGAAAGATCTAGATACTGAAAACAACAAGACATTGGTGAAAAATGAAGGAAATACAACTAAATGGAAAGATATCCCAAGTATACAGATCGGAAGAGTTAATATTGTTAAAATGTCCATACTTCCCAAAGAGATCTGTAGATTTAATGCAATCCCTATCAAAATTCCAATGGCATTTTTAACAGCAATAGAAAATAATCCTAAAATCTGTATTGAACTACCAAATCCCTAAGTAGCCAAAGCAATCCTGAGAAAGAGTATCAAAGCTGAAGGCATGAGATTTCCTAATGTAAAACTGTATTAAAAAGTTATAGTAATCAAATCAGTATGGTACTAAGAACAGACACATAGACCAATGAACAAGACTTGAGAACCCAGATAGAAACCTATGTATATATGGTCAACTAATACTTGACAAAGCAGCCAAGAATACTCAATGGGGAAAGGAAAGGATAATCCCTTTAATAAATAATGCTGGAAAAGTGGATATTCACATACAAAAGAAAAAAACTGGACCCCATCTTGCACCACTCATAAAATTAACTTGAGATGGATTAAATCTTAAATGGAAGACCTGGAACCATAAAACTAGAAGAAAACAAAGGGGAAAATCTCCATGACATTGGGACTGACAATAAATTTTTAGATATTATACCAAAAGTGCAAGCAACAAATCAAAAGTTGACAAATGGGAATATACTAAACTAAAATGTTTCTGCATAGAAAAAGAAGTAATAAACACAATGAAAAGGCAACATACAGAATAAGGGATAACATATTTATAAGCCATGTATCTGATAAAGCGTTAATATCCAAAACATATTTTAATAACCTTCATAATATTCGATAGCAAAAACAAAATAAAATAATCCAATTAAAAATGAGCAAAGGACCTGAAGAGACATTTTCTCAAACAAGATATACAAATGACTGACAGGTACATTAAAAAATTAACATTAAATTAACATTAAAAAATTTTCAAGGTAGTGTGAATCAAACCATGATGACATATCACCTCACACTTGTTAGAATGACTATTATCAAAAAAGACAAGAAGTAACAAGTGTTGGAGAATGTGTAGAAAAGGAAACTGCTGTGCACTGTTGATGGGAATGTAAATGATACAGTCATCACGGTAAGCAGTACAGAGGTCCTTTGACAAATTAAAACTACCATATAATCCACAAATCTCACTTCTGGGTATATATCTGAAGGAAGTGACATTAGTATTTCCAAGACATATCTGCATCCTTAAGTTCAGTGCAACATTATTTATAATAGCTAAAACATGGAAGCAACCTAAGTGTCTATTGATGGATTAATGGATTAAAAAACGTGGTATGTATATGCAGTTGAATGTTAGCCATAAAAAAAGAAGGAAATGCTGACATTTGTGACAACATGGACGGACCTTGAGGTCATCTTTACTCAGTGAAATAATCAAGAAGCAAAAGACAAATACTGTACGATTTCACTTATATGAAGAACCTAAAAAAGCTGAACTCCTAGAAACTAAGAGTAGATTGTTTGTTGCCAGGGGATGGGCAAAATTTCAAAAGGGAGGAACACTCCCAAACTAATTTTAGAAAGCCAGCATTATCTTGATACCAAAGCTTAGAAGGACACCCCAATATCCCTGGTGAATATAAATGCAAAAATTCTCAACAAATATTAACAAGTTAAATTCAGCAATACATTTAAAGGATCGCACACCATGACCAAGTGGTATTTATCCTTGGGATGCAAGGATAACTGCATACAAAAATCAATAATTGTGATATACCCCATTAACAGAATGAAAGACAAAAATCATATCATCTCAGTAGATGCAGAAAACACATTTGAGAAAATACAGCATCCAGTAATGATAAAAAGCCCTCAACAAACTGGGTATAGGAAGAATGTACCTCAACATAATAAAGGTCACATATGACAAAACCACAGCTAACATCATACTCAACAGTGAAAGAATGAAAGCTTTTTCTCTAAGATTAGAAACAAGACAAGTGTTCCCACTCTCACCATTCTTATTCAACATAGTACTAGAGTTCTAGCTTAAGCAATCAGGCAAGACAAATAAATAAAGATCATCCAAAAAGGTAGAGGCAAATTGTTATTTGCAGATAATATAATCTTATATATAGAAAGTCATGATGCAAAATCTGTTGGAATTAATTAATGAATTCTATAAAGTTGCAGGGTTTAAGATCTGTAGGAAATTAGTTGCATTTCTATATAGTAACAACAAAATATCTGAAAAAGTAATAAACAAAACTATCCCATTCCCAAAAGCATCAAAAACAATAAAATACTGACGAATAAATTTAACCAAAGAAGTGAAATACCTGTGCAATGAAAATGACAAATTTTGATGAAAGAAGTTGAAGAAAACACAAATAAGTGGAAGGATATTCTGTGTTCATGGATTGGAAGAATTAATATGGTTAAAATGTCCATGTTACCCAAAGCCATCCATATACACAATACAATCCCTATTAAAATCCAAAGGCATTTCTCACAAAATAGAAAAACCATCATAAAATTTCTATAGAACTACAAAAGATCCCAAATAGCCAAAACAATCTGGAGAAAGAATAAATCCAGAGACATCACACTTTCTGATTTCAAACTATACTACAAAGCTATAGTAATTAAACATGATTTTTTCTTTATCTTTGATTTTCTATAGTTTGAAAATGATATGTCTAGGTGGAGTTTGTTTTTGTCGGGGGTGGGGGGCATTTTTCTTGTATAGTGTTCTATGAACTCCTGGATTGGTAGTTTTGTGTCTAACATTATTTTGGGAGAAATTCTCAGTCATTATTGTTTCAGATATTTCTTTCATCCTTTTTTCTTTTTCTTTTGTATCTGGTATTCTCATTATGCATATATCACAATTTTTATAGTTGTCCAAATCTTTGGGTATTGTGTTCTTCTTCCCCCTCCCGCATCTCCCACAGAGATTCTTTCCTCAGCTGTGTCCAGTCTACCAATAAGTCCATAAAAACATTCTTCATTTCTGTCACAGTGCTTTTGATTTCTAGCATTTCATTTTGGTTCTTCCTTAGGATTTCCATCTCTGTTTACATTATCCATTTTTTCTTGCATGCTGTCTACTTTATCATGAGCACCCTTAGTGTATTAATCACAGTTGTTTCAAATTCCTGATCCAATAATTCCAGCATCCTTGTCATGACTGTTTCTGATATTTGTTCTGTTTCTTCAAATCGTGTTTTTTTTTTTCATCTTTTGGCATGCATTGAAATTTTTTCTTGGCAGCTGGACATGATATACTAGCTATAAGGAACTGCTGTATATAGGCCTTTAGTAATGTGATGGTGAGATGTGGGGGGAAGTGTCCTATTGACCATGATTAGGTCTCAGTCTTTAATAAGCCTGTGCCTCTGGGCCATGAAATTTGTAAGTGTTTTTCAGTTATTTTCTCCCTTCCTAGGAGAGGATGACTAGAGTGAGCTGGAGTTGGGTATTTTTCTTCTCCCATGCAAAAGACTAGAGCTGATTGGACTTGGTATTTCCTTTCTCCCTGGTCAGTTACTCTCTGATAATACCCTAGCAGATTAGGCTCTGATTAGCTAGGTTCGTTCCAATTGCAGGCCTTGTTAAGAAAGAACAGAGTGCTCTGGTATATTTCAAAATGGTTCTTTTTTTTTTAAAGATTTTATTTGACAGACAGAGATCACAAGTAGGCAGAGAAGCAGGCAGAGAGAGGGGAGGAAGCAGGCTCCCCGCCGAGCAGAGATCCCAATGTGGGGCTTGATCCCAGTATCCTGGGATCACGAACTGAGCGGAAGGCAGAGGCCTTAACCCACTGAGCCATGCAGGCGCCCCTCAAAATGGTTCTTTTTTTCCCTCCCCCTGCCAGAAGCTCAAGGGAGTTTTCCTCCAATATTTATTATGAGAACCTGGTCAAGCTCTGGGAGGTAAGTATCACAATATTGTGAGATCCTCCCTATTAATGGGTCCCCCTGGGATTTTTAACTTTCCTACTGGCCCACACTGAGCCTCTAAGCAGTTTACCAATTATAATTCAGGTTTTCCTACCATGGCATCAGGTTCTTTGGCAATTTCATTAAGGAAGTCTCTGCTGTGGTAAGCTGTGACTCCCTGAATTAACTTCTATGTCTCTCCAGTCTTGGAGGCAGCAGTTTGCCCTAGGTCCTCACTTCTCTTAAGGATCCAAGACATGTTTTTTTTTTTTTTCAGTCTGTTCAGGGTTTACTTGTTCTTAGAATGAATCAAAGTTTGCTTACAGTCAATATTGTACTGTCTCATGTAAAATGTAAGGACTTTGCTAGCATATAGTTCTTCTCACTGCCCCTCATTCATGTTACAGTTATCATGTGTATTATGTCTATCCACATTATATACTGTACATTACAATGTTATAATTTTTCCTTTAAGTGGTAATATATATGTAGCAAATAAATTAAGAGAAAGTATTTTATATTTATCCACATATTACCATTTCTAATATTCTTCATTTCTTCTGGAAGGTCCAGATTTTCATCTGGTATTATTTGCTTTCAGACTTAAGAATTTCCTTAGATATTTCTGATACTATAAATACATTGGTGACAAATCATCCTAATGTTCATTTATCTGAAAATGTCATTATTTTGTCTTTATTCATGAAGGATATTTTGATGGCTGTAAAACTGTATTGATAGTTTTTTTTCCTTAAATTTCAGCACTTTTTTTTTAAAGATTTTATTTATTTATTTGACAGACAGAGATCACAAGTAGGCAGAGAAGCAGGCAGAGAAGGAGGTGGGGGGAACAGGCTTCTCGTTGAGCAGAGAGCCGGATGTGGGGTTCGATCCCAGGACCCTGGGATCATGACCTGAGCTGAAGGCAGAGGCTTTAACCCACGGAGCCACCCAGGCACCCCAAATTTCAGCACTTTAAAGATACTTTTTTTCTGATGAGAGGTCAACAGTCAATTGTATTGTTGTTTCTTGGTATGTTATTTTTTTCCAGATTCTTTCAAGGGTTCAGCTTTAGATTTCATTTTGAGTAGTTTGACTGATTTACCTGGCTGTAGTATCCTGCTTAGTGAGGGGCTGAGTTCCTTGAATCTACAAATTTATGTTTCATTATGTTTGGAAATATTTTAGGCATTATTTTTCAAACTTTTTTTCTTTTTCTTTTATTCTTTGCCTTCTGGGACTCTAATTATATCTAGGTTAGAATTTTGATATTATATAAAAAAAAGAATTTTGATATTATCCAACAGATTACCTAGGCTCTTTTAATCTCTTTCAATCTTTTCTTTCTCTGTACTTCAGCTTGAATAATATTTACTAATATGTCTTCAAGTTAACTTACTTTCTCTTCTCTCATTTCCAGTCTACTGGTAAGCCAACCCAATTAATTTTATTTCAGAAATTTTAATTTTCAATTCTAGAATTTGCATCTGATTCTTTTTGTTTCTATATCTTTGATATGAGTTTCTATTTGTTCATTTGATAAAATTTATTTTTCTTTATTTCCATTAGGGTAGTTATGATGGATGACTTATAATTCTTTTCTGTTAATTCCAACATCTGGTGCATTTTAGGGCTATTGTCCACTGACGGCCTTTTCTCTTGAGTATAGGTAATATTTGCCAGTTTCTTTGTGTTTTTTTTTTCCTAGTAATTTTGGAGTATACCCTGTGAATGATATATTGTGAATGATATATTGTAGGATCTCTATATTCTTTTGTTTATCTGTAAAGTAATGCTTTTTTTTTTTGTAGGCAATTAACTGAACTGAATCTCTAAACTTTCCCTTGTTGTGAGCAGTAGGGAAAACTGTTTAATCCTTTCAACTTTTTTTAGGCTCTTTGGAATCTGTTCCCACATGCATAATTTATGGTTCCAACAGAGATTTGGTTGGGCAGTTTATACACAGAATTGAAGTCTCCCACTGTGTTGTTCTCTCCGTTCTTGAATTTCTCTCATCACATTTCAGGTTCAGTGGTTATCCTGAATTTTGTCTTCTCACTCTTCAAGCCACTAGGACTGTGAGCAGTTGTGTTAGGTAGCTAAATGGCACTGGCTTGTGAGAGCCAACTGTGTACATCTATTCCCAACTTCATGTTGATGGAATTGGCCCTGGTGGGAATATTTACACTATGGAAATTAGGAATGCTATGAATCAGGCTTTTATTTATTTTTTTCCTGAAGAGCCAAGTGTTAAACGTTTAACAGCTATAACACTTATAGTTTCTCTGTTTTAGTTATTGTTTTGCCCCCCCCGCGGCCCACTGGGGGGTCTGCCCTTAGGAAAAAATTCCTTAAAAATGGAAATTCACTCAGTATCGTACCTTTCATTCAATTGTCAACCTTCCATTGTTAACTCTCTTCCAATTTATGGCTGTTTATGATTACTTTCCAAAGCATTCAGATTGTTGTTTTGTTTATTTTTGTCTAGAATTTATTGTTATCTTCAGCAGTATTGGCTTGATAAAAACTGCTTTGTCACTACTAGAAGTGCTCCTAGTAAAGTTTTTCTGTGGTTTGCACTGAACTGAGAACACTTATGAAAATGGTATTAATTTTGCAAGGAGCTAAAATTGTATAATTTAAAGAATAGTTTTTATTATGAGAATATCTTCATCTAGCTTATTTGTATTAAAATATCTTTTCTTTAAAAATGATGATCCCATAGGTGGTTTATTTGTTAGTATCTTTATTTCACAAAAATAAAAGGTGGCCACTGTGTGGGTTAAATAACATCTCCCCTAAATTTATGTCCACCAAGCACCTAAGGTGTAATTTTATTTGGATGTGTGATGTCTGCAGAAGTAATTAAAGATCTCAAGGTAAAATCATTCTGGATTTAGAGTGGGCCCAAATCTAATGGCTGGTGTCTTTAAAACAAAAAAAAGTGGGGAAATTTGGTCATACAGAGATACTGAAGAGAAGATAATTTGAAGATTGAGGCAGAGATTAGAGTGTTTCTTCTATAAGCCAAGGAATGCCAGAAGCTACCAGAAGCTGGAATAAGCAAGGGAAATTTCTCTAGAGCATTTGGGGGAAGATTGGCCTTGCCAGCACTTTGATACCAGACTTCAGATGGCCTCCAGAGCTGTGAGACAATATATTTTTGTGGTTTTAAGCCACCAAATTTATTGTAATTTGTTATGGCAGACCTCAAAAATAACACAACCACCTTATGCCAGTACGTACATTTTTGTTTGCCATTTTGCTAATCCATTAAATCCAACAGACATTTATGCAAACAAATACACTTGCTTTATGTAAAGCTTACCTGTTGCTTTGGCAGACAAAAATACTATGTCTGGGATCAGCAGACTAGGTGCTGGTCTTGATTTTATCACTGATTCACTATGAGATTGTGTGAGCTATATTTTTTCTGCAAGCCTCTTTCTCTTTCTGCATAATGAGATGGTTATCTGTCTGGGTACTTTTAGCTCAGTGACTGTGAGCCTACGGATCCCTATCTCTATACTCAATATATGGGTTAAAGTGGAGCACATATTCCTTACTGGACATGTGTAGAGTATTGGAAATTTGGGGTAGGGGGATAAAAATAGCCCACCTTGGGAAAAATTTTAAATGCCTACCATGTCTGAGTCACTGTATATGCATTGAGGCCAGTATTTTTATGCTAAACATAGTATGTAGGATAGGAACACATATGCTCATATTCATATTGCCCTTAAAACATTCAAAATGGAATGTCATGTCAGTGTGATTTGGGGTCTCATTTGGGGACCCATCTTTGGAGAAGCTTTGAAATTTGGTAGTGTATTTTTCACTATCAACAGATCAATTTCCTTGTCACCTGGAATTTTTCCTGTCTTAGAGCCTAGATTGTTAGGTCTTGAAGAGTCCTTCAAGATCATCTACATCTATCACCATTCATTTTGCCATTGGACATACTATGAGAGCCAGATTAAACAGGTAACTTGTCAAAGGTGCAGTGGAGCAATTTTGAGAGGCAGGACTCAAACCCAAGTTCCTTTATTGTATTCTTAGCGTAGGTCTCTTTACCCTCTATTTCATTGTTACTGTACTTTGCTCAGTTATCTTTTTTTTTTTTTTACCCCAATGGGAATACAATTGTTTTATATTTTAACTAATCTCTTCTCTGTCCTATTCTTCCATGTGCAAACTCACCTGTGAGCTCACACACTTACCTATACCTATATTCCTTTCTGAGGTTTTTGAAAAGGAAGTATTGTGGTTCTGCTGTTTGTCTGTTTTGCCTGGAGGGAAGCTCCAATTGACAGTTCTCAACTGGGTTCACACTTCTACTTTGTGGGGGGTGGAGGTGGCAGTTAGGTCATTAGGGAATCAACGTGGCTGATCACTTTATTTTTAGTGGAGGGGGAATGACAAACTCTTTGATGTAATTTTTTTTAGCTCATTACTGTCCTCAGAGATGGAATGTGAACAAACAGGATTGTGAAACCTTTATTTGGAGCCTGAGCTAAGAAGACACACCCATAGGGATGTAAGGGAGATAGACCACTTATTTTCTGTCTTGAAGCAGCTAGCCAGCATCACACATCAGCATGGTAATCCATACTTCCTTTATCCTCCTATTCACTGCTCTTACCCTTTTGCTCTCTTTCCGTTCCTCTTGCTTCCTCTGCTCCTCCCCTTCCCTCTGAGCTTCCCTCTATTTCTCTGCTGGAAATCTTAAATAATAAAATACTACTTTAGTCTTTCCTAAAACAACCACAGATCCAAAACCTTGCAGCACTGTATTCCCGAGCCCCAGCACAGCCGCGTGCTCAGCACCAGGGAATGGTGAATCTAAAGCTAGCAAAGGGGGAGGGGAGGAGGGAAGAGAGAAGAGATAGGGAGAGGCGGGAGAAAGAGAGAGGGAGAGGGGGAGGAGAGAGAGGGAGAGGAGAGCGTGAGCGCGCGCAAGCTAGCGAGCAAACCAGAGAGACGAGAGAGGGACCAGGAGAGAGACCCAGAGAAAGAGAAGAGGAAGCCGAGCTCTGTGAGGACTTAATCTCCAAGTTGTTTCATTTCATTCATCCTTCTCTTCTCTCGGCCTCGGAGAAGTGACTGTGGCTCTTGGTAAGGAACATAGATGTCCCTCCTTCCCCCTCCCCCAAGCTGAGGTCTCCTTTAGCGATAGCATCTCTCCCCCGTACTGAGAGTCTCCTTGGGTTGGCCGGGGAGGCGAGACATGCTCTGCAGCTGTGATGCTATCCTGGGTTTCCCAGTGGGGCTGGTGGAAGCCCAGAGTTGGCATCTGGGCAGGGAGGCACTGAGGTAAAACCTGATTTGGGGAGGGGGTTGTGATGTGGTGTATGCGCGATTTGCTTCATTGTCAGTGAATTGTTTTGTTCCTTTTTGGAAACAGGTCAGCCTTGACCTTGCAAATTGCTTAGGGGGCCAGGCAGCTGCTGCAGAAAGCCACCCAGTGTTCCCTAGCTGGAGCAGACAGCACAGTCATGACCCCCGAGACAGCCCTAGGCACGGGGATGGGGTAATGGCTGGAGCTTCCTTCCTCCTTTAACTCTTTCTCTGCAGCTGTTTCTCATTGCTGAAATTGAGAAATAAGGAGAATACCATGCAGCCCTTTTCCCTTTCCCAGATGCAACTGAGTGGAAAGTTGTAAATAACTGCTTCTTTTGAAAGCAGCTTGAGACCCCCCCCCCCACTTCCTTTAAGGGGTTTATTGTGGGGTTGGGCCCGAGTTCCTTTACAAACTTGCGGGGCCTCTCTTGTTTCCCCATGGGAAGCCTCATTGCCTGCCCACTCCCCATTCTAGGTAGTTGAACAGACAAGCTAGAAAGGGATTCAGATACCCTACCCCATCCCACTGGCAGGCATGGTATAAGTCCAGCTGTGTCCTTGAGAAGGAAGAAACACCTGATGGTTTGTGTGGAATTGGTTTCCCAGCTTGCTGGTCCTCTGTGGCTGAGGATGGCATAGGCAGGAGGACTGGGGGAGGGGTGGCTTTTGGATTTAGAGCAGGGTGATAAGCCAGGATTCCTGCTGTGAATTGTATGGTTTATTGAGGATCAGCAGGTTCTGGATGTCTGGAGCTATGCAAGGACTGGCTGAGGATGTTGTAGTATAACCCCTCTGAACTGGTAGGAGAAGGGATCTGGTTGCTTGATGGGAGTTTTTGAGTTAGCAACACTGCCATGCCCATGGTAGTAATTATTACATCAAAAATACTAATTGCTACCATTGTTGAGTGCCTTGTATGTTTTGGATCTTAGGTTGAGGATTTAATATGTATTCTTACACCAACACTATGAAGCAGGTACTAGTAATATCCTTGGTTTACTGATGAGGAAATTGAAGCACAGAGAGGTTAAGTAACTGTCCAAGGTTGCAGAGTAATTACATGTCCCAGTTGGGAATTAAAACACAGGCAACTTAATTCTAGAATGCATGGTCTTGGCCATTAAGTACTACTGTCTCCTTGGGGAAAATTTTGTACCTTTGTTGGTTAGGCAAGTGTAGGTGTGATAGGAAGGGTACTCTTGGCAAAAAAAAAAAAAAAAAAAAGTAGTAGCCTAGCCTTTGTGTAGAGTAATAGGAACTTAGAGTATGTCATAGTGGCTGGCCATTGTGGAACCAAGCCTCATCTGGGTTTCCTGGAGAAGCTGCCCAAAAGGCTCTCCTTGGCCAGCCTGCTTTCCTTTGAAAAGGCTATCTGGAAAGACTTGACTTTTTTACTGTCATAACCTCATCCATCTCACATCCAGCAAAAGACTGCCTTTTTCAGGACCAAATCTTACTCTTATTTTCTGAGAGCTAGAGTCACCTGGTCCTGAAAATTTTAGAATATTAAAACCTTGGACCTGGTAGGTCATTAAGCTTAACTTCTCCACCCAGTTCTTCAATTTGTCCTAAGCATTCAATTCATTGACTGATTTTCACTTGATCTCTCTGCAGTGACAGAGAGCTCATTAGATGGCTTTTTTTTTTTTAATCTTTGAGCAATTCTGATTGCCAGAAAGTAATCCCCATTATAAGCCAAGGTCTGTCTCCCTATAACTTGTATTCATTGCTTCTTTGGGACTAACTGCAACAAATTTGCTTCTTCTTAATAATAGCTCATCAGACGGTTGAAGACAGCAGTCATACCTCTCCCCTCAAAGCCTCAGGTCTGACAAGATCACAAGTAAAGGATCATTGTTTGTCTCATTTTGGAAGCTAGACTTTTATTAATATGATCAGTATCCCATTCTCGTTTGTCAGTCACAAACTAGGATACTGAGCTTTTTTAAAGCAGCCTTGATAGTGCATGTTTTCTTCCTTGGAAAAGATTGCTATTTGGTATCAAGTGGACTCACGGGAACAAAGAAGCTCTCCCCCCGAAAAAAAAAAAAAAAACACACCAGAAATTAGTTAGTGATAGTTCTTCTGAAGCCCCAGAATGTCCAAATAGCAGTCAGAAAATAGGCATGTGAGATTTGAACAACAGGGATTTATGGCAATTATAAAGGAGACACTTGAAATAGTGGTGATTCAAGGTTCACACAGTATATGGAAGGTAAAAGGATAAATTCTTTGATCAGAAAGTATCTCAGAAACAATGACATCACTGAGGGGATGGTGTGGTGTGAGACTGTGTGGAGTAGGAGTGAGCACCAGTGTGTTAGAGTGGAGAACTGACCTGGGTGTTACGGAACTTGAGTTTTATTCCTAGCTCTGCTAATTTGTCAGTTACCTTGGACACCCGAGTCCCCTGTCCATGGGCCTCAATTTTTCCATCTAAAAATGATGATGAGGTAGATTGTATCACCAAGGGTCTTTCAGCTCTGTAATTCTCTATCTGAAGTAAATTATAAAGTCTGGGGCTTGTAAGGGCTTCAGAAATCATCTAGACCAGTGTTTCTCCAAATTTAATGTGCAAAAGAGTCTCCTGGGCATCTTGTTAAAATGCTAATTCTGACTCAGAGGGTCTGGGGGTACAGCTTAAGATTTTTCAGTTTAGCAAATTACCAGGTGATCTTGAATCTGTTGTTTCAGTGCTTTTTAAACTACCTTGTTCAAAGACCAGTTTTTAAAAATTTTCCAATCCATCGCAGACTGTTACTTTAGTAAAATACATTATGAATTATTAGAAAAGGAAAGAAAAAACAAAATATAAACTCACATTTTTATTACTAGATTCAACAGACGTAAAAATTATTTTTTAAATTGCTAGAATATTTCATAAGTGATTATTTTCATTTCTGCTCCTAGGTCATTACTGCCTGGCAATAATAGTTTGCAGATAGGCATTGATCCATAGACCACACTTTGAACAGCACTAGTCTAGGCTACTAGGAATTTAAGAGGCCCAGATTTGGCCCAGTTATAATTTCAAAGTCATTTTTGCCAAAGGATTTTTCACCATCAGGTTGAATGTCTCCTTTGACAAAGAACTTAATATCCTTACAAAGTAACATCACTTGTTGTGACTGTCATAAAGGGTTTTTTTTTTAAGCTTTTATAAATGCGCCTCTTAGATTATATATTCCAAGCAAGTAAATTGTCACTTCAATGTATTGTAGTATCAGCCACTATCCTAGTGTGTGGCATATAGTAGGTGTTTAATAAATGTTTATTAAGTGAATGACCAAGTCACTTGGTATAATGCATTTTGGAGCCACACATTCATTAAATAATAGGTAATTTTGGTTTCCTCCCAGCATTTGTGAGACAGTATTT
This sequence comes from Enhydra lutris kenyoni, assembly GCF_002288905.1. NCBI lineage: Eukaryota > Metazoa > Chordata > Mammalia > Carnivora > Mustelidae > Enhydra > Enhydra lutris. The sequence goes on along the minus strand of NW_019154180.1, from coordinate 2,217,703 downwards.
ATCCTGTTTTATAAATTTCTAATGGTGACTATAAGGCCAATTTATCTGGAATCCCAATTTTATTTTAAAGGAATTATATGTCCTGGGGCACCTGGGTGGCTCAGTGGTTTAAAGCCTCTGCCTTTGGCTCAGGTCATGATCTCAGGGTCCTGGGATCAAGCCCCGCATCGGGCTCTCTGCTTAGGAGGGAGCCTGCTTCCTCCTCTCTGCCTGCCTCTCTGCCTACTTGTGATCTCTGTCTGTCAAATAAAAAAATAAGACCTTGAAAAAAAAGGAATTATATGTCCTAAGTCCCAAGTTTTTACCTTTAAATCAATTGTTCATCAATTCAGTAGTCCAACATTTATTTAGTGATGTGGTAAAGCATCATGCAGATAATACAAGGCCATGCAGATAAGACATGGCCTTTGCTTACGAGGAACTTACAGTTTGATGGGGAAGAGGCCATAAATCAGATACTCACACAACAGTTATTTCAGTCAGTAATAAATGCTATGAAGAAAAAGTATGAGGGTGAGGCTATGAAGGTATATAACAGAAAAAACTGATCTAGTGTGGGGTTTAATAAAAGCTTCCTTGAGGAAGTGATATTAAGGGTGAGTAGAGACATGGGAGTAGGGTGGGTTATTATGGTGAGGGAGGAGCAGCTTTGTAGATGAAGAGAAGAGCATGCATGAGGGCCTTGAGATGCATAGTGAATTTGAGAAATTGAGAAAAAGCTGGTGTAGCTGAAGTGATCATTGTAATGATGTTGATGTTTATTCCAGAAACACAGGGACTGATTAAAGTCTTTTTAAGCAGGATGACTGATAGAGCCTAAAATGAATCCATTTAGTATAACATTACTAAGTGCTATGAACAAAAGGCGACGTGGGAGATACAGGCTGATTTAGGAGTAGCCTCTGCTGTCCAAGATGACAGAGTCAAGTAAGAGAGAGAAGAAATAGACAAACAACTATAATTTTAGGAGAATGTAATCCACACACATAAAAGAAGGGCACGCAAAGAGATCAAAGGCAGCTTCCCAGAAATATAGTGTTTGAACTGGGCTTCAAAGATTAATCAAACTTTGGAGGTACACTTTGGTGTTCTAGGAAAAGGCCAGAAGAGCAGAGGACATGTATTAGGAACAGTGAGGAGCTTAGTGGTGTTGCAGTCAAATGTATGGTAAAAGTATGTAAGAACTATATGGCAAAATAAGTAGAGAGATTGGCTGTAAATAATATTAAATGCTGGCGTGGAGAATTAGAGCTTTCTTTTATAGGCAGTAGAGAGGCAACACTTTTATTTTATGGATGAGCTAACTGATCCTGATATGGGGAATCACCTGATTTGACTGAGGTCACACAGCCCAGCAAAAAGTATTGGGTACAGTTGAAAGAAATGTGGAATTGGAGCTCTCAAAATAAGTCAACTGGAGAGAGTGATTTGAGTCATTGATAATAGAGGCGGTACTTGAAGTGGAAAGGAGGGATCCAAAGATCTCTTCTTTGGGGAATGCTTATGCTTTAGGATATGGGAAAACAAAGATGAGATTGTGTGAAGGCTACAGAGGAGAGGGAAGGTGTGTGGAAGTAATATTTGAGAATGCAGTATTATGAAAGAGCCAAGAATAAAGAGGTCTCATCAATTAGTTGGGCAAACATTTATTGAGTACATTCCATTTACCAAACATGGAGAATGTAATGGTGAGGAAAATAACTGTGGTTGTTGCCACCTTTGGGTTCGTGGTTCAGACAGTGAGATAGACATTATTCTACAAACTGTTGAATTACATAGTTTTACATTGTGATTAGTATATAGAGGAAAATAGATTGCTTTAAGAAGGAAGGCATGGTTACCATTATTAGACTTTTCAGCAGCACTGTGTACTGACAAACAATATCTAGTTTCTAATAGTTCTCCCCATTATGATACAGTATCATAATTAATTACTAAAAGACTGGATGATCATATCCATTTCACTGTTGTTTGGCAGATGATAATGCTGTAAAGAAATGTAAGATTCCCTCTAGTCTCATGTCCACAAAAGCACAGGCTTATTTTTTTAAAAGATTTTTTAAATTTATTTGACAGAGAGAGAGCACATGTAGTCAGAGCGTCAGGCAGATGGAGAGGGAGAAGCAGGCCCTCCGCTGAGTAGGGAGTCCAATGTGAGGTTTGATCCCAAGACCCTGGGATCATAACCTGAACCCAAGGCAGCCGCTTAACCAACTGAGCCACCCAGGCACCCCAAGCATAGGCTTATTTGAAACCAGGTTATATGTCATGTTGCTTAACTGAAATTCTCAATGAGTCAGCACTCTTCCCAGATCATCTTCATTCTCCCCATTCAACAAGTTCGAGAAAGATACACTTGGTAAGAAAAAAAAATATGGAGAATGGGATATTAAAAGTCTCTCTGAAAATGAGATTTCAGATAGCCTAGTCTAGATTCTAGTCTTGGTTTGGATGCTGACTTAGTTTCTTGTAACAAGTAACTTGTTTGAGCTTCTGTTTCCATAACTGTAAAATAAGGAAGGTTGGACTAGACCTAGCTGAAAGATTCTATAGTTTATGCTCTATTCTTTACTATTCTATAGTTTATGCTCTATTTGTGCTGGTTGTTCAGGCTCAGTCACTTGTTTAAGGAACACTAGGGATTTTATATGGAATTCTGAAGGTTGCTAATTTTGGTGGAAGTATTCATAGGGCTTAGAAGAGATCACAGGAATGCCCTTTCCTTGTTCTATTCCTGAGATTGCTCAAACCATCACTGTTCTGGGAAAGTTAAGAAAAGAACTGACTGTGTTCTGAAATCTGTAGTAACTCTGAGTACTAGGTGATATTTTCACCACTGCTGGTTTTAAAATGAACTAAGGGCACTGAAAAGAAAATGATGCAGGATACTGTGGAGCAGAGGCAAGGTGATTATCTCATGTTCTGAAATGTAGTGGTCCAGACAGTCTGTTCCTAGGGGAAAGATCTATGGTAAAGGGAAATATTGGTTGGTAATAGAAAAACATTTTTATACTTAAAACATTTTAAAGGTATTGATGTTTGTACACAATGTCTCCTCACTATACACAGAATGAAGAATAAAAATCTCCAGGATGTATATTTTGAAGGGTACTCTTTTCTGTTTAAAAATGATTTCATAAAAGGAATCAAGAATTACATAGATTTTTTTGAAGGGAAGGGGAGGTGGATGGGGGTGGAATTATGTAAGTGATCATAACATAAAATAACTTTTTTAAATAGTGCAAGAGGAGCTCAGAAATAGCAGGGTCCTTACCAATCATATAATGGTAGTCTTATCAACCAGTACATATGGTCATTTATTTTCAGTGTGAATAGTTCCAGGAAAGGTTGTTTAATACCACCTGGTAGCTGTGATTGTTAACAAATTCTTGTTCATACTGACCTGAAATCTGTCTTTTGAATCCAACCTATGGGTTGCTCCTTGGAGCAACAGGAATACTAATGTCAATTTCTTTGCCCTGTAATTAGCCATTCAAAAGCTTAAAGATAGTTTGTTCTTTTCATCTTTTCTCCAGTCCATATATTCCCAGTTCTTAAGCTCATATGGTATATATTTTGAGTATCTTCTATAGGAGATGCTGAAGTTTCCAGTATCACCTTTAATACATAATATCCAAAGCTGGACCCAGTATTCTAGGCATGGCTGATTAGCACCACCATTTAAAAAATTTTGTACATTTATTAATCTTCCTTAAGACTGTAATATCTATTTCTATTTTTTTCTATTCATAAAATGAAACAGCCTCATAATAGAAAATTTTAAAAAATGGAGAGAAAACACAAATCGCCTCTCAATACCTTGTCCAAAGACAACTTGCTTGGCTTCCTCCCAGATGTGTTTCCATGTTTACATAACTGGGATCATATCTTACATGTACTATTTCATATCTGGCTTCTCCATGGGTATTGTACTGTAAGTATTTCACTGTGTCATTCACCAGCCTTCAGACATTTTTTAATGGCTTCATAATTTTCAGTTGTACAATTTGTACCTACTTTAATTATTTAACAGATCCTGTATTAGTCATTTAAATTATTTTTAATTTAAGTTATCATGAATAGCCCTGAAATGTATACCTTTATGCATAAACCTTTGCTTCTTTGAACCTCATCTCTTTTAGGTCTTTATTCAAATATTACCTCCATACGGTCTCCAAAACAATTATCCATAAATATGCAAACCCTTCTCCTCCAACACTCACTTTTCTCTTTTCTTGCTTTATTTTTTCTCCCTGATCTGTATCATAACCTAATAGTTGAGATATTTTCTAATTTATTATCTGGATCTTTGTATTAAAATGTAGGCCCCTTGAGCACAGATTTTTTTTTTACTTTGTATTCATTATTGTATTACCCAGTACCTAGAGCAATGCATGATACATTGTAGATCTTTACAAGGTATTTGTTGAATAAATGATTTTCTTAAAATGGGTTTTTATAAGAGACATTATTGGACCTGAGGATTAAATTTTTAAAGGCTCGGTATATGTATGAAGTTGTCTCACTGTATAAGATGGACAATTTCTGTTCATACACCTGTACCAAAACTGGCTATCGTCATTCTTTTAAAATCTGCCAGTATAATAGAAGCTAAATGATATCTTACTGTTTTAATGTTTCTTTTATTATATTGAGCATGAATATTGTCTCGGGTTTCTTGGTCACTTTTATTACCTTCCTATGAACATATATCCATGACCTGTATAATTTTTCCATTGATAACTTATATGTTTTTTGTTCATTTTTGTGGACAATGTATACATTTAATAGACATTATACCTTTCTTCTGTGGTATATGTGGAAAATACTTCCCATGTTTGTGTTTTAAGTGAACTTTTATGTGCAAATGAACATTTATGTAACTACATTTATCTTTCCATTTGTATTATTTCTGATGAATACATGTAAGTTTTTTCCCACCCAAATTAGATAAGTGTTTAAATGGATTTTTTTTTTCATTTTTATTGCTTATATTTGTTTAATCCTTCCAAAAATTTTTTTTGGTGTGTGGTATGAGGTAATTTTCTAAATTGTTTTCCCTTTCAATTTTTCACAATAATAGATATTGAATAATTAATCCTTTGTTCTGTGATGCTGCATTTAATATGCATAAATTGTTATATATAGTAGATTCTCTTTTTGGAATTTATCTAATTTCCATATTTTGTACCCTGACTCTTTCTGTCCTAGTTTAATACTTTTGTAACCTTAAAATAATTTTTATTACCTCAACTCTTCTATTTACCAGCTGTGTGGAATCTGACCCTCTATATGTCTATTTGTATAGAGTGTATAATGGTAAAATTTATGTTATGCTTTTAATTTGTGAAGGGGATCTTTCTATCATTATTTCTGCTAATTTATTATGGCTGGTATACAGGGAAATTGCTATTTATAATTTTAACTTCTATTTTTTCATTTTGCTCAAATTTATTAGAAATTTATCATTTCTTATTTCTCATTTTTAATTTTGAAGACTTTAAAATATTTAGAAACTCAGAGAAATGTCTAATAAAATGAGTAAATAAGTACATACATACTGCTCAGAATGAACAAGTGTTAGCATTTTGTCATTTTTGCTTCAGATATATTTAATGAAGTAAATAAAACATTACAGATAAACTTTACTTTCTGATGTTTAGCTTAGCTTTACTTCTCTTTACATCCTTCCAGAACACAAAGCCTGGAGCCGCTCACACTTGCTTCTTTTTCTTTTAAGTTTTTATTTAATTCCAGGATAGTTAACATACACTATTATATTGATTTCAGGTGTACAATACAGTAATTCACCAGTTCCATATATCACCTGGTGCTCATCAAAAGTGTATTCTTCAATCTCCTTCACCTATTTCACCCATCCCCCTGCCCACCTCCCCTCTGGTGACCATCAGTTTCATCCCTATAATTGAGTCTGTTTCTTTATCTCTTTCTTCCCTTTGCTCATGTGTTATGTTTTTTAAATTACACATATTAATGAAATTATATGGTATTTGTCTTTCTTTGACTTATTTTGCTTAGCATTATACTCTCTAGTTCCATCCATGTTATTGTAAATGGCAAGGTTTCATTTTTTATGGCTGAATAATATTCCTATATATATGTATATATATATATATAGAGAGAGAGAGAGAGAGAGAGATCCATATATATGTATACACACACACACACACACACACACACACACACACAACATCTTATTTATCTATTCATCAGTCCATGGACATTTGGGCTGCTTCCATATCTTGGCTATTGTGAATAATGCTCCTATAAACACAGGGATGCATGTATCCCTTTGAATTAATGTTTTTGTATTCTTTGGGTATATACCCAGTATTGCGAATGCTGGATCATAGAGTTCTATTTTTAACTTTTTGAGGAAACTCCATACTGTTTTCCAGAGTGGCTGCACCAGTTTGCATTCCCTCCAACAGTGCAAGAAGGTTCCCCTTTCTCCACATCCTCACAAACACCTGTTGTTTCTTGTGTTGTTGATTTTAGCTATTCTGACAGGTGTGAGGTGTTAGCTCATTGTAGTTTTGATTTACATTTCCCTGATGGTAAGTGATAATGGTTATCTTTTCATGTGTCTTGTTGGCCATCTGGATATCTTCTTTGGAGAAATGTCTGTTCATGTCTTCTGCCCATTTGTTAATTGGATTTTTTTTTTTTGGTGCTGAGTTTTATAAGTTCTTCATATATTTTGGATACCCTTTATCAGATATGTCATTTACAAATATCTTCTCACATTCTGTAGATTGCCTTTTAGTTTTGTTGCTTGTTTCCTTTGCTGTGCAGAAGTTTTGTATTTTGATGTAGTCCCGATAGTTTAGTTTTGCTTTTGTTTCCCTTGCCTCAGGACACATATCTGGAAAAAATTTGCTAAGGCTGATAACAGAGAGGTTACTGCCTGTCCTCTCCTCTAGGATTTTAATGACGTCAGGTCTCAAATTTAGGTCTTTCATCCATTTTGAATTTATTTTTGTGTATGATGTAAGAAAGTGTTCCAGTTTCATTCTTTTGCATGTGGCTGTCCAGTTTTTCCAACACCATTTGTTGAAGAGACTATCTTTTTTCCATTGGATATTCTTTCCTGCTTTGTTGAAGATTAATTGACCATATATTTGTAGATTCATTTCTGGATTTTCTATTCTGTTCTATTGATCTATGTGGCTATTTTTATGCCAGTACCATATTGTTTTGATCATTATAACTTTGTAATATAAGTTGAAGTGTGCACTTGTGAATCCTCCGTCTTTTCTTTTCCTTTCTTTATTATGTTCAATTCGCCAACATATGGTCCATCATTAGTTTTTTTTTTTTCTTTTTAAAGATTTTATTTATTTATTTGACAGAGAGAGATCACAGTAGACAGAGGCAGGCAGAGAGAGAGAGAGAGGGAAGCAGGCTCCCTGCTGAGCAGAGAGCCTGATGCGGGACTCGATCCCAGGACCCTGAGATCATGACCTGAGCCGAAGGCAGTGGCTTAACCCACTGAGCCACCCAGGCGCCCCATCATTAGTTTTTGATGCAGTGTTCAATGATTCATTAGTTGCATATAACACCCAGTACTCATCATATCTCTGCTTTTCTTTTTCAACATTGCTGTGGCTATTCAGAGTCTTTTGTGCTCCCATACAGATTTTAAGGTTTATTCTAGTTCTCTGAAAAATGCTGTCGGTATTTTGATAGGGATTACATTCAATCTGTAGATTGTTTTGGGTAATATAGACATTTTAATAATATTTGTTCTTGCATTCTATAAGCATTGAATGTCTTTCCATACTTTTGTGTCATCTTCAATTTCTTTTATCAGTGTTTTATAGTTTTCAGAGTGTATGTCTTTCACCTCTTTGGTTGAGTTTATTCTTAGGTATATTAATATTTTGAGTGCAATTATAAATGGGATTGTGTTCTTAATTTCTCTTTCTGCTGTCTCATTATTGGTATATAGAAATACAACAGATTTCTCTAGATGGATTTTATATCCTGCAACTTTACCGAATCATTTACCAGTTCTAGCAGTTTTTTGGTGGAGTCTTTAGGGTTTTTTATATGGAGTATCATGTCACCTGCAAATAGTGAATGTTCTTCTTCTTCCTTACCAATCGGGATTCCTTTTATTTCTTTTTGTTATCTGCTGTGGCTAGGAATTCCAGTACTATGGTGCATTAAAGTGGTGAGAGTGGACATCTTTTTTTTTTTTTTTTTTAAAGAGTGGACGTCTTTGTCTTGTTCCTGACCTTCTGGGAAAAGCTTTCATTTTCCCCATTAAGGGTGATGTTAGCATTGAGTTTTTCATAGATGGCCTTTATTATGTTGGGGTATGTTCCCTCTAAACCTATTGTGTTGAGGGTTTTTTCCATGAATGATGTACTTTGTCAAATGCTCTTTATGCATCTATTGAAATGATCATGTGGTTCTTATCCTTTCTTGTATTAATGTGACATATCACATTGATTGTTTCATGAATATTGAATCACCCTTGCAGCCCAGGAATAAATCCCCCTCGATCATGGTGAATAATTTTTAATGTATTTTTTAAAAGATTTTATTTATTTATTTGACAGAGATCACAAGTAGGCAGAGAGACAGAGAGACAGAGAGAGAGGAGGAAGCAGGCTCCTGCTGAGCAGAGAGCCCGATGTGGGTCTCGATCCAAGGACCCTAGGATCACAACCTGAGCTGAAGACAGAGACTTTAACCCCCTGAGCCACCCAGGTGCCCCTTTTAATGTATTTTTGAATTAAGTTTGCTAGTGTTTTATTGAGGATTTTTGCCTGTCTGTTGATCAGGGATATTGGCCTGTAGTTCTCTTTTTTAGTGATGTCCTTATCTGGGTTTGGTGTTAGGGTAATGCTGGCTTCATGGAATAAATTTAGAAATTTTCTTTCCTTTTCTGTATTTTGCAATAGTTTAAGAAATACAGATATTAAATCTTCTTTAAATGTTTGGTAGAGTCTGCCTGAGAAGCCATCTGGTCCTAGGCTTTTGTTTGTTGGGAGTTGTTTGATTACTGATTTAATTTCTTTGCTGGCTATCAGTCTGTTCAAGTTTTCTATTTCCTCCTTTTTAAGTTTTGGTAGTTTATGTTTCTAGGAATTCAACCATTTCTTCTAGGCTGTCCAATTTGTTGGCATGTAGCTTTTCATTATATTTATTTCTGTGGTGGTATTTATTATTTCTCCTCTGTCATTTGTGATCTTGTTTGAGTCCTTTCTCTTTTTTTCTTGATAAGTCTGCCTAGAGGTTTGTCAATTTTGTTGAGTTTTTCAAAGAACCAGCTCCTTGTTTCATTGATCTTTTCTGTGGTCCTTCCTTCCTTCCTTCCTTCCTTTCTTCCTTCCTCTTTCTTCTGGTTTTTGTTTGTCGAGGAAACTCTTTATGCCCCCTTATATTCTGAATGATAGCCTTGCTGGTTGGAGTATTCTTGGCTGCAACTTTTTCCCATTTAGCACTTTGAGTATACCATGCCACTCCCTTCTGTATTGCAAAGTTTATTTTGAAAAATCTCTTGCTACTCTTATGGGTTTTCCCTTATAAGTTAATGACTTCTTTTGTCTTGCTGCTTTTAAACTTTTTTTCTTTATCACAATATCTGCAAATTTAATTAGAATGTGTCTTGGTGTGGGTCTGTTCTATTGATTGTGTTGGGGGTTTTTTGTGGCTCCTGAAATAGAATATCTGTTTCCTTCCTCAGATTAGGGAAGTTTTCAAGTATTATTTCTTCAAATCAATTTTCTTCCTCCTTTCCTCTTTTTTCTGAGATCCTATAAAATGAATATTATTACATTTGATGGAGACACTGAGTTTCCCAAGTCTGTTCTTGTTTTGCATATTTTTTTCCTCTGTCTTTTGTTTTGCTTGATTACTTTCCATTCCTCTGCTTCTTGAATCCTACTGTTCATTCTATCAAGCATATTTCTCATTTCAGTTTTTGTGTCCTTTATCTCTATGTTATTCCTCATCTCTGGGTTAAGTGTTTCCCTCATGTCTTCTACTCTTTTCTCAAGTCCAGCAATTATCCTTATGATCATTGCTTTAAATTCTCTTTCATGCATGTTACTTCTACCTTCTTGGCTTTGTCCTACTCTTTTATTTGGGATAATTTTCTCTGTCTCCTCATTTTATCTGCCTCTCTATGTCTGTTTCTGTGTGTTAAGAAAGTCAGCTGTGTCTTCTGCTCTTGAAAGTAGTGATTTTAAGAAGAGATTCTGGAGTGTCTTGTAGTGCAGTGTCTCCTATTCACCAGAACCTGGCACTTAAAGAGAGTAAACAATGTGTATTTACACCCTGCTATTGTGTCTGTCACTCTACTTTTTAATGCAGTTATCTGCACTCTCTTTGCCTATTGTGGACTGTGATTGCTCTCTGTGGTGTTAGTGGGATCTAAGCAGGCCAGTTCTGAAGGGGTGTGCCCACCAGGGAACTTGGAAGCAGGGCAGCAACATTAGCAAAATTTGTGCTGGACTACTAGTCCTATGCCAGGTCACCTGAAACAATGTGGCAGCTTGGGGCTGTGCAGCGGGTTGGCCAGATGTGTGAGGCTAGGTGTGGTATGCTACAGTGGCTAAGAGCTTGCAGTGTGGCACATAGAGTTAGTTGTGGGTGATCAGCTGAGTACTGTGTTCAAACAAATGTTGAGCATGTGCTCCATGGCTCTGGGGGTATGAGATGACCGCTGAGGGCTTGGGGCTGGGAGCAGCACCTTCATTGACTGGGGATGCATGGCTGGACACAGCACAGTCAATGTGTGCAGTGCCCGATGAGAGCTGTGCACCCCATGGTTGGATATGGTACCTGCATGGCTTTAACTAAATTTGCCCTGAGCCCAGGGCTGAATCTAGCAGGCTTGGAGTGGGTAAGTCCTCAGGAGAACTCATTCATTGGTGTGGTGCACTGTTAGCAGATTAGGTAGCAAATGTCTATGCAGCCCCACTTCTGGGGAAGTGTCTCTGTGCTTATGCTGGGGGTTGGGAAAATGGGAAATGGGAAAATGGTGCCTGCCAAGTCCCTTGTTTTTGAAGAAGCCCCCTAACATGCTCCAAAATCAGTATAAACAAATCTGTCTCCTGTTTGCCCCAAACATTATATAAACTGCCATTTCTGTTTTGGCTCATCTCTGTAGGCTGCTCTCTCTTTAAGGGCCACAACTCAGCTATCACTTGCCTCCTGGGCTTTCCCGATGCTGTCAGCTGAATTTTAAAGCTCCAGGCTTCATGTCCCACTGGTTATACAAACTAATGAGTTCAGACCCTCTGATTTTTAAAGCCCAAGGCTATATGGATTAGTCTTCTGTGTGTGCTCTCCCTGGTGTGAGGGCCCATTTCTCTGCCTTTTCCATGGCCAGCTCCCTCCTCCTGTGGGCAGCCTCCCTCTGCCTTTCTGACTGTTCCAATCTTTCAGATGCAGCTTCTTCTCTATATTTAGTTGTGGAGTTTGATCTGCCAGGCTTGGGATCACTCTCCAGTTTATTGACTTTGATATGGATGATATCTACTTGTAAATGTGGGGCAGGGTGAGCTCAGGGTCCTTATACTCTGCCATCTTCACAAGCTTCCAGTAGTATTGTGTTTTTAATTTCCAAATTTCAATTGTTTATTGCTGGTATATAGGGAAGTAATTGACTTTTGTATATTAACTTTGTATCTTGCCTTGTCTGTCTTTATTTTAGCCATTCTAGTGAGTGTGTAGTGTTAGCTCATTGTAGTCTAATTTACATATCCCTATGACTAATGATTTTGAACATCTTTTCATGTGCTTACTGGCCATCTGTACATCTTCTTTAGAGAAATGTCCATTCAAATTGTTTTCCCATTTTAAAATTGAGATATTTGTATTTCTGTTATTAAGTTGTAAGATAAATGCATATTACAGTCCTTTAAAAGATAGGTATTTTGAAAAACACTTTCTCCCATTCTGTGATTTCCCATTTCATTTTCTCTGTGGAGTTTGTATTACGACTTTTACCTTTCCTATTCTGGGAAGTCTTTGCCTTAACTAAGTTCAAAATGATCTCATTTGTTTTCTTCTAGAATTTTATAGTTTCAGTTCTTTGATTTACATCTTTGATGCATGTCTAGATGACTTTTTTCTCTGGGGCAAGGTAGTTCCAGGCCTATAAATATTTTTTTCATATGGATGCCTATCTTTTTCCAGCATTATTTGTTCACAAGACTATCCCTTTCTCATTGAATTACCTTTGTACCTTGTCTAAAATCAATCGACCATATATATGTAAGTCTACTTCTGGACTCTCTTCTGTCTGTGTAATTTATGTGTATAACCTTGCAACATTAGCACACTGTAACAATTACTGTAGTTCAGTGATTCTCAACTGGGGCAATCCCCCTCCCTGTGGGGAGGGAACACTTGGCAATGTCTGGAGACATTTTTGTCACTACTAGAGGTGAGTGCTACTGGCCTCTAGTGGGTGGAAGCCAGGCAAACACCACCAACAAAGTATTGTCCAGATCAAAAATGTTAATAGCGTTGAGGTTGTGAAACTCTACTATAGAATTATTATTATTTTAAAAAGATTTTTATTTATTTGTCAGAGAGAGAGAGAATGCACAAGCAGGGGGAACAAGAGGCAGAGGGAGAAACAGGCTCCCCACTGAACAAGGAAACCAATTCTTGACTCGATCCCAGGACCTTGGGATCATGACCTGAGCTGAAGGCAGACGCTCAACTTACTGAGCCACCTAGGCAGCCCTCTGCTATAGAATCACAGTAAATCTTAAAATAAGGTATTATGGATCCTTGAGCTTTGTTCTTCATTAAAAAATATTTTGGCTGTTCTCAGTCCTTTACATTTCCATATAAATTTTAAACCAACTAATCAGTTTTTCCAGGTGAAAGTTTTAATGGGACTGAAATAAACATATACATTAATTTGGGGGTAAATCGCATCCTAATAATCTTGTCTCCTGATATATGAATATGGTATAGTTTTGCATTTTTTATTTCTTCTTTAAATTCTCTCAATGTTTTTATAGTTTTCAGTGTGTAGGTCTTGCATATATTTTTTTATATTTATTCTAAGTATTACATTTTTGATGTTATTATAAATAGCATTTAAAAATTTCTTTGAATGTTTATTGTTATACACAGAAATATAGTTTTTATATTGACTTTGTATACCATGACCTTACAAAACTCACTAATTCTAGTAGCTTTTTTTTCGATTGTTTGGCTCTTCTATGTAGATGATAATGTTGTCTAAAAATACATTTTTATTTCCTCTTTTGTACTTTGTGTACTTCTCCTTGTTTTGTTTTGTTTTCATTGTATTTGAAATGAATAGAGCCTCTAATACAATGTTGAATAGAAGTGGTTAGAGTAGATCTCCTTGCCTTGCTCCTGATCTTATTGGGGAAAGTATTCTTTCACCACTCAATATGAAATCAGCATTAGATTTTTTTTTACATGTCATTTTTAAGTTTGAGGGAGTTGCCTTCTATCCCGTTTTTTGAGGGATTTTATCATGAATGTGTGTTGGAATTTTTTCAAAAATTTTTTGTATCTATTGAAATTATCTTTTTAAAAAGTCTGTTGATGTGTTGAATCACAGTGGTTATTTTTCCAGTGTTGAACCACCTTTGCAGTCTCAAGATAAAACTCTACTTGTTATGATGTATTGTTCTTGTTATGTATTTCTGGATTCTAGTTGCTAATATTTTGTTAAAATTTTTTTAAATATTCATCAGGAATATTGACCTTTAATTTTCTTTTCTTAAATTTATTTGGGTATGGTAGTCTGGTCTCATAAAATTAGTTGGGTGGTGTTTCTTTCACTTCTATTTTCTGGAAGAGTGTGTAGAATTGGGCTTAAGCATTTGGTAGAAATCACTACTGAAGCCATCTGGGCTTTTTGGAGTTTTTTTGTTTGGAATTTTCTTTATGATCAAGGTTTTAAACTATTAATTTAATTGATTTAATACATAAAGGTCTATTCAGATTATCTATTTCTTCTTGAGAGTTGGCAATTTATGTCTTTCAAGAAGTTTGTTCATCTCATCTACATTATCTCCATAAATTTGTTCATTAATGTTCACTTGTTATGCTTATAATGTTTGTAGTGACATACTTGTCTTCATAACTGATAATAATATGATAATAATAATTTTTATATTCCTTATTTTTCTCTATATCAGTTTGTGTAGAAGTTTACTAATTTTATTGATCTTTTCAAGATACCAGCTTTTCGGTTTCAGTGATTTTTAAAATTGTTTTCTTATTTTCTCTTTCATTGAATTCTTCTATCTTTATTGTTTCCTTTCTTTTGCTTCCTTTGGATTTGATTTGCTCTTCATTTTCAAATTTCTTCTTTTTTAAATCCCCTTTATCTATTTCACCTACCCTCCCCCCAACCCTGCTCTAATCTACCTCTCCTCTGGCAACCATCAGTTTGTTCTCTGTATTTAAGAGTTTGTTGGTTGCTGTTGTCTGTTTCTTTGTTCATGTGTTTTGTTTTTTAGATTCTACATATAAATAAAATCATATGGTATTTGTCTTTCTCAGTCTGACTTACTTAACATATTATCCACTTAACATATTATCCTCTAGAGCTATCTATGTTGTCACAAATGGCATAGTCTCATTCTCTTCTATCGTTGAGAAATATTCCATTATATATATATATATATATATATATATATATATATATATAATCTCACATATTCGTTCATCCTTTGATGGGCACTTGGGTTGCATCCATATCTTGGCTATTGTAAATAATGCTGCAATAAATATGTTATGCATTTATATTTTCAAATGATTATGTTTGTTTTTTGAGGGTAAGTACACAGTAATGAAAGTATTGGATCATGTGGTATTTCCATTTTTAATTTTTTGAGGAAACTCCATATTGTTTTCCACAGTGACTATATCAATCTACCAACAGTGCATAAGGGTTCCTCTCTCTCTGCATCTTCTCCAGCAATTGTTATTTTTTGTCTTTTTTTACTTTAGCCATTCTGAGAAGTATAAGGAGATATCTCATTGTGGTTTTGATTTGCATTTCCCTGATGATTAGGGATGTTGAGCACCTTTTCATGTGTCTCTTGGCCATCTAGAGGTCTTCTTTGGAAAAATATCTATTCAGGTTCTCTGCCATTTTTAAAATCTTTTTTTTTTTTTTTGGTGTTGAATTGCATAAATTCTTTATATATTTTGGCTATTAACTCCTTACCAGATATATTATTTGCAAATATATTCTCCCATTCAGTAGGTTGTCTTTTTGTTTTGCTGATGGTTTTCTTCACTGTGTAAAAGCTTTTTATTTTGGTATAGTTCCAATAGTTATTTTTGCTTTTGTTTCCCTTGCCTGAGGAGACAAATCTAGAAAAATGTTGCTAAGGCTGATGTTAAAGTAATTCCTGCCTATGTATTTTTCTATGAATTTTATGGTTTCAGGTCTCACTTTTAGGTCTTTAATCCATTTGAGCTTATTTTTGTATATGATGTTAGAAAGCGGTCCTGTTTTATTCTTTTGCATGTAGCTGTCCAGTTTTGTCAGCACTATCTACTAGAGAGACTGTCTTCTTCCCATTGTATATTCTTGTCTCCTTTGTCATAGATTAACTGATCATGTTAGCATGGGTTCATTTCTACATTTTCAGGTTTATTAGATCTTGATTAGTTCTTAGATTTTTTTTAAATCTTAGATTTCTTAAGTAGAATCTTAGGTCATTGATTTGAGATTTTTTCTTGTCTAATAGAAGCATTTAGTGCTGTAAATAGTTTGATATGTACTTATTTAGCTACATTTGGTAAACTTTGATAAATGCCTTTTATTTTCATGTCCATTTCAATTAGGATCCTTTTTCTATTACATTTTTTTTAATTGAACCATGCGACTTTATTATAGTTCTTCTTTTTTTTAATTTTATTTTTTATAAACATATAATATATTTTTATCCCCAGGGGTACAGGTCTGTGAATCACCAGGTTTACACACTTCACAGCACTCACCATAGCACATACCCTCCCCAATGTCCATGATCCCCCCCCCCCCCCCCCCCCCCCCCCCCATCAACCCTCAGTTTGTTTTGTGAGATTAAGAGTCACTTATGGTTTGTCTCCCTCCCAATCCCATCTTGTTTCATTTACATTTTTAATTGATGTCTGTAAGTTGGTCTTCTATATAGCAATTTTGAAGATTCTTATTCATGCTTATATTATTTATTATTTTTAAAAATTTCTATGGGTTTTCATATCTCCTGCATATATTAACAATGTTTTCTTCTTTTTGAAATTCTTATATTGATGTATTATTTCTTTTTAATTATTTAGGCTAAGAAATAGAAAAAAAAATATTGCTTAGTGGTAGCGATTCAGCAGTTCTAGTTTTGTTCCTGATTTGAGTGAGATTGTTTAAAAAGTCTTCATTAAGTACAGCATTTGGTATAGATTTTGGTATATACTGTTCACCAAATAAAGGAAGTTTCCTTGTATCTCTAGTATGCTAAAATTTTTATCATGAATAAGAGGAGACTTTCACTGTATGCTTTTTTCTTCATTCATGGAACTTTTCTTTCTTTTTTAAAAAAGATTTTATTTATTTATTTGACAGAGAGAGAGAGACAGTGAGAGAGGGAACACAAGCAGGGGGAGTGGGAGAGGGAGAAGCAGTCTTCCTAAGAGCAGGGAGCCTGATGCAGGGCTAGATTCCAGGACCCTGGGATCATGACCTGAGCCAAAGGCAGATACTGAATGACTGAGCCACCCAGGTGCTCTCATTTATGGAACTTTTCATATATTTCTTTTAATATAATGCTAATATACATACTTTTAAATTACTGTAGGTAATTCAACCCCTTCTGGACCCTTCTTTTTTTTTAGAATTGTGAATTGCATTGATTATTTAATATTGAACTCTCCTTTCATTTCTTGGATAAATCTGCTTGACTCTGTACTATATGTGGCTGTATTTATTTGTTTTCCCTTTAAAAATGTATTTGTGTTCATAAGTTGACTTTATTATTTCTCTTCAATTTTGAAATCAACATTATATTAAGCTCACAAAATGGGTTATATAGCTCTTCATCTTTTTTCAGTTTCTGGAACAGTTTGCAGAAGGCAAGATTAACTTTCATGATAGTTTAATAACACTGACTTGATTCTTGTGTGATCCCATTCCCTCTTTACTACAGGGTATATGGAGAAGGATTTAATGTTAACCTCATGGTTCAATTTGCTATATCTTCCAGTTTATTATTTCTTCTAATATTTTCATAGAAATTTATCCATTTATTTTGTTTTTGAATGTAATGGCCTAAAGCTATTCATAATATTCTGGTATCATTTTTAAAATTTGTTTTGACCTTTATCAAAATTATATGGGGATTGAGTTTAAAGTCAAATATTTCTCCAAGGTTTGTTAAAAAGAACAACATTAGGGCACAAAAATAGACATGTAGACCAATAGAAGAGAATAGAGAACCCAGAAATGAACCCACAATTATATAGTCAATTAATCTATGACAAAGGAAGCAGAAATATGCAATGGGGAAAAGACAGTCTTTTCAATCAACGTTTTAGCAAGACTGGACAGCTACATGCAAAAGAATAAAACAAGAACCACTTTCCAACATTATATACAAAAATAAGCTCAAATGGACTAAAGACCTAAAAGTGAGACTTGAAGTCATAAAAATCCCAGGAGACAGCACAGGCAGTAATATCTCTGACATAGCAGCATTCTTCTAGATTTGTCTCCTCAGGCAAGGGAAACAAAAGTAAAATAAGTAAGTATAAGTAAAAATAAATAAAAATAAGCTATTGAGAGTACAACAAAATAAAAAATGTTTTCACAGTGAAGAAAACCATCAGCAAAACAAAAAGACAACTTACTGAATGGGAGAAGATATTTGTAAATGATATATCTGATAAGGGGCTAATATCCAAAGTATACAAAGATCTCATGCAACTCAACACCAAAAAACCCCCAAACAATCTGACTTAAAAAAATGGGCAGAAGATGTGAATAGACATTTTTCCAAAGAAGACCTCTAGATGGCCAAGAGACACATGAAAAAGTGCTTAACATCCCTAATCATCAGGGAAATGCAAATCAAAACCACATTGAGATATCCCCTCATACCTGTCAGAATGGCTAAAATCAAAGACAAGAAATAACAAGTGTTGGTGAGGATGTGGAGCAAAAGGAATACTTGTGCACTATTGGTGAGAATGTCAATTGGTACAGCCACTGTGGAAAACAGCATAGATGTTCCTCAAAAAATTAAAAATAGAAATACCATATGATCCAATACTTTTAGTACTGGGTATTTACTCAAAGAAAATGAAACACTAATTTGAAAAAATAAATACACCCCTATGTTTATTGTAATATTATTTATAATAACAAAGACATGGATACAACCCATGTGTCCATCAATAGATGAACTGATAAGGAAATGTGTGTATGTATACACAGACAGACACAGACACACAATGAAATATCATGAAGCCATAAAAAAGGATGGGATTTTGTCATGTGAGACAGCATGGACAGAGCTAAAGTATATTTTGCTTAGTGAAATAAGTCAGATGGAGAAAGACAAAGATAATGTGGGCCCACTCATAAATGGAACTTTAAAAAAAAAACAAACAAAAAGCAGAATCAAAAGTATAAGTACACAGAAGAAACTTTACCTTACCACAGAGGGTAAGGGGGTTAGGGGGTTGTGTAAAATGAGAGAAGGGGAGATAGATACAGGTTTTTAGTTAGGGAATGAATAAATCACAGGAATAAAAGTCACAGCATAAAGAATATAGTCAATGATAGTGTAATAATGATACTATGTGGCAGATGGTAGCTACACTTTTGGTGAGCATAGCATAATGTATAAATTGGTCAAATCACTAAGTTGCACACCTGAAACTAAGGTAACATTTTGTTTCAAATATACTAAAAAAAACCTCACCAAAATCAATAAGGCAACATGCCCAGTCCCAACACTTTTATCAAAAAAAGAGAAAAAAAAAAAAAAACAGTAGTTCCTGCCCTCTTCCCAGAAGTAACCAAATTTGACCCTTTCAGACAATTTTTAGGTATTTATAACCTATCCTTAAATGACATTTTTATATTGATCCTTCTTAATTTTAAATGTCTGGGTACTATTTATTAATTTCCCATTCTGGAAGATAAAGATTTTGATACTTTTAAAACCCCCTACTTGAACAATCTTTATACTTTGTTTAATTGCAGCATGATATTGATTTAATTTTGTGTTGTGACTGTGTTAATGCCATTCATAGCTGAACCAGATAATATATTGTATTCATTTTCTGTTGTCACTGTAACAAATTACCACAAATCTAGTGGCTTTAGAACAACAGAAATTTATCTTCTTATAGTTCTGGAGGTTTTCCATGGCTAAAATCAAGGTGTTGGCAAAGCTGTGTTCCTTTCTTGAGACTCTGGAGGAATATTTCCTTGCCTTTTCCAGCATCTAGAGACTACCCCCTTTGTGGGTCCTCTGTTTCTTGGTTGGTTGTTCCTTTTGAAGGGTGGAACATTAAAAGCTGATTGGAAATGCTGAGTGAATAGGTAGGTATATTCTATGCTGAGGTTGTTTTGTTGACAGCTGTGATGTCAGTGTTTGTAGGTCCTTGTTTTTGGATTAAAAGTTTCAACAGAAATTAATATTCTAAGTATCTCCCTTGAAGGATACAGATTTAATCCCTTATAATCTGAGTGATAAATAGGGTTGAAGAAGTCTTGTAAAATTTTTTTGTTATGCCTCCTTTTCTCTTTGTTGGTTATAATCAAATTCTTTTACTGCCCCTTGAGTGAGGTTTCAGTACAAGGCAGAAACTAATGCTTATGTTCAATTGACTATCTTTAACTGGGAAGGACTCTGAAGTTTTAAAAAATCTTGTAGTTTATAATTTCTTGTATATTTTTCAATTATTTTCCCTTTCGAAAGTCTGTAGGTGGTAAACTCTGTTTTGTATGTGTACAAGTATCTTTCTTTTGCCACCACTATTATGTTAGTTTAAATTACTATAAAATTACACACACACACACACACACACACACACACACACACACCATTATTGCTTTCCTATACTCATTATTTTCTACCTCTGGAACCACTATTAGGCTTTGTTGGAGCTTTTAAGTCTGTTCTCCAAGTCTCTTAACCTCTTTTTCATTTTATCAATTTCTTTCTCTTTCTCTCTCAGTGAATCATTCTGAATCCAGTTTTTAGAAACATCTTAAAATTGACTATTTCTTTAGCCATATCCAGTTCAGGGTTTATGCTGTCTTTTGAGCTTTTATTTCAGAGTCTATAGTCTTGACTTATAGGATTTTAAAAATATACACATTTTCTGATTTGCATGTCTTTTTTATTTTATAATCCCTTGTTCTTGCTCTTCATAAGCTTATTCCTGTAGTGTTTTGAGAATATCAAACATTTGTTTTAAAGTCTTTTCAAGTTACTGTATTTCCCTAGGACATTAACCTCACATTTCTTGAATTTATTATTTTTTCAAGACTTTTTCTGTAAGCTTGGAATTTTAGTTTGCTGCAAGCTTACCATAACTAAGAAAATTCAGTTATTCTATTTGCTTTACTCATCCCTTTTAGGTCTGGCTGGACTGTTTTATTTGGTCAGCTCCCCAGTTCAGAACAAGTTCTTATATTGTCAGTTTGGGACTTTTGTTCCATGGGGATACAAAAGGTCCAGTTTTTGAGCCAGTAGACGGTATGATGTAAGTCTCAGTTGCATAGTTCTCTAATACTTCCTATCACTTTGGTAGCACCTCAGTTTCTAATCTCAGCTATGCATACATATCATAGGCTTTTAAAAGTCATAATGCACAGGCAGGGAATCCTTGTTTCCCTTTCTGATTTTCTTCAGCAATCTAACTTTGCTACCATGCCACAATTCCCACATAATTTGAACTCCTGACTGCCTATGGGTATTTCCTAATAGGTGAGTGACTTTAGGTATCTCTATTGCTAGGTTTATTTTTTTGTTTGTTTGTTTCTGCTCCATGGACATATTTTTCTTTTTTAAGTAATTGTGGTTGTGTTTTATTTTTAAGGTATGTTTTATGATTTAGTTATCATTAATATGAAGTATTTTATGTTTGGAGCTGAGAAGGAGGTTTTCCTGTATGAACCTACAATGCTAGCTTGACATAATGATACCTTGGGATTTCTAGATGGATAATAAATTTCCTTTCAAATAATGACTACTTATCATTTGAGGACTTGGTTATAAAGAGTTCTCCTTGATTAGTTCTCCATGCTTAATCTGTAATCATGGATTCTAACATTTATATATCTAAGTATCACTCTAGATCGTGAAGAAATGGAGGCATGTGTCTACACAGGCTGGGTCAAACAGCAGGTGTTACTGACAATAAAGGCAAGAAATTTCAACTTGCCTACAACTAGGGCTACAGACTGAAAGCAGAGGAATTCTTGTAGGTCAAGTGGGCAGCAATGGCTACCTAAGCAGGAGGGTCTTGTGACAGGAGGAAGACACAATAGTAGTATATAAAAAAAAGTCATGGTCACTAGGTTGATGTTGGAACTTGAAACAGAAATTGAGGAAATGGATGAGGTAGCAACTAACATTTGGATAGCAGACAATGGTTTTCATTGGTCCCAGAAGGATAAATTGCCCAATGGAGGTTTTCCTTAGGTCATCTTAAGGTGGGAAGGCATGGTGCTAATGCATTAGAGATAGTGAGAGGAGGCTAATAGGGCATTGACAGTGAGCAGCCAGGTAGTAGGAGTTCAGGCAAGAGAGGTAGGATTTTGCTAATTATTAAAGGACCTTATAGGCCAAATTCAAGGTTTTTTTTTTTTTAAAGATTTTTATTCATCCATTTGACAGACAGAGATCACAAGTAGGCAGAGAAGCAGACAGAGAGAGGTGGAAGCAGGCTCCCTGCAGAGCCCGATGTGGGGCTTGATCCCAGGACACTAGGACCATGACCTGAGCCGAAGGCAGAGGCTTTAACCCACTGAGCCACCCAGGTGCCCCAAATTCAAGGTTTTATAGTACCCCCCCACCATGCAGTAAGGAGGCTTTGAATAGTTTTAAGCAAAGGAGGGAAATAATTTGATCCACCTTTTAATAGGTCCCTCAGGTTGCTGTTGAAGAATGAATTAAGGCAGTTTAAAAGTAGTCACAGTGAATATAGGGAGGCCAATACCACTTTAATAGGGTGGTATATGGAGAGAGGGAAAGGGAAGGAGGAAGGGTAGGAGGGAGAAGGAATATGGTTTTGAGAGATATATTGGAAGTAGATTGATAGGAATAGTAAATTGAATATTTAGCAAACACTAAGAAGTCTGACATGGCTGAACTTGTTCTTCTGATTGTATTTCTTTGGTTAAATTTATTTCCTATTAGTTTTTCTGACCTGTCTCATTCACCCATATATTCTGTTATTCTTCTTCCGTTTCAATTCCATTCTTTCTTCTCCTTTAACCTTTAAGCTTCTGCTTTCTCTCATAGACTCAAGGGCTTGGCTATATTTTTGTGCCTGAATCCCTTAATCAACCTTTATTCTTTATTCTACTTCCACATTGGTGACTTATTAAGAGCATTCTATATTTTCAGTGGTCTGTATTGCTTCCCCCCATTCCTTGCTTTCTTTCAATCCATCCTTCTCAGTTTTTAGCTGGGATTAGTTTGATAAAGAAACTCTCTTGCTCTTGGGGAGCGGGCATATGCTTGCCAAATGTTTGCAAGAAGTATCTCATTGTTACAAGTGGTATTCCAGCAGCATTAACAAGCAGTCAGAAATAAGTAGATAGTCTTAGAGCTCATTATCATCTTTACTCCAGGAGCAATTTTCTCCTGCTTTCTGAGGGCCTGTTTAGCAATCTATAAAAGACACAGTCTCCAGAAGCATTTGGGGACCCAGGGTAGTATACATGTTACAACAATGATCTTAGTTATATGCTCCATGTGGTCTGGAGGCTAAAATTGGTATATATGAACATAACCTTTCTCTATTTTTGTGTCTGGTTTGTAGATTTCCCATTTTCAGATAAAGGTAGGTTGCCTGAAAATGTACATTGCACATTCCTGTTTTAGCTTCTGTAGCCTGGAGACAAACTACAAATCTGCAGTTACTCTTTAGTATATGGCTTCATCTGTCTGCCTGCAGCCTCAGGGACTACTACTGAGAGTAGGTCTTTGGATGAGAGGCAGGATACAGCAGCATAGCATAGTGCCAGGGCTCTGAATCACTGTCTGCACGGTGAATGTTTTGGAATCTTGATGCTGAGTTGGAAGAGACTATGAGTCAATGCACTCTTAGAATAGAGCTAGCTGTAAATCAGGCCAGCAGCCTGAGGTGATTGTGTAAATTACACAGTGTCTTTCTTCCTTTGGTGATTTAGTTCTTGAATTACTGTCTCTAATTGGTGGGTCTGTGAGTCTCTGTCTATAAATGGTTTTGTTGCTTTGCCAAGTACCTCCCAGAGGCAAGTAAAAAAAATAATTTGTGCTATAACCTGTATTCTCATATAAAGATGTTTAGGGTCATGCAAGCAATACATATGGATGGGTGACAGTTTTCCAGATGTTTTGGTGTGCTGTAGCCCCAAGCAGAATTTACCTGTGAATATTGTGGCCCAAATTGACAAGGTCAATGTTCACTTTTTAGAATTTCTGTATCATTAGTCTCTGCAGAACTTCTCAGTTGTCTTCAAGTTCTACTTTATGAACCCCTTTCTTGAGTGTTTGGTTTTTCTTGGTGAGAGACAAAAGAGCTTTTTCTTTTCATTTTAATATCTATTTATTATGTTAAATGTATCAGTTCACTGTGCTAAGTGTTGAGGATGTGATAGTGAATCAGACAGACCCAATCCCTGTTCTGTTGGAGCTCACAACCTAAAAGGGAAGGAATACTTTGAATAAGTAATTTGAAGGTAAGCTAAATGCTGTGGAGTAAAGAGTCTTATAAAACAATTAAAATACATACCGAGCTTAGTTGGGGATATGAAAGGCAAAGTGTCATTAATGAAGTGATGCTCAAGCTTAGAACATAAATTTCTACAACTGTTAGTCACTTCAGTAGTAATGGGGATGGGAGGTAGGAGATGGAGAAGAAAATATTTCAGGGAGAGGAAATAGGTTGTGTGAGATTTTGATTGTTAGAAAATTCATGTTCCATTTTAGGAGACAAGAGAAGGCTAGTATGGCTAGAGTGTAGACAGAGGGATGAGAACATAGAGACAGTATTATTCAGGTCATATTATGTGGTGTCTTGTGGGACATATTAAGTTTAGACCTTATTCTGATGTCATATATAAGTAATTAAGGGGCTTTAAACATAAAATGACAGGATCAAAATTGCATTTTTCAAAACTAATTTTGGGAGCAAAGAATGGGTTGGCTTTCAAGAAAGTCAAAAGTAGATATGGAGGAAGAATTATATGATGGAAAGATATGGAGGGAGAGAAGAGCTCATGATAGTAATTTTCTCCACGTTCTCACCAACACCTGTTGTTTCCTGTGTTGTTGATTTTAGCCATTTTGACAGGTGTGAGGTGATATTTCATGTTGTGAAATGAATAATGTTGATTTGCATTTCCCTAATGCAATGATAGTGTTGATTTGCATTTCCCTAATGGTCAGTGATGTTGACGCTTGGGCTGGCTGCTGGTGTGGATCCTGAGCTCTGGCAGAGATTGTGGGGTAGTGAACAGGGAAGGACTCAGGTACTTGTCACCTGTGAACTCTATTATGTGTAGGACGATAACTAGTGAAATCTACATGGAGTTTATGATAGCTATGCTGGCCATTGCTCTCTTCAGTGGGGAAAGTTACTGGGGCCCTCTGCACAGCAGGTTGTGGCTGATACTGGTAGCCCCTGCTTTTCTTCCTTGTTCCTAGTCATCTCTATATGTCTCAGCTTTGCCAGTCTGGGTGGGGTGAAATCAAAACGGGTCCTTTGTGTGGTACTTTGAAAGGTTGGAGAAGATGTCACTCACCCCCATCTCCCTTTCCCAGAGTGTGCTTTCTATCTGTGCCAGCACTGAGCAGTGCCAGCCTGGAGGACAGGATAATACCAGTCAAAAGAAACTGTTCATCTTTCCCTTCGTGTGCAGTTATTCTTAGGTTTTTTGTTCTACTGTGTTACTAGTTTCTTAAGTAGACTTTTGAGCTCTCCCAGAGCCATTTTTGTTCATGAATCTATGATCTATGATCTTTTGGGGGAAATGGAGCTTATGGCCTTCTACTTTGCCATCTTGGTGATGTCCTTAAAAGGGTTTTAAGTTACAGGTTCAATTTCTTTAATATTGTGGTACTGCTCTGATTTCCTGTTTTGACTTGAGTCAGTTTTGGTAACTTGCATATTGCTAGGAAATTTTGTACATTTTAAACATATTTTCAAATCAAAGGCATAAGGTATTTCATAGTATCTTATAAATTTAAAAAATATTTTATTTGTCATTTTTTTCAACAAACCCTACACTCTAAGTGGGGTTCAAACTCGTGACTCTGAGGTCAAGAGTCACATGTTCCACCAACTGAGCCAGCCAGCTGTCCCTATCTTATGATGTTTTTAATATCTACATGTAGGACCTGTACTTACATCTCCCTTATGTTCCCCACTTTATTTGTGCTTTTTCTCTTTTTTTATTCATTGGTCCTTCTAAAGTTTTATCAATTTTGTTATGTTCAAACAACCTTTGCTTTTGTTGATCTTCTTGATTATATATTTATTTTTTCTTTCATTTATTTCTGGTCTTAATTAATTTCTTCTACTTCCTTTGTGTTTAATTTGCTTTTCTTATTTTAGCTTAATGAGATGTTGCTTAGCTTATCGATTTTCAAAGTTTCTCCTTTGTTAATATATGTTTTTTAAGGTCACAAATGTCCATCTGTGCATGACTTTTGCTGTAGCCCATAAGTTTTTATATGTACTATTTTCAATATTATTCAGTTTAAAATATTGTCTAATTTTCAATGTGATTTTTTCCCTAGACCTAGGGTTATTTAGAAGTATGTTTCTTAATTTGGAAATGATGAGGGTTTTCTAATTGTCATTTGATTATTTCTTGCTTAATTGCATTCTGGTCAGAGTATACTCTGTAGAATTTCAATTTAAAATTTGATGAGAGTTTCTTATAACAGAGAGTTTCTTATAAACAGAGAGTTTCTTATAATCAGCAAATTGTGGCCCATAAGTCAAATTTGGCTTATGGACTACTTTTGTATGTCCCTTAATCTAAAAATGTTTTTTTTCCCATTTTTAAGAGGTGATTAAAAAAAGAAAAAATATATGACAACAATATCGTGAGGCTCACAAAGCCTAAAGTATTTAGTGCCTGTCTCTTCCTAGAAAGAGCTTGCTGGCCTTTGTCCTAAAATATGTTCAGTGTACGTAAACATTCCATGTGTTTATGAAAAGAATGTGTATTCTTTAGTTGTTGAGTATAGAGTTCCATATGTATCAATTAGTTCCAATTTGTTAATGTTCATGTTACTCAGTTGCTGTATATCCTTACTGATGTTATTTTCTCCTTGTTTCACTAGTTACTGAGAAAGATGTATTAAAATCTTCCACTGTGATATTGTATTTCTTATTGTGGTTTTCTCTATTTTTTTTTTCATCTCATGTCTTACTCATATCTTTTGAGGCAATATTAGGTACATACAAATTTAGAATTGTTACATCTTTCTGATAAATGGGATATTTTATCATTCTGAAGCATCTCTTTTTATTGGTAGTAATGATTTTTGTCTTAATGTCTACTTTGTCTGATATTGATTTAGCCAAGCCAGCTTTCTTTTTTTAAAAATTGAAGTATAATTAACATTTAATGTTATATTATTTTCAGGTGTACGACATATTGATTTAACAAGTATATACATTACTTAGTGCTCATGATGATAAGTGTAGTCACCATCTGTTACCATATAACATTATTACAATATTATTGACTATATTCCCTATGCTGTACCTTTCAAACCTGTAACTTATTTATTCCATAATTGGAAATTTGTACCTCTTAGTCTACATTTATCTATTTCACCCATCCCTACACCTACTGCTCCCTTGGCAATCACCACCTGTTTCTCTGTATTTAAGAATCTGGTTTTTTGTTTGTTTGCTTGTGAATGTAAATTGGTACATATTGTGGAAAACAGGATGGAGGTTCCCCAAAATATTAACAGAATTACCATATGATCTAGTAATTCTACTACTGGGTATTTACCCAAAGAAAATAAAAACACTAACTAACAAAAATAAAGGCATCTTGAAAAGATATATGTACCCCTATGTTTACTGTGGCATTATTTACAATAGCCAAGATATGGAAGCAACCCAAATGTCCAGTGATAGATAAGTAGTTAAAGAAGATGTGGTATGTATGCACAGTGGAATATTATTCAGCCATAAAAAATGATATCTTGCCATTTGTGACAGTACAGATGGACCTTTTGTTTCGGATATAAAAGTTATTATATATACTAAGTGAAACAAGTCAGGCAGAGAAAAACAAATACCATATTATTTTACTTACATGTAGAATCAAATTAGCCTTTTTAAAATTAATGTTTGGTGTATCTCTTTCCAACCTTTTATTTTCAACCTTCTGCATCCTTATATTTTAGATGCTATGTCTTGTAACATAGTTTTTGTGCATTCAGTCTAATAATATTTGCCTTTGATCAGAGCACTCAGTTCTATATAATGCAGTTATTGGTGTATTTGATTATAAATACTAATTAACATAGAATACTTTCTATTTGTTCTGAGTGCTTTTTTTTCCCATTTAAAAGTTTACTAGGCAAAAGACTATTGAGTTTATGGGGATATGATACCTATACAAAATAAGCAATATGGTATATTATAGGATCTGAAAGGAGGACCATGTGGCTTGAGATTATGGTAGACCTGAGCCTGATGAAAGTAGTTTGGATTTGATAATGCAGTTAATTTTCCCCTAGGTTAATAATTATTAATTTCCTTAAAACTACAGACATACCTCATTTTATTGAGCTTTGTCTGACTATGCTTTGCAGATAATTTTAACTAATTGAAAGTTTGCAGTAACCTTGCATCCAGCAAGTCTACTGGCACCATTTTTTCCAAAGACATTTGTTTGCTTCATGTGTCTCTATGTCATGTTTTGGTAATTCTCACATCATTTCAAACTTTTTCATTATTATTATCTTTGTTATGGTGATCTGTGATCATTGATTATGACTCACTGAAAGCTTAGATATTAGTTAGCATTTTAGAGCAATAAATTATTTTTTTAAAATTAAGGTATGTACATTATTTTTTTAGACATAATGTTGTGCACTTAATAGACTACAGTACAGTGTAAATGTAACTTTCATATGAACTGGGAAACCAAAAAAATTATTTGACTCACTTTATTGATGTATTTGCTTTATTGCAGTGGTCTGGAACCATACCAGCAATATTGCCAAGGTATGTCTGTACTTTGAAGCCACTAAGGTATTTAAAGTGGTGGAAGAGCTGCTAACAAATTCAGATTTTGAAATGCTAAACTTGACTGCAGTATGTCGGATAGTTTAGGAGGAAAGTAGATTCCAGGAAACCAGTTAGCACTGTATCAGATACAAGGCATCAGATGCCTAGTAAATATTTCTAGTGTGAATAAAGTTTTAGCAGTGGTTAAGAATGAGTACATGACAGCTTGCTCTAGGGTTGTAGTAGAACACATGAAGAGATACGATGTTTTGAAAAGAGCTTGGAGGTAAACTTTGGAGAACTTTAAATAGAATAGTATGGAGATGTTGGAGAGGGAAATGTGAAAGATGATTTCTAGGTTTCTGATTTTGTAGTTGAATGGATGATGGTACCATTCACTGAGATAAGGAATAATGAAAGAGTATTTGGTTTTGAAGGAATGCTGGGACTTTGAGAAAATGAATAGCTCAAAAATAAAATAAATAATGATATACAACAGAAATTTTGTTCCTATCACAATCCTCATCAATCTTATTTTCTCCCCTCAGTGCTACAACAGCTAACTTTTTAATTAATGTATTAGTCGTATTTCCATAGACTTTAAATGCAAATGTCTGGTTATTTTAGTGTATGTATCTCTAATTTTTATTGAGGTTGAACATATTTTTGTTTATTATTCCTTTATAATATTCTGTTGTGAATATTTTTTTATATCCTTTGTTCAATTTTGTATTTTGTTTCATCTTTTAGTTACTGATTCATATTAACCCCTTATATGACAGGAACATTAATATTTTATTTATAAATCCCAGTCTCTTGCTTATTTCTAACTTTATCAGTGAGGGCTTTTTGTTGCAGAGAAGTTTAAAATTAAAACTCTTGGTCTTTCCTTTTATGCCTTATGAGTTTTAAGTTTTGCTTTGGAAGATCTCCTACCTCAAGACTACATTTAGTATTTGTTGTTTATACGTAGTAGCACTATAATCCACTGTTCATGTGGGTCTCACATTTTTTTAAATGAATAATCATTTGTCCAGTGCAATTTATTAAATAGTCCATAATTTTCTTATTGATCATAAATTGCTCCTTAATGCACTAAATTCCTATATACATATGGATCTGTTTCTGGGACCCTATGTTCACCATATAGTTATGGGTAATTTTCTGGGTGTTCTGTTCGTTTCCATTGATGTATGTGTCTCTTTTGGGCCAGTGCCATACTGTCTTCACCTCTACAGCTATGTAATATAACTTGAAATCTGGAATCATGATGCTTCCAGCTTTGCTTTTCTTTTTCAGGATTGCTTTGGCTATTCAGATTCTTTTGTGGTTCTATACAAATTTTAGGATGGCTTATTCTAGTTCTGTGAAAAATGCTGTTGGTATTTTGGTAGGTATTGCATTAAATGTGTAGACTGCTTTTGGTAGTATAGACATTTTAACAGTTTTGTTTTTCCAGTCCATGAGCATGGATGTTTTTCCATTTCTTTGTGTCCTTTTTAATTTCTTTTATAAGTGTTCTGTAGTTTTCAGAGTAAAGATATTTTACCTCTTTAGTTAGGTTTATTCCTGGGCATCTTATGGTTTTTGGTGCAACTATAAATGGGATTGACTCCTTGATTTCTCTTTCTGCTCCTTCATTATTGGTGTATAGAAATGCAACAGATTTATGCACATTGATTTTATATCCTGCAACTTTGCTGAATTCATGTATTAGTTCTAGCATTTTTTGGTGGAGTCTTTTGGGTTTTGTACATAGAGTACAATATTGTCCGCAAATAGTGAAAATTTGACTTCTCCCTTGCTTATTTAGATGCCTTTTATTTCTTTTTGTTGTCTGATTGCTGAGGCTAAGATTTCCAGTACTATGTTAAATAACAATGGTTATCCAAGACAAATAACAAGACACCAGTCTTGTTCCTGACCATAGTGGAAAAGCTCTCAGTTTTTCCCCATTGAGAATGAGATTAGCTGTGTCTTTCATATATGGCCTTTATGATGTTGAGGCATGGTCTTCTATTCCTACTTTGTTGAGGGCTGAATGGATGCTCTACTTTGTCAAATGCTTTTTCCGCATGTATTGAGAGGATCATATGGTTCTTATCCTTTCTTCTATTAATGTGGTGTATGAGGTTGATTGCGAATATTGAACCACTCTTGCAGCCCCAGAAATAAATCCCACTTGATCATGGTGAATATTTCTTTTAATGTATTGTGTGGTTCGATTTGCTGGTATCTTGTTGAGAATTTTTGCATCTGTTCTCATCAGGGATCTTGGCCCATTTTGTCTTTTTAATGGGGTCTTTGGTTTTGGAATGATGGTAATGCTGGCCTCATTGAAGGAGTGTGGAAGTTTTTTTTTTTTTCTATTTCTATTTTTTGGAAGAGTTTGAGAAGGGTAGATATTAATTCTTTTTAAATGTCTGTAGAATTCCCCTGAGAAGCCATCTGGTCCTGGACTCTTGTTTGTTGGGAGATTTTTGATTACTGAATCAGTTTCTTTGCTGGTTTTGGGTCTGTTCACATTTTCTATATCTTCCTGTTTCAGTTTTGGTAGCTTGTATGTTTCTAGGAATTTGTCCATTTCTTCAAATTGCCCAGTGTGTTGGAATATAATTTTTTCATAATATTCTCTTATAATTGTTTATATTTCTGTGGTGTGATCTTTCCTCTTTCATTTGTGATTTTTTTTTTATTTGGGTCCTCTCTCTTCTTGAAAACCCTGGCTAGGGGTTTATCAGCTTTATTAATTCTTTCTAAGAATCAGCTCTTAGTTTTGTTGATCCATTCTACTGTATTTTTGTTTGTTTATGTCTATATTGTTTATTTCTGATCTAATCTTTATATTTCCCTTCTTCTTCTGGCTTTAGACTTTGCTTGCTGTTCCTTTCCCAGTTCCTTTACATGCAAGGTTAGGTTATGTATTTAAGACTTTTGTTTCTTCTTGAGGTAGACCTATATTTCAATATACTTCCATCTTAGGACTGCCCTTGCTGCATGCCAAAGGTTTTAGACTATTGAGTTTTCATTTGCTTCCATGTATTTTTTAATTTCCTGTTTAATTTCCTGGTTAACCCATTCATTGTTTACTAGGATGTTCTTTAACCTCCATGTATTTGTAGTCTTTCCAAATTTTTTCTTGTGGTTGACTTCAAATGTCATAACATTGTAGAAAATATGCATGGTATGATCTCAATCTTTTTGCACTTGTCGAGGGCCGATTTGTGATCTAGTAAGTGATCTGTTCTGGAGAATGTTCCATGTGCACTCAAGAAGAATTCATATTCTGCTGCTTTAGGATGTAATGTTCTGAATATATCTGCTAAGTCCATCTGGTCTAATGTGTCATTCAAAGCCATTGTTTCCTTCTTGATCTTGTGCATAGAAGATTTGTCCATTGCTGTAGGTAGTGTGTTAAAATCCACTACTGTTATTGTATTGCTATCAATGAGTTTCATTATGTTTGTTATTACTTGTTTTATATACTTGGGTACTCCCAAATTGGGGGCATAAATAATTACAATTGTTAGATCTTGATGGACAGATCCATTAATTATGATGTTATGACCTTCTTCATCTCTTATTACAGTCTTTGGTTTAAAATCTAGTTTGATATATGTATGGCCAGTCCTGCCATCTTTTGATGCCCATTAGCATGATAGATTGTTCTCCATCCCCTCCCTTTCAATCTGCAGGTATATTTAGGTCTGAATTGAATCTCTTGTAGGCAGCATATAGATGGGTCTCTTTTTTTTTTCCATTCTGACACCCTACATCTTTTGATTGGAGCATTTAGTCCATTTATATTCAGAGTGATTATTAAATGTTATGATTATAATGCCATTGTATTATTTGTAAAGTTGGTGTTTCTGCTGATGTTCTCCATTACTTTCTAGTTTTTGTTGTTTTGGTCTCCCCCCAACACTCAAAGACTCCCATTTAATATCTCTTGCAGGGCTGGTTTAGTGGTCACAAACTCCTTTAGTTTTTGTCTGGGAAATTCCATCTTTCCTTCTATTCTGTATGACAGACTTGTTAC
Source organism: Enhydra lutris kenyoni (assembly GCF_002288905.1). NCBI lineage: Eukaryota > Metazoa > Chordata > Mammalia > Carnivora > Mustelidae > Enhydra > Enhydra lutris. Next base: position 2,185,206 of record NW_019154180.1, on the reverse strand, counting down.
ATATTCTTGTTAGCATATTTTTCCCATTTAGCATGTTGAATATATTATGCCACTCTCTCCTGCCCTGACAAGTTTGTGTGTGAAACTGATCTGTCTTTCTTGTAGGTTAAGGACTTTTTTTCCCCTTGCTGCTTTTAGGATTCTTTCCTTGTTTGTTTTGTGAATTTGACTATGATATTTCTTAGTAATGGCCAGCTTTTGTTGAATTTAATGGAATTTCTCTGTCCTTCTTGGATTTCAAGGTCTGTTTCCATCCCCAGGTTAAGGAAGTTTTCAGCTATAATTTGCTCAAGTAAACCTTCTGCCCCCCTTTCTCTCTCTTTATCTTCTAGGACTCCTATGATATGAATGTTATTTCACTTCAAGGAGTTGCTGAGTTCCCTAATTCTATCTTCAGGATCTAATAACTTTCTTTCCCTTTCTTTTCCGCTTCATTATTTTCCATAATCTTATTTTCTATATCACTGATTCATTCCTCTGCTTCATCCATCCTCATTGTCATCCAGCAGCATCCATTAAGGTTTTCATCTTGGTTATAGTAATTTAATTTTGGCTTGACTAGATTTTAGTTCTTTTTTCTCTGAAGTAAGGGATTCTCTAGTGTCTTGAATGCTTTTTCTAAGTCCAGCTAGTATCCTTATAATTGTTGTTTTAAAATCTAGTTCAGACATCTTATATCTGTATTGATTAAATCCCTGGCCATCATTTCTTCCTGTTCTTTCTCATAAGGCAAGCTTTAAATTTTTTAGATTTGCCTTTTTAATAAGTAACTCATGTACAAGAGTCATAATCCAAAGGGTACAAAGTTGTATAGGGTGAAAAGTAAATCTTCTCATTCTTAAACAACCACTCAATTCCTCTCCCAGAAAGCAACATCTGTTACTAGTGTTTTGGTACATACAGGTATCAACATGCAAGTATTCTAATACCACAATATTTTATTTTGTTAGATTTATAGTATGTTTTCTTTATTAGTTCAAATCACCTTTTAAAAATTAGTTGTAAGCATTTTCCTATGAACTTTAAACTTGAAAAGCTTTATTTTAAGGAAACTGTGTTGGGACTTCTATTAGGATTACATTGAATTATAAATAAGCTTGGAACATTGTTTTTTTTTAAGATTTTATTTATTTGAGAGAGAGAGAGAGAGAGAACACAAGCAGGGGGAAGGGACAGAGGGAGAGGGAGAAACAAACTCCCCACCGAGCAGGGAGCCTGATGCATGACTTTATACCAGGACCCTGAGATCATGACCTGAGCTGAAGGCAGACACTTAACTTACTGAACCACCCAGGTGCCCTCCAACATGGATATCTTAGTTAATTAGATCTTCACAGCCAAAAACATGGTGTGTTGTAATTTATTCTGATCTTCTTTTTAGTGGTTTGTTGTTGTTGTTTGTTTGTTTAAAGTAAACTTTTTAATTGAAGTATAACGTACATAAAAATCCAAAATCATAAGTCTACAGCTCAATGAATATTTGTCAAATGTATGAATCCATGTAATCACCACCTGGATTGGGAAATAAAAAAATAATACTCCAAACCATCCCTTCATGCTTTTTCTGTCCCTGTCTGTGTTCTCCTTCTCAAAGATAACAGCAAGCCTGATATCTTATACTACAAATTAATTTCACCCGGTAGTGAACTTTATTTAAGCAATAATACAATAGGCATGCCTTTGTGTATGGCTTGTTTGACCTAACATAATGTTTTTGAGATTCATTCATGTCATTGCATTAACTATATAGTTCATTAATTTTCAGTGCTCTGTAGTATTCCATTCTGTAAATAAACCACATTTTATATATCCATTTTACTGTTGATAGGAATTTGGATTTTTTTTTTTTTGCTGAATACATGTTTTCAACTCAATTTTCTTGTTTATATAACTAGGAGTGGGATTCCTGGGTCATAGGATATATATGTATATATATATATATATATATATATACATACATACACACAACTTATTAGAAACTGTCAAGGAGGGGCACCTGGGTGGCTCAGTGGGTTAAAGCCTCTGCCTTCAGCTCAGGTCATGATCCCAGGTTCCTGGGATTGAGCCCCACATGAGGCTCTCTGCTCAGTGGGGAGCCTGCTTTCCCCTCTCTCTCTCTGTCTGCCTCTCTGCCTACTTGTGATCTCTGTCAAATAAATAAATAAAATCTTTAAAAAAAGAAACTGCCAAGGAGTTTCTAAAATTTTTACAGCAAGTTACATGTCCTTCAGTACTTTACAAGTGTTCCTATGGGTCTCCATCCTTTTCAGTACTTAGTACTATTATTCTTTTAAATTTTAGCCATTATAATAGCATGTTTTGATATCTTATAGTAGTTTACATTTGTATTTCCCAATTGCCTTATGAGTTTGATTTGGTTTCATATGCTGTTTGCCATTTGAATGTCCTAAAAAATTTTTTTGAAAGTGTGTTGAAATCGTTTGTGCATTTGTTTATTCAGTTATCTCTAAGTTTCTTACTGATTTGTAGTTCTTAATATTCTGAGTACTAGTCCATTGTAAAATATATATATTGCATATATCTTTTCCTACTCTGTTGAATTTATTTTTTACACACTTAATGTTGTTTTTTGATGAATAGTAATTATAATTTTAATGTAATCTAATACATCAATCTTTATTTCATGCTTAGTACATTTTTGTTCCATTTAAGAAATCCTTGCTGAATGCAATGTCATGAATATTTTATTTTCTAGAGGCTACACATACACAATTTGTATGTTGATATATACATACATAGATATACATATATCAATATACCAATATATATAATATAAGATATCACTATATATGTATGATACAAGATAATAAAGAACCATTCATTTTTATGTGGATAGCCAATAGATATTCAATTAATTGCAAAGTATTTTAATAAGTCTTGATAATCTGGTAGTACAATTCTCTAACTTTATCCTTCTCCTAAATTTTAGAATCAGGTTGCTAATTTCCATACAGTAAAGGACCTTCCTGGAATTTGTATTGCAGTTGTGCTGAATCTATTGTTCAGCATTGGGAATAACTGTTATTTTTACCAAATGGAGTCCCCCACTCTGTAGACATGTATCTCTGTCCATTTATTTATATTTTTATTTTTCCTCAGTATTTTATATAGTTTATTGCATATAGACCTTGCACAATTTTTTAAAAAATTTTTTTATTTATTTGAAAGCATGTGAGAGTGGGGAGAGAATTAGAGGGAGAGGGACAAGCAGACTCTGTGATGAGTGTAGAGCCTGATGCAGGGCTTGATCTCAGAACCCTGAGATTATGACTTGAGCCAAAATCAAGAGTCAGTTGCCAACTGAGTCACCCTGGTGTTCTGATCTTGCACAATTTTAAAATTTATTCTTAGTTATTTAGTGTTATTTGATACTATTATAAAGGTTTTTAATTGTTTTTATTTTTAAAAATTTTAGTTTCTAAACTTTTTTGTGATTATACAGAAATATAATTTAGTTTTGAATGTTGATCTTATAGTCAGAGATACTGATCAATCCACTTATTAATAGTACCAATTTATTTTTAGTTTTATGAAATCTTCAGATAATTCCATTTTCACTTATTTCAAATTTTTATATATTTAATTTTTTATGACTTATTTTGTTGCATAGTTCCTGCAGTACAATGCTGAATGTAAGTGGAGATCACAGATATCATTTATTTGTGATCTGAGAAAAGATTTTCATTGTTTCAACATTAAACGTGGTTTTTGCTACAGTTTTGCAGGTACCCTTTATCAGACTAAGGAAGTTTCTTTTTTATTTTTGGTTTACAAAGACTTTTTCTTTTTTACTTTCTTTTATTTTTTAACATTACTATGTTATTTTTCTTGTGACAAAATATATGTAACATTTACCCTCTGAACAAATTTTTAAAACTTCAAGATTTTAAAAAAATTCCAATTAGTTAACATATATGGTAAAATTGGTTCCAGGAATAAAATTTAGTGATTCATCACTTACATATAACACGCAGTGCTCATCACAATTGCCCTCCTTAATACCCATTACCCACTTAGCCCCTCTGCTGCCCTGTATCCTCCATCAACCCTGTTTCTTTTCTGTAGTTAAGAGTTTTTTATGGCTTGCTAATCTTTCTCTCCCTCTCTTTTAATCCCCTTACTCTATGTTCATCTGTTTGGTTTCTTAAATTCCACATGTAAGTGAATTCATATTGTATTTGTCCTTCTCTGACTGACTTATTTTGCTTAACATAATATAATCTAGTTTTATCAACATCATTGCAAATGGCAGGATTTCATTATTTTTTTCTTATTTACAGGAGTAGCTTTTTAAGCAGTGACTAATACTGTTTTTTAAATTAGTTAATTATTTATTTTTAATTTTAAAATTATTAGCATATAATGTATTATTTTTTTCAGGGAATCAGGTCTGTGATTTGTCAGTCTTACACAATATATAGCACTTACCACAACACATGCCCTCCCCAAAGTCCATTACCCAGCCACCCTATTTCCCCCACCCCCTTCTGCTCCAACAACCCTCAGTTTGTTTCCTGAGATTAGGAGTGTCTTATGGTTTGTATCCCTCTCTATTGTCATCTTGCTTCATTTTTTTGTCTTTTCTCCTATGATCCTCTGCCTTGTTTCTCAAATTCCACATATCAGTGAGATCATATGATAATTGTCTTCCTCTGATTGACCTATCTCACTTAGCATAATACTCTCTAGTTCCATCCATGTTGTTGCAAATGAAAAGATTTCAATTTTTTGATAGCTGCATAATATTCCATTGATCGATGGAACAAGATAGAGAACTCAGAAATGGACCCTCAACTCTATGGTCAACTAGTCTTTGACAAAGCAGGAATGAATATCCAATGGAAAAAGACAGTATCTTCAACAAATGATGTGGGGAAACTGGACAGCCACATGCAGAAGAATGAAACTGGACCATTTCCTTACACCATGCACAAAAATAAACTCGATATGGATAAAAGACCTAAATGTGAGACAGGAATCCATCAAAATCCTTGAGGAGAACATAGGCAGCAACCTCTTTGACATTGGCTGCAGCAACTTCTTCCTAGACACATCACCAAGGGCAAGGTAAACAAGGGCAAAAGTGAACTATTAGGACTTCATCAGGATCAAAAGCTTTTGCACAGCAAAGGAAACAGTCCACAAAAACAAAAGGACAACCGACAGAATGGGAAAAGATATTTGCATATGACATATCAGATAAAGGGCTAGTATCCAAAATCTATAAAGAACTTCTCAATCTCAACACCCAAAGAACAAATAATCCACTCAAGAAATGGGCAGAAGACATGAACAGACATTTCTGCAAAGAAGACATTCAAATGGCCAAAAGACACATGAAGAAGTGCTCAACATCACTCAACATCAGGGAATTACAAACCAAACCTAAATGACATATCACCTCACACCAGTCAGAATGGCTAAAAGCTAACAACTTAGGAAATGACAGATGTTGGTGAGGATATGGAGAAAGGCGAACCCTCCTACACTGTTGGTGGGAATGCGAGCTAGTGCAGCC